>NW_017306354.1:2034572-2078845 GCF_000935625.1 Nanorana parkeri | reverse complement strand
CCCCCTCTGCCTTTACATGTGTGAGTATGACCCCACCTTATAAAATAAATTTTGGTCTAAATTTATCAAGAAAGATTATTTATTTGATATATTTTATCGCTGCCAATAAGAAAAATGTGGTTTCATCGAGCAGTAAGTGAGGGCAAGGGGGGTCCCTATTAGGAACTAATGATTATTAGCAGGTGATAATTGTACATCTATTGTCTGCAGTGTGTACTTTATATGTACTACATATAGAGTATATACTGCAGACAATAGATGTACAATTATCCTCTGCTAATATGAATGGATTAAATGATCCGTAGTACATAATATGTAATAACATAATAACATGTAGTTGTACTACGGATCATTTAACCCATTCATGTTAGCAGAGAATAATTGCAAATCTATTGTCTGCAGTGTATACTCTATATGTAGTACATATATACAGTACGCCTTCCCAATACACTGCCGGCAATAGATTCACAATTATCCCCTGCTAATATTAATGGGTTAAATGATCCATAGTACAACTACATGTTATGTACTATAGATCATTTAACCCAATCATGTTAGCCGAGTATAATTGTAAATCTATTGCTGTAGTGTACTCTATATGTAGTACGTAGTACATGTACGCTACACACATCCACTACACTGCAGCAATAGATTTACAATGATCCCCTGCGAACATGAATAGGTTAAAAGATCCATAGTACATAATAGTACATCATATGTAGTTGTACTATGGATCATGATTTAACCTATTCATGTTAGCAGGGGATAATTGTAACTCTATTACTGCAGTGTACGGGACGTATGTGCTGTATATGTATTATGGATCATGATTTAACCTATTCATGTTAGCAGGGCAGAATTGTGAGCACCGCCCACCAGCTGAGCACCGAGACGCGATGAAGCGATCCTGCCCAGTGCCGACTACAAGAGGCACCGCGTGAGGCAACAGGGATCGGAGTGAAACTGTGAGTGAGGGAAGCTGGGACGGGGCTGGCTGTAAATCTATTGCTATAGTGTACTGGACGTGTGTAATGTATATGTAGTACATATATACAGCACACACCTCCACCACACTCCAGCAATAGATTTACAATTCTCCCCTGCTAACATGAATAGGTTAAATCATAGTAGATAATAGTACATAACATGTAGTTGTACTATGGATCATTTAACCAGTTAGTGTTAATGGAAAGGGAGTGCGGTTAGTGTTAGTTTATGGTCCTGCTCAACATATTTTGCGGCTCTCCACCTTTGCCTGTGTAGGTATAAATCCTTGCACCGGCCCTTAGGGTGGGCTTCATGTGAACTCAGTTTTCTACACCCCGACCCTTCCTTTAACAAAAAAACTAAAGGTGAGGCTGGGCTTGGTAGAAATCCGGTTCGCCTGAGTTCAACGAAGCCCTTTCAAATATCTGACCCCCTACTTTATGGTGTAAGCCTAGAATCCTCCTTTAGCATGCCCTAAATATCCACTGGTGCTTGTATCTTTTCTTATTAAAAACCTCACCCGTACTTGAGACCTGAAGTGTACAATACAAAGAGGCAGCAGGAGCTCCCACCTCCCGATGCTACCGGGGAAAAAGAAACCACTGGGAAATAGATTAGTATGACTTGCTACAGGGAGCAGGGGAGTGCTCGCTACAATGTAAGCGTGGTGGAATTACATAAGGTAATAAGCACATCCTGTGAGAATTGTACCATTTAAACTAAAATAATAAAAGATTAATAGAGAAAAGGCTGAAATGAAAGCCATAAAAATGACAGATTGATATACGCGAGTCAATGTCTTTATGATTAGGATGGCGTGTAATTGGAACGCGCGTCTTCCATCCCACGGTCGGCCGGGTCTCATTTTCATCATCCCCTGGTGGCTAAAACAGAAACACTCCAATTCTGCAAACTTAAACAGTGGTTTTTAAGTTAATATTTTATGAAATGCCTCCATTTAAACTGCGGTAATGTGGAGGTCTCGTAGGATGACATTAAATAAAAAACTGTGTGTACGGGATTCTATGCTGTCTACGATGTCTGGCGCACCACAGGAGAGATGGCACAAGCTTGCAACTGCACGCCGCTGCATGCTTTATAGGGGCTGGGGCTTCTATTATTATAAGGAAAATATAAAATGAGGCTCACCATTGAACTCTGGAAGGTATGCCCAAAAAATGGTAAGGAGAAGGTAAAGGACTAGTCACCATAATTGCCAAAATAGCTGTTACCCCTATTACCTCTATGGGAGGGGGTGCGGCGTGTGGAGCATGGATACGGGCTGGCGGGTCTGGCAGCGGCAAGCGTGAGGGGGGAGGAGGTGTGGCGTGTGGAACGTGCGGGTCTAGCAGCGGGTATTGTAATGTTTGAATCATGTGTCCGGGCGGGAGGTGGCCACAGACCCGGGCACGTGATTCCAAACCCGGGTTGTACGGGTGAAACCCGTACGGGTGGCAACCCTAGGTCACGGGGGCCGTACGCTACGGCATCGGAGAGGCCCGGGGGGCAATTGCCACCCTGCCCCCCGGCCCAGTCCGCCCCTGACCTCTACCATGCCTTGTTCTGCACTGTGTCTCTATGTGGAGGCGGCCATCTTGGCGGCGGCCATTAAATCTCACCCCTCTATGTGGAGGCGGCCATCTGTGGAGGCGGCCATCAAATCTCACACCAAATCTCCTGAAACCAGGAGTCAGAGGCAGCAGTGCCTTTGATCTCACACTGCAGATATACAGCTATGGGGCTGTATGCACAGGAGTACCTAGACACACTGACATACCGGGGAGCACACTGCTATTTTTAGGAGGACTTCAAGCCAAAGGCTACTGCTTAGGCACAATTTACCTTCAAATGTTTCCTATAATATAACACATTGAGTTCAGGTGCACTTTATTGTAGATCTACACCCTAAATTGATGAGTGTTGCTCTTCTCCCGCAGATTATTTGCAGCCCCTTCTTGTCTACCAACAATTCCAGTGATGGCTGCACAGCATTAGGGTGGGCTACAGTGGACCTTACCTGCATAATGTGTTTTGAAACAGCCACTTCTTCTAACGCCAAAAACAATGAGTGGGTCCCCCTTAAAATCACTTACCTTTGACCCGAGCAGCAGGAAAGGTGATGGATGAGCGTGCGCCCCCCCCACACACACACACCATAGCAGGCCACATGCCCTCAACATTGGCAGGGTGCTTTTGCAAGGAGGGAAAAGCGCCTTGTCCCCATGTCGATGAGAACAAGGGCCACTTCCCCACGGTGTGGTGTGTTTATTTACAATTTTACTGTTTATTTGTTGAATGAGTAGGAGTAACAACTACCCCTTACTCATTCAGAAGGGGGAGGGTGGCATCTGGGTGCCCCCTTTATGAAAAGGCGCACCCAGATTCAGATAAGACACCCTGTCCGCAGACCCCCACAACCACCGGGTCAGACCCCCACAACCACCGGGAATTATTAAAGGAGAACTATGAGGTGAGTGATTTTCACTCATCCTCATAGTTCGAGCCGACCTGTGACAATGAGACTGTCACAGGTCGGCTCAGTAGATCGGGAAGTGAGCGAACACATACAGTCACACGCTCACTTCTCGATCCTGTGCCTGCAGAGAGCCGTGACTGTCACTCACGGCTCAATGCAGGGATTCCCCCCTCCGATCCTCCAGCGCTGACTGGCGGAATGGACGGGGGAGGGGGTGGGTACAGCTGGCTCTGCCTCTAGATAGGCAGAGCCAGCTGTCACTCACGCAGCTGGGTGAATCTCGACAGTAATGTCGGGATCCATCCCAGCTGTGGTGTCTCAGTATATCGCGAGCTGTAGCTCGCGATATACTGAGCTTAGGGTGACGGGAGGACGCTAGTTTGTGTCCTCCCGTGACCCTCAGGAGAACTATGGGGAAAAACACTGACCCCATAGTTCTCCTTTAATGACATTAAAGTAACATTAAAGTCTAATTTCACGCCCTCCACCCCATGCTGGTGTAAGGACTTACCTTAAATGATGCCTCTTGATCCGATCATCTTCTTCTTTCCTGTAGTTTTCCAGTGCAGTTCAGTTCACTTTCCAGTTCAGCTATATTGTCCTAGATTGTTCACTTCTCCGGCCATCTTCAAACTCTGCACCCTTTTGTGAATAACCCTGTGTGTCTCTCCTCTTCTCCCATCTGAAGTTCTCTACTGCACATGCGCCCGCCCCATGATCCTTCACCGCCGCCCGAGAATCTTCAGATCTTTGGACAGGAGCGAGCGGCGGAGACACAGGTAAGTAATAACTTTTTTGGTGACTTAAAAAATTTTTTTTTTGCATATATCTACTGGTTGCTAGCCATAGATGCATGCAAAAAACCCAGATGGTTTAATTGTCCTTTAAAGTGACATTAAAGGCAAATTTTTTTCCCCTCCCCCCCATGTTAGCACTTACCCTAAATGATGTCTCTTTTTCCGATCTTCCTCTTCTTTCCCCATGTTTTCATCTGTCCCTCCAGCGGTGTGACGTCACTCCGATCCAGCGGTGTCTGCAGGCGGGTTCACGCGTCCATAGACTTACCTTGCGTCTCTGCTCGTCTCCCGGACGAGAATCGGAACTGCGCATGCGCCCGCCCCAAGATCCTTTGCGGCCTTACGAGCAGTTCCTGATTCTCGGCGCGGGAACGAGCGGCGATAACGAGGTAAGTTTTAAATGATTTTAAGCGTTTTTTTTTTTTTTTTTACACTTCTTGTCTATATCTACTGCTTGCTAGCAGTAGATATAAGCAAAAAAACCCGGAGGGTTTAGAACCCCTTTAATATGATTAGTTACATTAAACCTGTAAGTGATTTTTATCCTTATGACTCTTTTAGATCAGTTTGTTTACCATCTGCTATATGGTAGCCATACAAGTAACATTGTTGCTGGTTAAAAATAACAAAAAAAAGTAATAGGAGGGTGGAAGTAATTTACCTTTACTGGGAAAAATCCTGCTATAGACTCTCCAGGCTACAAGCCTTAATAACATACAGTATGTTCACATCATCGCTGCTGAGAAGGATTCAGTTCAGATTGGGTGATCATGTAGATCTTGGTATACGCCAAGATGGTGACATCTGCATGTTCGAGTGCCGCCATCTTGGTGTACACCAAGATCTATTGGTGTCGCACATGTGCAGAACGCGCCGGTGGCCAATCTGGCCACTGCTCATTCAGCGTGTGACGCCACCGTCATGTGATGTCATATGCTCCACCTCCAAGATAGCAGAGGGCATGTGCAGAACCTGCCGGTGGCCAATATGAAAACAAATTTATGTATGCCTGAATATCATTTTAGTATATTCGGGCATATACTAAATTCGTTATTTCGGATTCGGACTAACCGCCGAATCAACTGATTTTTGCTGATTTGCCGGTTCGTCTAAATCCAAATGCACATGTCTATACGTCAGTGGGAGCAAAGAGGTTTTACAAGTTGACATTACCATTTTTGGCCAGCTTGGGTTATAAGGATCTGCTACTGACAACTTGGTGCCAGTGGCGTCACAAGGGGGGTGCGGCCCGCACCTAGGTGACACCTTTAGAGGAGTGACACCAAAATGATTGACAGTCATTTTGGTGTCACCCCCCTCTGAAAAGTCGGGAGCTCAGTCATGGAGCGATTGCCCTACAGTATCAGGAGAGAGAGGAGGGGACCCGGCGGCATACCTTATCCCGCCGGGTGACTGTCCCCTCCTCTCTCTGCCCTACGATCCCGTTGCACGAGGGAAGTTAGATACCTCTCCCGCCACCAACAATGGTCAATGGGCAACTTTATTACTAATTATGCCCATACATTTTACAAATGTCTACAGTGTATGCCAATGGGATTTAAAAAAAAGAACATATACAAATGAGGTTCCACCTGTATCCTTCACCAATAAATCATTAACTTAACCGAAAATCAAAATACGCTGTACAATAAATTACAGCTCCAACAAGGAACCTGGCACCTGAGATCTCCCTGAGGGACAAGTATGTTTTATGCTTTTTACATGGCCTATAAAACAAAATTATAGATCCAAAGTTTCTTAAATGACAACTATTATATTTATAGAGCATGACACAAGAGTCTCTTGTTTTATTATTATTGCATTCGGGAGATGAATCTCTTGGGAATTCTGCAAGAGTTTTAGAAACAACAAAAGAGAGACTGTATTGTCCATGGCGACCAATCCTTTATACGCCCCAAAAACATGCACACATATAATATTTACTTATTTATATATGCTGTAATTGAGCTTGGGAGGCTATGTATTAAAGTATCCTTCAGCATTTAAAACAATTTTCACCATTTTTTTTTTTTTTTACCTAAGGTGTAAATAGGCAAAAGGCAGAGAAAATAAAATAAAATAAATGGCTTCAAAAAGAATAAAAAGTAAAAGAAAAAAATTGCAAAAATGTGCAATAACATACATTTGACTTACAGTATTTAGCTCCCATTCATTGAAAGTTATTATTATTTAGACATGGAAGCCGGTAAAACATTTGTTTCGTTTCGTTACATTTTGTTTCGGAAGTTTCATTAGCCATCCTGCTATTGGGTATTTCAATTTTAAATAGCCAATAGCAGGCTTTGTTTATTTCTGCCCACTGCCCGATGTAAACATTGCATCAGGGAGTTGTTGTTTTTTTTTTTCTTTTCAATTGTCGGCCTGACGCTGAAATGACTTTGTGGGACTTTTTTTTAAATTTATTTTAAATAAAGGATTTGTCAAAAATGTATGTTTTGTTTTTTGTTCAATTAAAGGATTTTTTTTCTAAGGTGTGGTGTGTTTATTTACATTTTATTTAACTCTTTAGTGAATGAGTAGGGGTACAAGTACCCCTTACTCATTCATAAAGGGGGAGGGGGGTGGCATCTGAGTGCCCGATTATGAAAGGGGGTACCTAGATGCAGATGACCCCCCCCCTGCCCACAGACCCCCACAACCACCGGGTCACAGATGTGGGGAAGAGGCCCTTGTCCCCATCAGTATGGGGGCACGGTGCTTTTCTAGGGGGTCCCCCCTGGAAATGCACCCTCCCAATGCCAAGGGCATGTGGCCTGGTATGGTGGAGGGGGGCTCTTGCTGCCCCCCTCCTTTCCTGCCCTGTCAGGCTGCTGCCCGGATTAAAGGTCCGGTATGGGATTTTAGGGGGGGACACCATTTTTTTTTTCTTTTTTGGTGTTAGGGTTAGCCCTGAAAATTCCTACCAGACCTAAAGTGTCTCGTATGAATTGCCAGGAAACCACCCGCTGTTTTTTTTAAAAATTATTATTATTTCTGTGAACAGTTAAACACTTTAGTGTATTCCGTGACAGCTGTCAGAATCTTTACATTGGGGATGGAAGTGTCCTCAAAAAAGCAGAAGAAGTTACAGAATAACGCTGTTCTCTCGGCTTCTTTCATTATTTACATTTTGTAACAATTTTCTTTTACTTTGTTTTCATTTGAGATACAAGTGCAGAGAACCCAGAGAGCGGTAAATGACAGCTCTCACGCTCGTTGTGTTTCCGTTCCCAATGAAATCCGAATGTATCCGAATGTCATTATCAAACATACAGGTTCATTCAGATGCGTTATTTCTGTCATTCGGAAATTCAGATGCATCCGAATATTTGTACAAACTTCAATTCGGAATGAAACTAATTGCACAGGTCTAATTATGATCCTTTATTTATAGTGCAAGATTTAGGCCTCATTCACACTGCGTACGTGCATATTGTACCATATGCAACATATGCAAATAAATGGCTCCATACAGGGGTGTAACTAGAAATCACAAAGCCCCATAGCAAAATGTTGTATGGGGCCCCGTGATTGCTAGTTACGCCACTTGCAGAGCCCCAGCGGAGAGTGACCCTGCAGAGCCCACCATAGACTATCTATATTGGGCTCTGCAGGGTCTGTGATCTCTTACCTGTCAGCGCCTCTGTGGTCGCCGAGCCCCGACTCCTGTTCCGTCCCCGGGCCCCGCCTCCTCTGCTATCGACGAGCCCCCATCTTCTCTTACATCACTGGCCCCACCTGCTCTTAGGTCGCTGGCCAGTGATGTAAGAGGAGGTGGGCCCCGCCTCCTCCATTCCGAACACCGCCCTCATCTGCCGCAGCGGCTGGCTGTCACTGACACAGCTCCGCAGCGGCTATGAGGGGAAATGTGCCGTGGCTGCTGCTGAGCTGTGTCTGTGACAGCCAGCACCCCCACATGCCATAGCGACCCAGGCGGCCCTGGCTGGGCCCCCCTGTGCCCAGGCCCTCGGTTGCTATGGCGATTGTTACGTCACTGGCTCCATACACATAGCCGCGTATGGAGCCGTATATTTGCGTAGCGTATATATGCACAAAAACAGAATGGAACAGAGATGCGTCCGGGCAGCATATTTTTGCGTATTTACATGCACATACGCGTGTTTACGCGCATACATGCGTACAGCACATTCAAAATTCCATTATGAGTGATGCATTCTGGGATTGCATATAGTGTGCGCATATACGCTTGTATATACGCGCATAGACGCGTATAGACGCAATATACAATTTTGCTTGCGTTGTGTGTGAATGAGGCCTTGTAGAGCATTAGCATGTTTAATATTAAAAGATACACTATATGGCCACAAATTGTGGACTCCTGGCCATCACACCTATATGGAGTTTTGGGACACATCTGGGAAGACTTAGATTGTGACTGCGGGAGCTTTTATCTAAAAGAACATTTGTAAGTCAAAGTACTAATGTTGGATTAGAAGATCTGGTTCACATTCAACATTTCAGTTCATCTCAAAGGTGTTCAGTAAGGTTGGAGCCAGGGCTCTGTTCAGGTCACTTTAGTTGCTGCACACCAAACTCATCAAACCATGTCTTTGTGGACCTTGCTTTGTCTTCAGGGGCACAGTCATGTTGGAACAGAAAAGGGCCTTCACCAAACCGTTACCACAATGTTGGAAGGGCACAAAATGTCTATGCTGTAACATTAACAGTATCTACCTTCACTGGAACTCAAAAATGTGAAGGTGTGTCCACATGCCTGTGTCCATATAGCATAGATGTGATAGTCAGGTGTCCACAAACTTTTAGGCATGAAGTGTAGGAAGTTGAGCTTCCTGCACTTTTTGGAGGCATGGGTGACATCACCATGACTCGTTGCTGCCTCCTGGGATAGCTGGAGGCTTGAACTCAATTGAAAATGGACTCTCTGGCCCTTTGCAGAATTGTGTTCTCTCAGGATGTCAAGCACCCAGCTATCCCAGGAGGCAACAGTGAGACACAGTGATATCACCATAACCCTCTGAAAGCATTAGGGCCAAGGTATTTTTTTTAGCAACAGCTTTCTCTTTAAAATGCCTTTGCAGGTGATTTGACTTGATTGGTTGGGGGCTCAAAATAGAGTGGGCCTTCTATGCAAGGTCTGCCTTCAGGCTTTTCTTTGCAACAGATGACATGAGGAAGGGCCAAGAGCAGGAAAGGTCCTTCCTTCCAGCTAGTCAACGATGGGGATAATTTATAAAAGCTAACCACTTAGGTCAGCAGCTAAAGAGGACAGTCCACCTACAGTGTAACTGCCATTGCCAGAGATACTGTGTTCTAGTGGAGCAGAGGCACGTCTGTTCAAGTGACCTAGATAGTCCTTCAAGACTCACCGAGAGAACATGAACCTGCAGTATTCCAGCAGCATTTAAATGGATCCATACATTTTATAGTCCTTTTTTATTCCTGACTATGATAAATGAATAAAGATAATATACCGGTATATGTAAACACTTCACATTCCCTTCCCCAATCCTCAACTGGATTCCTCCATAGCAGTGCCAGACGTCCCTTTTATGTCAACGTAGTGTTGGAAGACATCTGTGAGAGATAAACAACCCAAGCAATGTACGGTATGTCCTAATTTAGTAGGCCAAACAGTTGCAGGACCTCCATATGCTGAGTAAATGGACCCCACGGTTTTAGGATCTTCACGTGAGAAAAAGACATTTAAGCACCCTGTAAAATAAATTGCATTGTGTGAAACTTTGTATTTGTCACACACCTGTGCATTAACACAGCGATTGTTCTCCCTTGAAGAGCCATTCAAGAGTCACGCTGTCATAAGCTTGCATCTGTGAGCAATTCTTTTAAAAGGGGGCACAGATTAGGGTCATTAAGACTGGCAGTGTGCATGGGTAATGTTTGCCCAGCTGCCTGCAAAACTGGCCATTACAAAAACACGAAAAAACATTGCGGCTCCCATTTACAATTAGGAAAATAGATTCCTGCTGTGATATTGATGCAGTAAAAAAAAACAGTCAATATTGGGCAGAAAGCTATCATTTGACTTTCTACGAATGGGCAAAATATGAAATAAGAAAATGATAAGACTAGAAACATTTGTATTTCACCCCCTCCTGAGGTTGCATGCTGATCCGGAGTATAAGGAAGCGGTGGAGTGTCACACTACTGGTCTTTCCACGTGGAAAGAGAGACGTCCTGGGCAGTGGCGTAACAATCACCATAGAGACCCAGGCGAGCGCTATGGGGCCCAGGGCACAGGGGGGCCCGGCCAGGACATTCCTAATGCTCTGCAGGCTGCCTGGGTTGCTATGGCATCTCACGCTGCTGGCTGTCACTGGCGGCTGTGAAGAGGAACGTGCCGCTGTTCAGATCACTGACAGTGATGTGTGCAGCGGCGCGTTCCTCTCCACAGCCGCTGCGGAGTCAGTGAGAGCCAGCAACGGCGGTGGAGGAGGCTGGGCCCAGCAGTGGAGGAGGAGGCGGGGCCCGGGGTTGGCATCAGAGGAGGAGGCGGGCCCCGGCGACGTGCGGAGGAGGCGGGGCTCATCACCGACGGTGGAGGAAGAGGAGGCGGACAGGTAAGGAGTGTGACCAGCCCACCTGAGGGTGACCCTGCAGAGCCCACCATAGAGAGTCTATGGTGGGCTCTGCAGGGTCACCCCCAGGTGGGCTGTGTGGGATCTCATTTGGGCTCTGCAAGGGGTGTAACTAGAGATCAAAGGGGCCCCATACAAAATTTTGCTAAGGGGCCCTGTGATTTCTAGTAACGCCCCTGGTCCTGGGAAAACACACATCATGGGGTCAGTTACCAAGAGACGGGAGTTATTTTATCCGTGTTGTTTATTTTATCACATGATAATTCTTACATGTAAATGCTAAAATCACATATATGAACAAAGTCCTGTTGTGAAACTTTTTTTTTTGACTGAAATAGCAATTTGAACATTATAAGGCAATATTTTCCATTATTTATTTTTTTTTTTCTCTAAGGGTTCATTCACACACGATGCAATGCGTTCCGGCCCGATTCCGGCCAGAATGCACTGCATCGCGGCTGGCTCACTTTTTTGTGGGGCAGGAGGGGGCGTGGCGTGCCATTGAAATGAATGACACCGTAGCCACGCCCTCCGGCCGTAATGCGATAGCCCGCAATGGATCGCAAGGCAGCATTTTGATCGCACCGCACTGGACTGCAGGGCACAATGTGCCTTGCGATCCCGTGCGGACGATCGAAATTGCGGCCGGAGGGCGTGGCTACGGTGCAATTCACTTCAATGGCCCGTCACGCCCCCTCCTGGCCCACAACAAAGTGAGATGTTGTGCGTTCTGGCCAGAACGCACTACATCTGGTGTGAACCAGAAGAGAAGAGAAGAAGGAAAAAAGGAGAGGAGCAGAGAAGAGTACAGGAAGGAGAAGAAAGGAGAATAGAAAAGAGAAATGGAGATGGAGAGGAAAGGAGATGTGAGGTAAGAAGAGGGGAGTTAAGAAAGAGAGGAGAGGAAAGGAAGAAAGAAAGAAAGAAAGAAAGAAAGAAAGAAAGAAAGAAAGAAAGAGAAAGCATAACATTGGAGAGGAAAGGAAAACAAGGAATGGTGAAAGGAAAAGAGAGGAAAGAAAGGACAGGAAAGGAGAACAGAAAGGAGAAGAGAGGAGAGGAAAGGAGACACAGGGAAAGAAGAGGGGAGTTAAGAAAGAGAGGAGAGGAAAGGAAGGAAAGGAAAAAGGAGGAATAGAAAAGAAGAGGATGGTAGAAAAGAGAGGAAAGGAGAACATTAAAGAGGAATAGAGAAAAGAAGAGGGGAGAGGAAAGAAGAGGGGAGTAAAGGAAGGGAGAGGAGAGGAAAGGAAAGAAAACAATGGGATAGGGAAGTAAAAAGAAGAAAATAAAGAAGGAAGGAAGAAAGGAGGAAAGTGAAGATTCCCTGTGTTTTCTATCACTGTGCGTCACCTTGAATACAATAAAATCCAGTCAGATTTCCTCGAGCATGTACTTGAAAATCCCATTATAACGCTCATGTTATGTGAAATCCGTCGGGAGGAAGTTCTTCTCATTTGTACATTTTTCCTCCAGGTCAGCGCTCTCTACCACCCCACTGATTCCGGGGGGCCAGACAGCCAGTCAATACTGTATAGTCGAGCTCCCCAGCGAGGATTCCCACCCCCGGGACCTCGCCTGTGCTAACTGTTAAACAAACATTGATTGCGCAAGGCTCCGGGCGATCCGCTTCACAGCGCCAGCTGTCATGTGACTTCCAGTAATTCCTAGAACTCATTTGTTTCATGATATGTCATCTAGTACAGAAAACAGACGTAAAAAAAAAATCCAATTTGCGCTCCCCGTCACTGTGCAAATGACACGGCATGGGAGGAAAAAACGATTGCTTCCTTTATTTTAACCGCAGTCAATCTCGCTCTGAGATGTTGGATCGGCAAAATGCTCATTATCTGGCCCGAAACGCGGCAGAAAATTCAATTTCCTAACCCGAGCCTTTCAGCTATTTGACAACAGTGATGCTCAGAAGCAGTGTGATAATTCTAAGCTGGAATCAGTCAAAATTGACACTTTTAGGTATAAGAAGGAGATTTCAGGCTGTGTTACCGACTAGCTTCTACAATGGCTTAGGAGATTCCAGTGATGAGGTCTCCTTGTCTTGTTCTTGGTCGGCCTTGTTCACACCAAATGCAGACCAGATCTGCATGAGTTTCTGCACACGCAGTGCAGTGTGTTATAACGCGTTTTGTGCCGCGTTTTTGCTAAAATAAAAAAATTAAATTTTTTTTTTAAATGGGCTTTCAGTGCGTTCCAGGGCATTTGCATGCGTTTTTTATGAGTTTTTATGCGTTCCAGAGCAGGTAAAATAGGGTATGCTGCAGTTTTTTGACATGCTCTGGAACTGAGCGCTGCGGTGTGAACTAGAGACCAAAATACCATTGGAATACATTGAACGCAGTTTTGATCCGGTCTGTAAGAGATCTGCTCTGCTCCTGGAATGCGCTTGGTGTGAACAGGCCCAGCACTACCGCATGGTGAGGGCGGAAAAAACAGGGCATTTTGACAAGTACTTGTCAAAATGCCCCGAGGTTTGTGCTATGGTTTTTTTTTCTCCCACTTACCTTCGGTGCGGGAGAGCAGCGGCAAGTCAGTGCTGGTCCAGTGGGAGGAGCTCCAGGTGGGGTCCTAATTTAGCTGGCCGGCGACTGCCTGAGGATCCTGACACGCGCGGCACCTCAGGCAGTCGCCGGCCAGCTAAATTAGGACCCCACCTGGAGCTCCTCCCACTGGACCAGCGCTGACTCGCCGCTTATTACGAACCTGGTCTGGGAGACTGGATGGTTGAGGAGGCTTCCCTTGCACCTCGTGTCTAAAAGCCCTTTGAGGATGGTGACAGAGGCCAGGCAGACACCGAGTGGCACGAGTGCCAGTAGTTATGAAACCGTGCAAGTAGAAGGGTAATCCAGAATTCAAAGTCGAGGCAAGCCAAGGTCAAAATCCAGGAGGTCAGTTGCAGTACCGAAGGAAGAGGCAGAAGAATAAGCAAAACAGTCCAGGTGTGGGAGGAGCTCCAGGTGGGGTCCTAATTTAGCTGGCCGGCGACTGCCTGAGGATCCTGACACGCGCGGCACCTCAGGCAGTCGCCGGCCAGCTAAATTAGTACCCCACCTGGAGCTCCTCCCACCGGACCAGCGCTGACTCGCCGCTGCTCTCCCGCGCCGAAGGTAAGTGAAAAAAAAACCAAACATAGTGCAAACATCGGGGCATTACAAGTACAAGTACTTCTCAAAATGCCCTGTTTTTACAGGGGGTCGGTGTCAGGGAGGGGGGGGCGCAAAAATGCACCTTGCATGTGGAGGCACGAATCCTAGCACCGGCCCTGGGTGTGAACAAGCCCTTAAGGTCCACTTTTGCATTTCAGATGTTCCTGCTCACCTTGGCGGACACCAACTTCCTAATACAACATAAAGGGGGAAAAAAACCAAACAACATGTAGTAAAATGTCCAACATAAGAGAATCCCTGGGAGATTTAAGAAATGGATAGGAGCAGGGCCGGATTTACTCTTTCTGCTGCCCCAAGGCCAAGTTCGTCAATGTGCCCCCCTCCCCACCAAACCTGCGGTGGTTGGGGATCTTGGGACTGCGGGTGTGGCACTGTCGGTGGGGTGGGCTTTTTTTCCGGTGGTGCCACCCCTCTGCTCACTGGCGGAACTACCAGGGTCGCAGCGGTCGCAAATGCGACTGAGCCCTGGCGTTCGACCACTCGGGGGGGCCTTGCCTGGTTTCTCGTAGTACACTCTGCACGGACCGAATTTCTAAGCTGACTTTGTGACAGTGAAGAGGCCCGCTGTGTCCCGCAATGGCAGAGGATGTAAAGCGATGACAGTACGAGGTGTGATGGAGTCGCAGACAGCCATGTGTGACATATGTAACACGACCTGGTAATTGCGTATATTGTAGAGTCTCCGTCCGGGGCTACGTGTGGACTGGAGGGTCGGCTGACAGGAAGCATCAAGTGATCGGTAGTCACTGTGTGACAGAGCCAGACAATTGCGGGGTGTGCTGGGCTTGGTGTGCAGCTGAGTTCAGTTGGGAATGGCAGCCAGCGGGAGCCGCAGCGGGAGCCGCAGCGGGACGGAAGGGAGCAGGTATTGTGTCTGTGATGACAGGACAGGGCAGTGGTGTCTGCTGTGTTCCATAAGTGACAGGATTTGGCAGAGAGAAGTGATGGTAGGTGCTGTGCTCTATGTGCGACAAAACCCGGAAGGGAGAAATGATGGAGGGGACTGTGCTCCATTAAAGACAAAACTGGACAGAGAGAAGTGGTGATGGGTGCTGTGTTTAATGACGGCACTGGCGTAACTACTAGGATTGCAGCGGTTGCATTTGCAACTGGACTCTGGCGTCCCGCCACCTGGGCGGCCCAGAAAGGAAGAAGAGTTTCCAGCCCCTGCAACCGCCGAGGTGGGGGGCCCTTCATGCTTTCTTGCACCAGGGCCCTGATGTTTCTAGTTACGCCTCTGCTCCTTGCTTTGGCGCTGCGTTGCGGAATCAGCATCTTTTGCATGCGGCCTTGAGGCCTTTATTCGCCACAAAGCTGCAGGTGATACACATGGATTTATTTGATAGGCAGCCACTTACTTACTGACAGCTTTTCGGTCTGTTGGGTGGATCCCATTGATTCTCTATCACCTCCGTGGTGGTTGGGGGCTTTGACGCTGCATGTGGGAGATGCTGATGTTTCTGTGCAGTGTTGGAACGAGGAGTGGTGGGGCGGCACTGTCGGCTGATGTTTTTGTGTAGCGTTGCAGCGGGGAGTGGAAAACTGGGCGGCACTGTCGGGTGGGAGCCCCTCTCGCTGACAGTGCTGTACCTGTGGGGTTGAGATCATTAATCACCGCGGAGGTGATGGTAATTTGGTGAAATCTATTTAATTTACGGACAAGCTGTGCTGCTCCTCTACCCCCTGCTGTCCCAAGGCCATGGGTGGCCTTGTGGAGAATCCGACCCTAGATAGGAGGCCCTCTACTCTCCACTAAAAACTAAAATGTCATATCTGGCTTGAGCCATGCAGCTCAAAGCAGCAGATTCACTTTAAAGCTGGGCCCAGCAGGATCTTCTACTTACTTTCTTTGTGCCCTCAGCTCCCCCTCGCAACAGTTTGCTACTGGGACCAAGGAGAGGAAATGCTGTGAATCAAACCTAGTTGGGGCTTACACAGGTCTATGAAAGCTCTCCCCAATATGACAGTGCTGAGTGGCCAATCACAAACTACAAGTGCTACCACCAAGGCCACCCCTATGATAGTTGCCATCTGAGGTGATTTTGTTCTGGGGCGGGGGAGGTGGGGGTTGGTACTGACAAGAAATGGTCTCTCACTGGTTTTCTTGTCCTCCACGGTGGCATGTAGGGCGGTGGTGGACGTGCTTTCAGTGGCTCACTTACCTCACTGGTTGCAATGAGCTGGACAGGACGCAAGTCAGAGCATCCCACTGAGCTTCAGGCAACCGGTGATGTCAGTGACCTGGGAGAGATGCCAGACAGAGCGTCACAGGTTGCTAAAAGCTCTTAGCAACCTGGGACAATGTGGCTGCCTCCAACATCCGGCTGCTCCCCAATGAGATGCCACGCACACAGCGTCACAGGATGCTAAGAGCTCTTAGCAACCTGGAACACTGTGCCCCCTCCCCCCGCAACACCCGGCTGCTCCCCAATGAGATGCCACCTGAGGCAACCGCCTCAGGCTACCTTATTATAGAGATAGCCTTGGCTGTCACATGGGAGGAGAGTGAGGGGGTCAAGTGGGGCACCATACCCAAAAGTATGCAAGAGAGGGAACAAGAATTAAAGCAAACTTGTAGTTTTGTCCTGCATGGGCAAAGCAAACATTCATGGCATGTACACAGCCAATGAAGGCTCAATGACATTAGGTTTAGGTGATGTAAAACGAGATACAGCACCTATAAAATCATTAATTTTGAATACCTCCCCCCCCACCCCCCAGGGCCAGTCCACAACATTTTGGAGAAGCATATTGTGATGCATTGCAATTGAAGTGGCATGACCTATTTTTTGCGTGTTGAGGAGTGTCAACATACCTGGGAAATTGCCAGATCTCGCCCAGCATTGCTGGCTTTTTGTTTTTGTTACTGGATCGTTATGGACCTGGCTCAGTTTTTCAACTTTCTATTGGCGATGTAAACATAAACAAAAGTGTCCCTTAGACATCAGGCAGTGGCAATGAGGTCATTCTGTGCCTCTGCCTCTTCCTAGTGTTGTCATAATGGCCACAGTGTTGGATTCCAAAACTGCCCTTCTCCCGCCCGAAACTCTGGCTTAGCCATGTGTGCAATTTCTCATATAGGTGCATCACAGCCCGTTTATTTTGAATGAGCTGCCCAATGGAAGCGGCCAAAATGCATCTCAATGCATGAAAATTAGGGATGAGCTGATATCGGTTTTTCGGTATCGAGTACCGATATTTATATGTCGGTACTCACCGATACCGAGTACCAATACCGGTACCTCCGGTAGCTTGGAGCCGGCTTCCTGGGCAATCAGGAAGCCGGGCATCGTGTCATTACCCGCTGCCCTTCTTCTTGACGGGAAGCTGGCTCCATGCTGATTGGCTGGGATGTCGGCTTCCCGGCCGATCAGCATGGAGCCAGCTTCCTGGCCACTCAGGAAGCCGGGAGGCAGGTCATTACCTAAAGAAGCATAGGGACCCAGTGATGACGTCATTGGGTCTAAAATACGGTATGTAATGAAAATGGAAAGGTTTTAATTAAACTTGTAGTTATCATGTTTATGATGGCGGGAGAGATCAGGGAAGGTAAAAATATAAGCAGATTAAACTTCAGCTTTAAGCGAGTGCTCCTGATTCTGGGAAGGGAGATGGAAAATGACCTTCACAGCATTTTGAAAGAATCGCAAGAAAATGTGTTTTTTTTCTTCTTCTTTTTCTCATAATACCAGCAAATCTACAAAATCACTTTCTATGATGATTTCCGTAAACTATTAAAAAATGTGCTGAGAAGTTTCTGGCGTGCGACGCACGAGGAGAGAGAGAAAAAAATTCCACCTTTACAAAATCCCCAATCTGTCTCAAGGACGAATGGATTCCTCTCTCTCTCTCTCTCTCTCTCTCTCTCTCTCTCTCTGGATTGTCCAGATGCACTTGATGCTTTTGTGCTGCCAGTGAAACTTACAGAGCTTTCCTACAGCACTTCTCCTGATAACTAAAATATGGAGGCTGCTCTTTGCAGAAGTGCTGTCAATCACTGTAATGGGATACAAGCACACCCAATATTCAGTAATATGCCATTTTTAATGTATTAAAATATATTTATTAATTTTAATAAACTTATTAAAGAAAAAAAAGAAAAAAAATTTAATTTTAAAATGATATAATTTTAAAGGAGAACTGTGAGGTGAGTGCTTTTCACTCACCTCATAGTTCTAGTTGACCTGTGACAATGAGACTGTCACAGGTCGGCTCAGTAGATCGGGAGGTGAGCGAACACATACCGGCGTTCACTCACCTCTCGAACAAAAGTAGCCCCCCTCCAGAAGGAAGGACAGTGTCAGCACCAATTCAGAGATGATTTAAGGATCTACAGCCGAGTCATACACGAATAAGATACATTGTTGTTAATAGTTAAGTGACTTGGATGCATTTTTAAGATTAAAGGAGAACTATGAGGCGAGTGCTTCGGCGTTCGCTCACCTCTTGATCCTGTCATGGCTCTCTGCCGTGACAGGGGAGGGGCTGGATTCCCCCCTCCCCGCTCCGATCCTCCAGCGCTGACTGGCGGAACGGATGGGGGAGGGAGCGGGTATAGCTGGCTCTGCCTCTAGATAGGCAGAGCCAGCTGTCACTCACGCAGCTGGGCTGATCCCGGCACAATTGTCGGGATCCGCTTCAGCTGCGGCGTCTCAGTATACCGCGAGCTACAGCTCGCAGTATACTGAGCCTAGGGTCACGGGAGGACGCTCGTTTGTGTCCTCCCGTTACCCTATGGAGAGCTATGGGGAAAAGCCTTAACCCCATAGTTCTGCTTTAAAATTATATCTATCTATCTATATATATACATACATACAGGCAGTCCCCAAGTTACAAACATCCGACTTACATCCGACCCCCTACTTACAAACGGAGGCTATTACTGTACAGGAGGGGGTCCCAGGTTGCAGCCAAAGTGTACCGCAAAGCATTTCAAGAGTTGTAGTGCCCGCCTTTTTATGTTTTGTTCATAGTACTGTATGTACAGAAAGTTGGCTCTTGTTAGACGTGCAGACGAGGGGTGCCCGCCTCTTCTTCCGGGTCACTGTGAGGATTTTACTGCTGTCTGTGTCCTCATTAGAAAGATTTAATCTCTCTTTCTGTCTTTGAGACAACGGGAAGTGAGGGGAAATCTACCCCTAGGAAGGGAAGTTCGCTCTGGTAAAGAGTGATCATGGGAAAAAGGCGTCTCCGCTGAAGCTTTATCACCAATCCTTGTTTCCACGACAACCCAACATTTTCAAAATTCCAATTGTCAAAGGGACAGAAAGTGAGGTGAAATCTTCTGAACAGGGGCACACACAGCAAAACAAACATCACATGGGGTAAACCCTTCCCTATGCTATCCAGAACTAAAAAGAAAATTTTGGCTGGAGTTACACTTAAAAAATGTACCTGTTCCAACTTACCTACAAATTCAACTTAAGAACAAACCTACAGACCCGATCTTGTTCGTAACCCGGGGACTGCCTGTATATATATAATTTTTACTGAAAAATTGTACTATGCATACATGCCTGACTTTGATATAAAAAAAAATTGCATTACCTGAATTTTGGGTGTGCTTCTCCTTTTTTACAATTGTATTATGTTTTGGGGGTAATAGAATAGCACCATTTTGAAAAATAGCACCCTTTACTTTTCGTACATGTATCCTTTTAAATGATGTGCAAGGGACACATTAAATATATTTGTAATGATATTTTATATAATTATAATTAGGGATGTTCAGACAGCAGTGCCGATACTTGACATTTTCACGAGAACTACCAGGGTTGCAGCGGTTGCAGCTGGGACCCGGCTCTGGCGCTCCACCACTGTCCTGAAATCATTAGTCTGTATTGCTTTAGAAAAACTGTCACATGACAATAAACAAAAATATATCAGTACTCGTTCTTGAAAAAATGGTATGGGTGCATCACTTATACTGTATATATTAATAAAAAAAAACAACCATACATTAAAACAGAGATGTACAAATCCCAGGAGCTCCGTATAGTCCTTAAAAATGACAGCTGCCTTCTAACGTTTTAGTTTTTCTCTAGTCTAGTCTTGGAGCTGGAACCGTATCTGTACCTGTACTTGTACAGAGTATGGTACTTGGTATCAGAACATCCCTAATTATAATCAGGCCCGGATTCCCCACAAGACCACCGAGGCCCGGGTTCGGGGCGGCAGGGCACAGAGGGGTGGCAGCGGTGTCCTTGTGGGGAAGTTCTGGCCGTTGGGCTGTAAGTTGCCCTCTCTACATTTAGTCCTGCTTTTTACAAGCAGGACTAAATGTAGAGTGAGGCAGCCGATTGTTTGTTTACATGTGAACTCGGCCATGTCGCTGAGATCACACGTAAACAGTCTGCAGCCTCCTCCCCTCCCCCCTGCACTTACCTCTCTCCTCTGGTTTCGTCCTCCGGGCTCTGCCGCCGATGCAGTGAGCAGAGCGGCAGGGTTAAAAATAACCCTGCCGCTCCGTGTACACAGTGAGAGGGGAGAGCTGTGCTGTGCTGTGCTCTTCCTCTCTCACCTGTCACAGGAGTTCTAGCACAGTGCTGTGCTAGAACTCCTGTATTGGAGGTGACAGGTACAATAAAGAGAACCTGTCACCTCCAAAGGCTATCACACAGGGGATTGTTTTCTCCTGTGTGAAAGCATTAAAGTTAGGTGGAAAAAAAAGTAATTGATAAAAAAAAATTATTAATAAATAAAAGTTTTAAAACATTTTTTGAAAATTATAAAAAAGTAAATAAGATAAATACATTTAAAAAAAAATTCAAGTGAAAAAAAATTATTTAATAAAAATGTTAAAAAATAAGAAGAAATAAATAAAACAATTAAAAGTGATAAGAAAGTTAAAAAAAATAAAGAAACAGTAAAAACAAATTGAAACTAACCCCGCCGCTCTGCCATCTGGTTGCCATTCTCCATTGATAGGAAGGAGGGGAGCGTATTGCGGAACCTGGCCTTGAGGCGGCAGGGCGAGTAAATCCGGCCATGATTATAATTATATCATTCAATGTGATTGTAACTTTTCATCACATTTGACTCAGCTCAACTCTGGGATTTTCCATAAATGGTTGTACTTTGCAATACTTACTTCCTTTCCAGCCTGGCCCCCTGCACTACCTCCCCGCTCCCAGTATGCAGGTGGTCCTTGACATCCTCATGTATGAGGCAGGACCACTGGTCCTGCATTGTATGTGATGACGATGGAGGGGCTGCGGCCAGAGAGGCAATGTAGAGAAGGAGTTTTGGGGTTCCGGTTCTACAGTTGGGAAAAGCCTGCGGGAGCCAGAGTCCACCGCAAGTCCTCTCTCCTCCAAGGTCAGCCTAATTTCTCTTTGCACTGGGTCTTTGGGAGAGATTTTTGTTCGGGAGGACTTAAAGTGCTTATCCATCCAAAAACCTCTTTTTTTAATTTTGGGCGTATCGAGGAAGGATTAGAGTTCCTGCCTGGATTTTTTTCTACTTTCCATGGCCCCATTAGAGATATTTATCTTAACTACCTGTCCTGCTGTCAACAGCTTTACCAGATAGTGTTGGTAAATATGCAGCGGGAAGGGAATGGTGGGGTAGGTTCCCCCTGTGGTCTTCCTTGTACATTTTGGAAAATATGCAGCAGGGACACAGACAGAAATACAAATCTGAAGTTAATCTGATAATATCTTGCCTTCCTGGTTCCTCCCTCCACTCCTCATTAACATATTAATGACATTTTTAAATAAAACCTCTCAGTTTTCATTATTTACTTTATTATGGTCCCAGTAATGTCATCAATGGGTCTCGGCATTTCCCTATGCAATTTGCTGTACATAGCTTCTTGAAAACATCACAGCACCCTGCCTCGGCCCTGATGAAAGCAGTGGGCTGACCCCAAGGAAAAATCAATATGCCTTGATGGGTGGGTATCAGTCTGGAGGAATGGGCATTGCGAGGCAGGCTTTATTTGCATGCAGACTTGATCTAGGTAATGCCCACATGTGATGCTGAGCCTCCATGAATGAAAAAAAATGAACTCCAACCCACCACCACCACCACCACCCCAACCCACCACCACCAAAGAAAAAACAAACCCAAAAAAACTGAAATCCTATAAATGAAATGGTGATGATGCTGCATGACCTCCAGCCAGGAAATGAGACGGGCTCTATCTGACTTGCTGCGGCTCTATCTGACTTGCTGCAGCTTCTAATGCACATTGTGAGAAGCTAACAGTGTGCAATGAAATCAGAGGAAGCCATTTCAGTCCAGGAGAGGAGCCGGTACAACTGTGCAATTCTTAATAGAGTCATGATTTCTAGAATATTATAAAAACAATAATATCTTTATTAGTGTAAGTTTTCACAGACAAGTAAAAACAACTGCACATGCATTAAAACATGTTGCAGACTCCTGGACTGGTGGAATTGAATTGCCTATTGTAGATAGACTGCAGCCTCCAAGGTCGTGCACATTATCTGCTTCCCTGTATCAGTAGTAAGGATCACGTTCAAATGTCAAATAGCATCTCATTCAATTAGATCAGCATTACATGAACCTTGACATGTACTATTCATGTAGGAATACTGAGCGCTGTGCTCTTAAAGGATGCGCTAAGGGAAGCTTGCAGTGTGCTAGGTGGGTATGCTTTTAGTTGGAGCACAAATACTATGAGTACAATTGTGGCAGTAAAGAGCAGGCAGTTAATCATTCTCATTCTAAATCATCTTTCATATTGAATAATTGGATACATTCTTTACAATTTCTATTGTTCCCATTGGGTATTTTGACTCTATAAGTTGCTATCTGGCTTTTGAATGTGATGCTCACTACTGATACAGGGAAGCAGGTGATGTGTATGACCTTGAAGACCGTAGTCCATAATAAACGTTGAATTTCAATAGTTCGGGAAACTGCAACCTTTTTAAAGTGACACTAAACTCAGGAAGTTAAAGGAGAACTATGGGGTTAAGGCTTTTCACCATAGTTCTCCTTAGGGTAATGGGAGGACACAAACTAGCGTCCTCCCATCACCCTAGGCTCAGTATACCTCGAGCTGTAGCTCGCGGTATACTGAGACGCCGCAGTATACCGCGAGCTACAGCTGCTGCTCGCGGTATACTGAGACGCCGCAGCTGAAGCGGATCCCGACAATTGTGCCGGGATCCACCCAGCTGTGTGACTGACAGCTGGCTCTGCCTATCTAGAGGTAGAGCCAGCTGTACCCGCTCCCTCCCCCGTCCGTTCCGCCAGTCAGCGCTGGCGGATCGGAGCGGGGGAGGGGGGAATCCAGCCCCTCCCCTGTCACGGCAGAGAGCCGTGACAAGATCAAGAGGTGAGCGAACGCCGAAGCACTCGCCTCATAGTTCTCCTTTAATCTTAAAAATGCATCCAAGTCACTTAACTATTAACAACAATGTATCTTAGTCGTGTATCACTCGGCTGTAGATCCTTAAATCATCTCTGAATTGGTGCTGACACTGTCCTTCCTTCTGGAGGGGGGCTACTTTTGTTCCCCATGGTCCCTGTGTGTGTTGTAAAGTAGTCACCGCTCCAAGCTTGCTCCAGTGATGGACTGCAATCTCATGTTCAGTTTACTAATTTGTATTGAGATGGTAGTCTCGTCACGGGAGCGAGCTTGGATTTGGGAGGAGAGCTATCATAATGAGTCATTATTTTAGCTCTGCATCCAAATAGCATTCGGGAACAGAGTTGTCAATGATAGTATCACTAATGAATGTCAACAAATGGGCGGAACTAGTCCTGTTGTGTCACGACTCGCTCCGCCCCTTTGTTGACATTCAGGTCAGAGCTGTCATTTTGTTTGTCGGGATCGGACAAGTCGGCGGGCGGCATTTAAAAAAAAAACTTTCGGGGAGTCGGCGGCCATCGTTTATCGTGACTGATGTGGCTCTACATTGCTGGACGACGTGATTGACCTTGGAATTACATTGATGGGCATTTTCTGGGGGCTTGTTTTTTTTAATGAAGGAATTGTCAAAAACCTGTGTAGTGTTTTGTTTTGGTTTTTTTTCAAATACAGTAATTTTTCACGGTGTTGTGTGTTTATTTATATTTTGAATGTTTATTTGGTGAATGTGTTGGGGTAACTTTATGAAAGGGGGCACCCTGCCTGCAGACCCCCACAACCACCGGGTCAGGGTTGTGGTAAAGAGGCCCTTGTCCTCAGCAACATGGGGACATGGTGCTTTGCCAAAGCACCCTTCCCATGTCGAGGGCATGTGGCCTGGTTTGGAGCAGGAGGGGGGACAGACGCTCACCCCCCTCCTTCCTGCCCTGCCAGGCTGCTGCTCAGTTCAAGGGTCTAATAAGGGATTTTAGGAACACCACACATTTTTTTTTTGGGCATTGGAGTCCCCCCAAAAATTCCTACCAGGCCTAAAGTGTTTGCTTTTTTTTTTTACTATTGTTTCTGTGCACTCTCAAAAGTTAAAAATACAAATGTCATTTTTTTTTCTAATGTCAATTTGCTGCAACAAAAATTCATTTGTAAATAACTAATGCATCCGAAATGAAAGAAAATCTCAGATTTGTCTGACACCTAAACCAAATTGACTTGCAGATCCGAATCCTGAAAAACAAAATAATAAAAAATCTGATACAAATGTTTTGCCGTCACACATGTCTAATGCCAAAGTCAAGAGTGTCCTTAAGCTGGTCTGTGACAGAGCCCCAAAAAGTCCAAGTCCAGGCCGGTGGCAAAGACCAAAGAAACTGAAAGGTAGCCACCCATCTTAGCCTACAGAATCCACACTTGCCTGTTGCAGAGGCCCAACGAGTCCTACAGCTGACCTGTGGCTGGAAGATAACAATCTTACAAAACACAGAAATTCCCCAGCCTCAGCCTGCCTGCAACCAAACAAGTAGCCCTGTCAACAGTATGCGTTAAAATCAGAGGTTTTAGTTGCACAAACTTTTGGCCAAAAATATGTAGAAGCCACACTGCCGCGCCAAGGCACCTCTGCAAAGTGTGGTCCTAACTCTATGTGTCCGAGTCTCCAATCGTGAGCATATTAATGAAGTCGATAAATTACATGCAGGTGTACCTGGAGGTAGCCAACTCCTCCTAATAAGGTGCAGGGACGTACCTGCATGTAATTTATCGACTTCATTAATATGCTCACGATTGGAGACTCGGACACATAGAGTTAGGACCACACTTTGCAGAGGTGCCTTGGCGCGGCAGTGTGGCTTCTACATATTTTTGGCCAAAAGTTTGTGCAACTAAAACCTCTGATTTTAACGCATACTGTTGACAGGGCAATTTGTTTGGTTGCAGGCTGGCTGGCAGGTTGAGGCTGGGAAATTTTTGTGTTTTGTATTGTTGTAAGCCTTCCCAATGTGCCCCCTGCTATAAAGGCCGGTTATAGATTCATGCATGTACCATCTTTCCTGGAAGATAATAATCTACCTGGACCTAAAGATTCTATGAAAAGTCTACTGAGTGGAGGGAATTTTTGCTGCTGTTTTTGGGTATCCTGTACTCCTAAACCTCACTCCCTAGGAGATTTGAGCCAATAAAATGTCTGTTTGTCTGTGACTGAAGGTGGGCCGGTGTGTGTTTGGGTGCAGCTACAGGGAAGGTCATTGCTAGGAAGGCAGAGGAGCACATTAAAATCCTTTGGCTCCTAAGGGGGGCGTTGCTACACATGTATGACCAGGCTACGGATGTATCTCATTAAATAAGTGATGGTTAGCAGTACGATATCTTCCTCTTTGCACAGTAAATTACTCTTCTGCTTTGGAGTTGAAATAATTTTTCTTTTATGGCAAACGTGTCAGGCTGCCCTAGCTCTTATGAAAAGGCCTCCGGCTTTGCTATTCTCCTCCCGGTCCCTACAGCAGCGCGCAAGCGTGATGTTCTTCGTTGAAACTCAGATTCTTGATTCCCTTTGATTCCCCTCGTGCCTGATGCGCATACTGACGAGTTGCCTGCCACTTCTTGTTGGTGACGGATTCTCTTTGCAGGAGCATCGGGCGGTGTTCTGTACAGGAGCTCCATGATAAGAAAGACGAAAGGGCAGTACAAGAAGATGGCCACAGCAGAACAGATAATTGTCCTAGATTTGCAGGGAGAGCGCCTGGCTTTGGCATTCCTTAAGACATATGGAACATAAGAGGCACGGAGATCTATGCAGACAGTGACTCGGCTCAGCTGCACCTCTGTCGTAAGGACTGATGTCAACCGGGGGAAAATGGTTTCAATTTTTTGTTTTGTTTAAAGTGGACCTCTCATTCTTACTAAGGGGCATGTCAGTATTACCTGACAGCATTAGAAAAAAACTCTTGCCATTAAAAGCCCACGGACATCTTTACTGTGCCTTAAATCATGGTCGCTAACAAGTATTATGTTGCGCATTAACATTCGTTGTATTGAGGCAACCCATTCAAAAAGAAACTTCTGCCAATGCACCTGTAGCGCTCACCCCCGAAGGAGCCGCTGAATGATCGGGTCTTCCATAGCCTGTCTAGGGATTATTAAAACACATGGCTGCCCCAAAAGCACTTACCACTTCCAGTGGTTACCGACAGATTGAAGTCCAGACAATAGCTCCAAGATGATTCTCTTTTATTTCTGAACTTCAGGGAGAGAGGGAGAGGGTCTGGTGCATCCAGGATGAAGGTAGACTCTTAGTACTTAAAATAGAGCAACTTCTGCCAACACAGACTTGGACCTTTAAGCCGTACCTGCAATCTGTGTGGAGAACGTCTGGCAAGCAGTACTGTTAATGATCTTGTTCAGGCTCAATTTCAACAGGAGTGGCTGACCACTGGGCCTCCAGGCTCAGGCCCCAGTGTCCAGGCTTAGGCCCCAGGCTTGGGCCTAACAGGGCCGTCTTTAACGCAGGGCAAAAGGGGCAGTCGCCCAGGGCCCAATCATTGTTGTTGGGCCCAAAGCAGCTGCCCTTTCAGCCCACATAAGCCCCTTCAGCACCCAGCGCCGGATCGGTATCATCCATTCATCCGACACTCCCGGCGCAGAGACGGGGGGCCCGCCGGCCACTGGATACTGATGGTTGCCATGGCGATAGAATGCTTAGCCCGATCGGGAGCCGCACTGTGTAATCTGACACAGCGCGGCTCCCGTGCCGGGTCAGCATTCTATCGCCACGGCAACCCTAGGAGAGCGCTGTGTTTGTGGGTTTTTTTTGGGGGGGGGGCCCAAAAAAATTCTTGCACCAGGGCCCTTTGTTCCTTAGCTCCGCCACTGGCTTCACTGTTGCCTGCAAACACTCATTATTGTACCGCTCTCCAGCCCTTCACCAAACAAACTGTCTCCTGCTACAGCCAAATATTTCAAATTTGTCTCATCAGTCCAGATGAGAAAATCCAAAGATAAAGGGGGTCCTGCACATCATGGAACTGGATGTCAGTATTAAAGACGGCCCTGGGGCCTAACCTATTCTTTCTCTCAGCAGCAGGCATCCTGCCCCCAGGAAGCCCTGGGGGAGGAAAGAGACTGTTACATAAGCCACCCTGAGCTTTTATCACCTCTCCCAGCATGCATCACTGCTACTGTCCTAGAGTGATTGGCTGGGAGACATAAATGCCCATAGCAATCCTCATTGGCTGCTCTGCTCTGTGTTGTACCACACCCAGCAACAGGCAGACACAGCTTCACAGATTGCTTTGTCATAATTTAACTGGACATAGAATATAGATATAATCTAGCACTCCTTTTAGCAGGGCCCTACACACCCTAATGTGCTTATAATTGCACATAACCTTTATTTTCTAGTACAATGTACTACAATGTGTTGCAGCATGATACAACAACAACACAGTTGGAAATTAATGTCTGCAAGGCCAAAATTGCTGACACTTCTGCATCTGACAGGCTTTTTGAAACAAATGATAGCCCCCAGACCCGGCAGCTGGATATAAACAAAGGGGCTAGATGCCAGGGAAATAATTGACCTAATATGGCCCCTTGGTCATATAATACCACCAAAAGAAAGCTCTATCTGTCCCCAAAAAAGGGTATAAAATTCATTTCAGTACAGCGCTGCATGACGGAATAAATGTCAGTTAAAGTACCACAGCGCTGAATACTGAAAAATGGCCTGGATGGGAAGGGGGTTTAACACCGCGGATGTCAACTGGTTAATGATGTCACCACCAGCATCTCTACCCATTGTGTACATGCAGCTGGGAATGCTGGTGATGCCAATGGCAAATATGGGTATGGGGCTACCCATTGACATCATTGATGTCAATGATGTCAAATGCATCCCTGCCTGCTTTAGTAATTTTGAAAAGTTGACCTGAGCTCAAAAGGTGAAGATTTCCTATTGTAAGAAACATTTAGTACCCTGAAAATGTTACCTTTTGTCTTGAAGTTCTCTTGAAAATAAAAGAGTACTTCCTTTTATGTGAATGTGCCTAGACACTCCTGTCCCTACAGTAGATCCGAATAGCTGTATATCTGCAGTGTGAGATCATCTGCTCTCTCTGATTGCTAGATGTGGAGTGAGATTTGGCCACTGTTCTCCTTTCTGGAGGCTCTGACATGAGGAAGCATAGCCCTGCCTTTACCAAGATGGCCACCTTCACTCAGAGACCCCTTGCTGAGCAATGCATTGTAAGTCAGTAATGGGGATCAGCTGCAGAGAGACCACAGGCAGTACTGGTGACTAGTCCTTCGCCCTCTGCCATTTTTTTTGGGCACAAGTTCCAGAGTTCAGTTCCTCTTTAAACCTTTTGTCCCCCAGAACACAATAAAGGCAACAAATAAACAGCTTGAGTATACATTAGGCATCATAATGACTGCGTTTTCCTTTAAACCCTAATGAATAGAGGCCAAAGGTGCCAATCACTAAGTGGAGAAATGACACATCACACATAATTATTGTCATTATATTATTTGACCTTCACAGCTTCCTCTGAATTATCCGTTAATTTCATACAATAAATACATTCCGCTAATATTTTGCTCATTTTCCCGTTCATTAAGGATTAAAAGCTTTGTGACAACAGTGGGGGGCACGGAGAGCAAAAGGAGTTTGCATAAAGTCTTTATTAGCTCTAAAATGTCATTTACACCCCTACAATTTTAGGATTTGGCTTAATGATAGTTTTTTCCTCACTTACATCTCAATGTGATTTTCTTTCTTGTTAATGGACCTTCAAGCATTCTGTGAAAAAAAAACAAAAAACCTCAAATATGTGTCATGTTTATAATATGCGTGATTTCTGCAACTTAAAGCGGACCTTTACTCTCGAAAATCCAAGTCTACCAATGCATCCCTCTATGTATGATGATTAATAATAACATAGACATGTCTGGGCTAAAATGCTGTGATGATGAAATACTTACACTCGCAGAGCGTTCACTTCCTGCTTTGAAAGGTGCAAATGGCTTCAGTTTGCCAAAGCAATGCACACTGGGATTGCCTCGTCATCCGCAGAGCATTACTGGGAAATCTCATCTGTAATCTCACCAGATCTCAGGGAAAGGTATTTTCCTCCCCTGGGATGATGTGCATGGTCACATGTGCTAGTCACATGTGCCAGAGTTCCAGGAAGTAAACAGAGATATACTAAAATAATGGTGCATGCGGTACAATTTTTTAGTTGAGTGAGGAAGAGTTTAGAAGACCTCCTGACAACATTTTTAGTGCTGTCTGTGCCTGTGTCTTTCTCATTTAGTGACAACTTCTCACCCTATTGCTTGCCCTAGTGTCACAGGAACAGAAGGTAAAGAAACATCTCTCAAACAAAGTTGATTCCTTCTGTGAGAGACCAAAGGCTGGTTAAAAGGCTTATATCTGCCTCTGCTGTTGCCTGAGTTCCAGTACCAGTACCACCAGATCCAACCCTTCTCTTTTAGTTTTCCAAGAAGTGGCTCAGGCTGATTTATGGTTCCATCATCTCATCAGGCAGCGTTGTTAGGAGCTTCCCAAACCCTTCTGATTGAGATCACTAATGGCTTCAATGGAACTTTTGGTTCGGCAAATTCCACATTTTCAAGTTTGAAATGCCCATTTTGTGCTGAAAATATCAGGTACACATCTATGCGATATTTATGTTTAAGATAAGGAAATAAGAAAATATAATGATCTAAAATAGCCACACTAACACTATAAGAAGTCAACATGTCAACATGTCAACACATTCAACTGCCTGGAAAACATTCAGAATTGAACTATGAGTAGCGTTATATCTGTAAAAAATAAGTCAAGGCAGCGGGACTTTCCCCCCCCACACACACACACACACACACCTCTATTCAAGCTTGGCCTCTTTCACACCTCTTTTAAACCAGTCCTCCTCCCTGTCTAGGATGTGTACTTGACTGTCTTCAAAGGAGTGCCCTCTTTCCTTTAGGTGTAGATACACTGCCGAATCCTGAGGTGAGGGTGAGACATCTGTTGTCTGCCACATACAATGCTGTTTTAACACCTATCTCTGGGCAGGTTATTAACACCTCCTAGACTCCAATTGTGCAAATGCTATCAACACCTGGTTGCCACTAACAGATTGTGTGGATTGGAGCAACATTCACCATATTTATTCCCAGATAATTTTTGTACAAGCCATTCTGAATTGAGAAAGCTGGATGGATGACCAGTGAAACGTCTTCAAGAAAAATACAGCAAGTCCAGTTGCCCTGACTTATTTTTTACAGATATTCCATGACCTGGATGAATGAGAACCTTCACAGACATATGAGTAGTGTTAGCCTTTGAATAAGCCTCATACCAATGTGAAGGAGCTGGTTAGGAAAGACTGGACCTTTTTTTTGGTATCTGCCTGTACATACCTTACATACAACAAATGTTTTTGGGTATCTGTCTGTTCATACCTAGCATACAACATCATTTTTTTTTCTTCTCCGAGAAGTGAAAACCGCACACTTCAGCTTGACACTGATCCCTTACGAAAGCCTTGGCACCATATGCACGATCTAAGCTCCTGCCTGCGTGATTAGCTTACAGCACACATAGAGCCAGTTCAATGGGTGGAAACCATCTCATAAACCCTCGTGTGATTTGCATTCCTTTTTCTCACTACTCATTATCACTGACCTCTGTCGTTCTGCTGCTACACCTCCCTCGCCACAAATCGTTGGCAGGCTTCATGATTCCTTCACTGCCTATTATCGTCCGTGCTCCTCTGAAGCTCCTTGTTTTCAAAGTTCTGAATGACATTACTAGAGAGCCTTCCCTGCTAATCAAAGCAGACCTTTCGGAATTCGAAGATGGTCGGGTGACTTTGGGGAAAAGAAAGAAAAACGTTTGAGCTGAAATCTTTTGCATTATATATGTGTTTCTGCGTGTGTATCAAAGTAGAGGATTGAGGGTGAGAGGCAATAGGGCATGTTTCTTTTTGAAAGACATGGGATCCAGGGGTTATGACTGTAGCAAGAGCTCCAATTTTGGAGTACGGCTGTAGCGACTCTAACAATTTGCACTGCAACGGCATCCCTGTACAGTGGTCCACTCTGGTTGTTATTATGACACAGCTTATTGCAGAGTCCGATTATTACTTATTTTTACTACTATAAGTTATTATCTAGACTTGCACGCTCATCTCATTTTAAAGCCTGACTCCAGGCTCCAAAATCTCCCATTGCCCACCCGGCAGTATTTTATTCTATACCTACCTTTTCCAGATGTCTTCAGGCAGGTCATGTGATGCGCTGGGTCCTCAACCAATCATCTCCAGCAATGGGCAGTCCTCCATGATGCAGACAGCACCTTTCTCTGCATCTTTTTGCTTTAAATGCAGGGTACAGTGGTGTCACCCCCTCAGGGGAAACGGTCTATCGGCGCCCTTGTTGCCATGGCGCCCTGTGCGGCCGCACTGCTCGCACACCCCTAAGGCCGGCCCTGACTACAATCTCATCTTTAGTTTGCTAGTTTGTATTGAGATTGTACTGTAGATTATAGATCATATATAGGTAATGGTATCGAACAAGCCTTTTAATAGTGTTCCAGTGTACCATTTGGGAGACGTCTCCTCACCTCTTATTTCATTGACTCTCACCAGAGAGGGCACAGACAGCATTGGGGTTCCACACTTTATCTAAATTGAGGGGGGGGGGGGGGGGTTTTGGAGTTTTGGATACATTTAAAAGTTTAGATACATGTTACAAAAAATCTCCTTGTTTGCTACAATTATTTTTCCTAAGTATCAGATCTGCGGCAGCCCAAAAAAAAATAAAAGAAACATTACTTTTTCTTCCAAGATAAGGATGTTGCCTCTGCTGTAAATAAACAGCCAGTTTATGTTTCAGTGAAAAATGTGCCACGGAAAAGCTGTTTGATGTGAAATATTTTTCTGAGGCAAAAAAAACCTTCTTTGAATTAAACTTGAAAAGTATATTAATAGCGATGACGGAATCCGAAGAAAAACGAATTCTGCAAAGGTTTATTTTGTCTGATTATCTGTCTGATTTAATGGTAAAAACTCACAACTCAGGCCAATGTGATTGATGGATTGCATCATTCTTCAATAACTGGACACATTTGCATATAGCGCATCCAAACTACAAAGCTTTACCACCTTTGCTTTTTTTTACCAACTGAGGTCATATTATCAACAAACAAGCCTTTCATGACAAGAGGTCATTGATGACTAGATGCTCAAGTCAGATTTTGCAGCATGATCATATGTTGAATAAATATGACAAAAACTGTATGACTTATTTGCACACTTTACTTTTTATATTTATATATATTGTAGCAGGTCATCATGTAGAGAGCAAGGACAGGTCCTGTCCGGGGTTTATGAGATACCCAGATTCCTCTCTTAAAGGAGAACTATGGGGTCAGGGCTTTTCCCCATAGTTCTCCTAAGGGTAACGGGAGGACACAAACTAGCGTCCTCCCGTCACCCTAAGCTCAGTATATAGGGAGCTACAGCTCGCGGTATACTGAGACGTTGCAGCTGAAACGGATCCCGACAATTATGTCTGGATCCGCCCAGCTACGTGAGTGACAGCTGACTCTGCCTATCTAGAGGCAGAGCCAGCTGTACCCGCCCCCTCCGCTGTCTGTTCCGCCAGTCAGCTCTGGAGGATCGGAGCGGGGAGGGGGGAATCCAGTCCCTCCCCTGTCACGGCTCTTTGCCATGACAAGATCGAGAAGTGAGCGAACGCCAGTATGTGTTCGCTCACTTCCCAATCAATAGAGCCAAACTGTGACAGTTTAATTGTCACAGGTCGACCAGAACTATGAGGATGAGTGAAAAGCACTCATAGTTCTCCTTTAAGCTGGCCATAGACCTTACAACCATCGCAAGACTTTTGTCTTGCGATGGTTGTAAGGTAATTAAAAAACGTATGATATGCCTATCTTGGACAGGCAGATCGTACTTGCGATCATCGAAGGCCCGCTGAGGGGCGGGCCTCCGATGACTGCAATGCTGAAAGGGCAGTGTGCGCCTGCGCACACCGACCCGTGTGGCATTTGTCTTATGAGCAAGCCACAAACCTGCGGACAATCGTACGATTCTCGGCGGGTTTTCGAACATGCTCGTAAGACAAAAGTCGTGCGACCTTACAGTCGCAGGTCGCACGCCTTCCATACACCTTGCGATTATTGTGCGATCGCGGGATTTCCGCGGGATTATGGTACGATGATCGAAAGGTGTATGGGCACCTTCTGGAACCTCTAGTAAGCCCCAGGTTTTACACTTTGGGGGTGATTTACTAACCTAAACACACGCACGCAGCAGGTGCGTGTGATTTTTACACAGCAAAGCGTATTTATCAACCAAAAAGTCTCTATAAGCATGTTTCCACTAATGCCATATATTTACATTCCTGCATTCATCAACGCAAGCAACACAACATAGAGCTAATTTACACAACATCACCTTGCAATTCAGGGCAGGGCTTTGCACAACACACCCGCTGGGTGTGTACACACTACAAAGGTGTTTAGATTCCACCCATAGATCATGCTGGGAGGGAACACACTACAGAGGTGTATACATGTTCGTGGTGTGTTTATAAAGGTGGCCATACACTTTACAACCATCGCAAGACGGTTGTAAAGTACTTAAAAAAACGTACAACCTGCCCATCTTGGACAGGCAGATCGTACTTGCGATCATCGCAAGCCCCCCCTTGAAGGGCGGGCTTGCGATGACTGCAATGAGGGGCGGGCTTGCAAGCACGGCAAACGGGCAGTGTGCGCGTGCGCACACCGGCCCGTTCGTCAGTTGTCGAACAAGCAGGCCACTCACTCGCCGAGAATTGTACGATTCCCTGCGGGTTTTCCAGCCTGCTTGTTCGATGGAAGACGTGCGACCGTACAGTAGAAACGGTCGCACGCCTTCCATACACTGTACGATTCTCGTACGATCGCGGGATTTCCCGCGATTCTCGTACGAGAATCGTACAGTGTATGGGCACCTTAAGGTTAGTAAATCAACCCCTGTGCCTCAGTGGCAATTTAGTGCAGGTGAGGCAAACAGACAGATCTCTGGAGCCTGGGGAGCAGACAGTCTCAATCTGCTGGAGAACAAGGTTGTTCATGGTGTTTTGCTGAAGCCTGACAAACAATAGGTTTGTACAGGTTGGTAGTCAGGACTATCGTATGTTCAGTCAGTGCCGGGACACAGCTAGGATTTTGTTTTTGAAGTGTTTACTTTATTTGAGCACTGTACCGCACTATATATAGCCTGTGTGCTGCAGCAATAAATTACCACTGTTTGATGACAGGTCACTGGTCTGGTCTCTAAACCTTTCAAGAGTGCTCATCCCAGGGAGCAATTGCACCCACTACCTATTCCCCAGCTCATATATCTATATATATATCTATATCTCTCTATCTATATCTCTCTATCTATATAGAGAGATATAGATAGAGAGATATTAAAAAATAATTACGCATTTTAATTTTTTTTACAGTCATGGGAAGAACTCTTGAGAGGACGTAGGGGCAAAATGTCATCTCTAACTCCAACTCTTTAGCCCAGCTCCATTCTAATTTTGGAGAAAGAAACAGAAGAAGCCAAGTATGACAGGTCAACCTTTTTTTTATTGTGGAAAAACACTTCACATGAAAGTTATTAGATAGCCAGGTTGCCAGCCTTTCTATTTGCGGGCATTAGTCAAGGTGGGTTTTTGATGGAGACAACACTGGACCATACCTGTGTAATGTGTGTTGAAATAGCCACTTGTTGCCTCCATTGGAAGCCATTGGTTGTCAGGCTATAACAGGAAATGCCTAAACAAGGGCCTGACAGGATCACCAGGAATAATTTGTTTTACCAGAAAGTTTTCATAAAATTTTTCAATGATTACAAAATGTAAAAGCGTACAAATAGTTGCTTAAAATCAAGGATGAATGTATAAACAATGTGGATTAAGCGCTTTACATCGGATCAACAAAAAGATGAGATGCAAAACATCCTCATATATCATCCAATCTGCTCTACATTTAGCTCTGCTTGCCCAAAGCAGGGCTAAATGTAGAAAATAACTGCCCACCAAGTGCCCGGAACTGCATGTCCCGGGCATCGGGAGATAGGAATTCCATACCCTTGCTGCCCCTCTACTCCCTGCTGCCCCGAGGCCGGGCCTTGGTTGGCCTTGTGGGAAATCCGGCCCTGCGTCCAAGCATACATAAATAAAACAAGATAGAGAAAATAAAACATAACATAACATAACATAGAAAATAAAAGCCAAATTTCAACGCCCAAGGAAATAACTGTAATTTAAAGATATATCCCCCTGCATCGTTACAGAGAATAGAGTAGATCACCCCAAGGTACAAGATTGTATTAAAGGAGAACTATGAGGTGAGTGATTTTCACTCTCCTCATAGTTCTAGCCAACCTGTGACAATGAGATTGTCACAGGTCGGCTCAGTAGATCGGGAGGTGAGCAAACACATACCTGCGTTCTCTCACCTCTCGATCCTGTCACGGCTCTCTGCCGTGACAGGGGAGGGGCTGGATTCCCCCCTCCCCGCTCCGATCCGCCAGCGCTGACTGGCGGAACAGACGGGGGAGGGAGCGGGTACAGCTGGCTCTGCCTTTAGATAGGCAGAGCCAGCTGTCAGTCACGCAGCTGGGCAGATCCCGGCACAATTGTCGGGATCCGCTTCAGCTGCGGCGTCTCAGTATACCGCGAGCTACAGCTCGTGGTATACTGAGTCTAGGGTGATGGGAGGACGCTAGTTTGTGTCTTCCCGTTACCCTAAGGGGAACTAGGGGGAAAAGACTTAACCCCATAGTTCTCCTGTAAGGAGGAATAATTGTAATAAATTGTAGTGGCAATGAGCTGTCGTTAGGAAATGTGGAGAACCACTCGGTCCAGGGTTTCCAGAGGTTAAAGGAGAACTATGAGGTGAGTGAAAGTCACACATCCTCATAGTTTGAGCCGACGTGTGACAATAAAACTGTCATAGGTCGGCTCGAACACATACCGTCGCTCGCTCACTTCTCGATCATCTCCCTGCAGAGATTCCCCCTCTCCCCGCTCCGATTCTCCAGCGCTGAGTGGAGGAACGGATGGGGGAGGGGGCGGGCACAGCTGGCTCTGCCTCTAGTTAGGCAGAGTTGCTGTCAATCACGCAGCTGTCCCGACTGCAGTGGTCTTAGTATACTGCGAGCTGTAGCCCGCAATATACTGAGCTTTGGGTCATCGGAGGACGCTAGTATATGTCCTCCCATGACCCTTAGGAGAACTATGGGGAAAAACACTTACCCCATAGTTCTCCTTTAAGCTTGTCAATGTGAAAGGCCAAAATTATCTCAAAGTTGTGGTGGAGTTGTACTAGATGGAAAAAGTGTGTAATGGAAGGAGCGTCCAGCATATTCATATTTCTGGCAATAAGGAGGTGAGCTGCCAACAGGACATGAGTGATGACAATTCTACATCTAGGTGAGAAAAGTTCAATTCCCAGATCTAGAACCAGTAATTATGTTAATGAAAGCTGCAGATTTAAAAATATTGAAAACGACCTTTGAAATGTTGAACCTTACACAAGACAATGTTTTCTTTTTCATAGCTCAAAGGCTTGTATCTCTAGTTTCCTGTGATTGGTTTTCAAAGTGTGTTTGCTTTCCAGATAAAACTTTTTCATTTGCAAATAATTATATTTGTTTGGTGTGTCTCAGATCGCTATACCTATTTGGACCTTGGCAATGAACAATTCATGGCAAATAAAAGCAGAGAATCACTCACATGTGCCCCTTACAACATGGACATTAGAAGGTCAAGGTAGAATAGGACTATGTTACCGAGCATTTCAAAAAATGAAGTATTGTAAACCTGTTTTTAACTTTCAACAAAATATATGAAAAAAGAGCAAATATTAAAAGCATTTTTTTCCTGAAACTTAGTGGATGTTGATGTAATTGAATTAGTAATAATAAAATGTTAATTCTTTGTTCCAGCACCATGAGGAAATTCCACCCGCATAACCCCCCCGCGCCACTTGGCCGGAAGAGGGTCCATAACTTAATTATATTGTAGATCAAAGCTACATACAGGACAATTACACGTCTAGACCCAGCATGTTATTTATCACCCAATAATATAATTTTGCAGTTGTTTTTCAGCCAGAATAATGCAAGGTGCCTTGTCTTTTTATCTATGGCTTCTGCAGGAAATTGCAAATACCTTTCTGCAAAATATATGAGTCACATACGGCCTGAATCATAATAGTGGTGTGGCGATCTGGACGCCAGTTACACAAGGCAGATATCGCAGGGGAAAAATAATCCATTGGAGGTTGAGCTAACACCTGATAACAGGCATTAGATGGTGGTCCCGACATTTCCTGAAGGATGTTCCAGCTATTTTTTATATCGCGGGCAATAGTCTGCGATATACTAGCTTTGGGTCATGGGAGGTGGTTTGTATATGTCCTCCCGTGACCATAAAGAGAACTATGGGGAAAAACACTTACCCCATAGTTCTCTTTTAAGCACTTGAAGTAAAGAACATGAGAAGAACTGGCTAATAATCAGTGTCCCAATTCATCCCAAAGGTGTTAATAGAGTTGAGGCCAGGGGTCTGTAAAGGCCAGATAACCTGAGGTTCCTCAACACCAAAGTCATCAGACCATGTCTTTATGGACCTAACGTTAAGTAGTTGAAGCAGAGAAGTTGAGAAGACCTCACTAACAATCAGTGTCCCAATTCATCCTAAAGGTGTTAATAGAGTTGAGGTCAGGGCTCTGTAAAAGCCACTTGAGGTTACTCCACATCAAACTCATTAAACCATGTCTTTATGGACTTCGCCTAAAGCACGTAAGCACTCAATAATTTGGAGGGGTGTCCACATATTTTCGGCCATATAGAAAAATTCTCTGCAGATTATTGCTTTTCGAGAAATGACGTAACTATCATTTATTTAATTACAGAACAATTCCAGCATATTTGATCAACCTAAAATCAAGCAGGTTGCGTTACAGAAAAATCAATAACTATAAGGTACCAAAGTTTATTCACTCGATGATTACAGTAAAGAATGTTGTCATATCTTCATCAAATTTTTGTTGCGTGCTCGTCCGAAGGAACAATAATTGCTTCAGTTGTATTCACACATTTGACTGTTTATGGTTCTGTATAATTATCCGCATACATCATTAAGGTTGAGAACTGCTGTGTACACTGTTACCCTCTGGCAAATGTGATTTTACGAGTTCCATTGTAGACAGTAAAGCTGGCTTGTTATGACTCCCTGGTTAGCGGAAAGTATATTGTCCCAGCAAGATAATGTGTTTGAACACTCCGCAGGAAATAATTTTGACCGTATTCAGCTGCCTGGGAATGTCACGCCAGTAAATCTATATTCTCTTTGAAAGTTGGGTAACTCATTGCACTGATTAGGTAATAGAAGCAGGCTAGTAATATAGCATATGTGCCCGCTGGTTACGTGAGACTTATTGGTTAATGCTGTGCAGCTTGGTGGATGCCAAAACTGATTAAAGTCTATGAACGAGCATAAACGGATTATATTACCCATATTTTGTCACCGGCATTAGAATGCTTAAAATGAACCACCTGTGAGCGTAAAAAAAAATGACTGAAGCTGCCATTGATTGTTTGGTTTTCAAAACATGTGGATTTGTCTTTTTTGTTAAATTTTGTAGGGCAAAGTCTGGGACCATGGTTGGGAGAAGATTAGGACATCCCAATGTCACTTTTAAAATATGGGCAAGCAGTCTCATTCCTGCAGTAGTATTTAGCCTTGGCACTTGGCATACATACCGACATACAAGCCACATTCCCTTAAGCAATAAAAGGTTCCTGTGATTGCTTTGGATCTTCTACTCCTCCCTAACCTCACTACATGGCTTAGTAAAATTCGGATCCGAAATTCGTTAATGGCATTTCGTATTTCGGATATAATTCGGAAACTGCAATTCGGATTTCGGATGCTTCCGAATTTACGAATTTCAGGAAAATTCGAACGAATTTCGATTCATAACGAAACGAATTGCACATGTCTAAAAGATAACAGTACTCCCCCTGACAATGCCACCATCCAGAAGAATGCCAACACCTTTGCTAAGGCATCATCCAGGGTCACCATCCACTACCTGGACTGAGATGCCGGTGTTCTATCGAAAGTTCCAACTCCTCGAGTTCTCCAACCATCTGACTTCCGGTTTAGTTAGAAGTAAGAGGTTTGGCCGAGAAGGCTGTACTGCACGTGGCCCATCTGCGGCATTTCCCTATACACATACTACACAGCAATAAAGTATTAAAATGAACTAGATTTACAGTAATCGAGCACGTTATTAATCTCAGTTGCCCTACTCAATATGGCCGTTGCTTGCGATACACATGCAGTACAGCCTTCTCGGCCAAACCTCTTACTTCTAACTAAACCGGAAGTCAGATGGTTGGAGAACTCGAGGATTTGGAACTTTTAATAGAACACCGGCTCAGAGGTAAAGCAATCATGTAAATTCTGGTGCCTGTGCAGTTCTTGAGGGCCGCTGCACACCTAGGCGACTCCTAACCGTGCGGTCACGGACTGCCGCACGGTCACGGAGTGGCCCAGCACAGACGGTCGCACTGTGGGTGCCATTATTTTCAAATGGCACCCCAGGCGCACTGGGCGGATCGCACGGTTTCCCGCCGCGATTCCGCCCGTGCATCTGAACACGAACGCGGCTAAAACAACGGGATGACCCAGGTCTGCACTGGGCCTCACTGTGTTCATAAATGTTTGATACAGACAAGCCCCTGCTTAAACCTCTTACCTTGTCATTTGCTACAACATTACAATGCTGCAGTATGATCACTAAGGGAAGGCAGACTGAAGAAATTCTTCCTCCTGCCTGCATAAGACTGATGGCATTGTCTTAGCCTATACAAAGTCATTGGCGTAGCTCAAGGATGGTTTTTCATGAATAAAAGGTACAACATTTTTAATAATTCCTTGCAGACTAGATGCACTTTAAGGAATATTTTGCGTTTCACCCATATCAGAATGTGACTAGTTCTCAATAAAGAACAAAAAATAAAATATTGTTCATCTAAAAAAATGATATGCACGTGGTTAGGACCCTTCTTTGGGTCTTCTCTGAGCCTGAGCTAGGCAACAGGTCCCTTTGTCCTGCCGTATTAACCTTCATCCAATATTGAAAAAGGATGGAAGGTGTAATGAGGACATTAACATTCACACAACTACCTAGGGAACCAACAAACCGGGGCCAACGCTAAAACCTTCATTCTAATTAGATGAGTCTGTCTCCCAGGTGCCAGGCATTTATCTATGGAAGGCAGCAGATAGTGTAAGGAAGAAGATATTTACACTGGGGGGGAAGCCAATGAACTGTTGAACAGATTATAAAAATGACGATAAGCCACCGTGCTGTACGGAATATTATTAAGCTTTAATGTAACCAAGCGCTTAATGGCAGAAGGATAATGTGCAAGCAGCGCGGTATATGTGCTTGTTTTTTTGTATTTATTTTTTTTCCTCCCCCTAAAAGCAACAGACATATTATTTCAACTCGGAGTGAATCAACTTCCTTTCCCCTTGAGGTGTAGAAAACACAAGTAAATTATAATCTCTGGAAAAGATTAACAAAGTCTTGTTTGTAGTAATTAAGAAGAATTATGTTTTTAAACTCAGGAAGGGAGAGGGTTCCGGAAATCCGCTTGTGCTTTCTTTAACCTGGACATCCGCTGGGTATAACCGCAACTTGTATGGGATGAATGAAGAACAAGAAACATCATGTATTAGGGAAATAGGATTAACCATTTATTCCCTCACATATTTCATAGCATTTTACTGATATTCGGCAAATCGAAGTATGTCCACCCCTTTTGAATGTTGAACGTGCCGAAAATCTAAAGGCGAAACCCAAACAGCCAGATGTACAGTTAAAATTTGTATACTCTACATCATTATATATATATATACTGTGTGTGTATATATTGTGGCCTTAGTCACTCGGGTGCTGATCATTGCCAGGGAGGGCATTGCGAGCACTCCTTCTATCCTAGCCGTCCCATTGGTTCCCAGGGACCTGTGGCTTCCTCATTGCCCGGACAACGAGGGCGTCGCTGGCCACTGCTGGGTTTAAATTCCAGCCAGAGCCAAGACTTGTTGCTGAGTTATTCTGCCATAACCAAAGCAGCTACGATGCCTCATTTCCTGTTTCCTGTCTCCCTTCCCTGCTATTTTAATCTCCTGGTTATCGACTCCTGGCTTGCCTCACCGTTTATGATACTCGCTGCCTGCCTCGACCCGGACTGTACTCTGACAACGTATATTGGATCATCCTATCTTGTACCTCAGCCTGGATTCTCCTTCTGGTATTGTTCCCTGCTATTGGGTTCCAATCCAGCAAACAAGGGAACTTCGCTCCTTCCCTAACATATATATACTGAAAACCGGTATCGGTGCATCCCTAGTTTAGTATATATACTAAACTAGGGATGCACCGATACCGGTTTTCAGTATATATACTAAACTAGGGATGCACCAATACCGGTTTTCAGTATTGAGTACCAGTACTGATATTTTACATAGAATATCAGGTAGTTGGGCGGCGGATCATGACCCATCACCTGGCTTCCTGATTGTCTGTGAAGCCTGTGTTCTAGCGAAAGAACACCAGCTTCAGAGGCTGCCTGGCTTCCTGACCAATCAGGAAGCCGGGCGGCGAGTCATGAGGTGCCGTCCAGCTTCCTGATTGGTCATGGAGCCAGGCTGCCTAGCAACAAGCAAAGCCTGCTTCCTAGCCAATCATGTCATGACCCGCCTCCCAGATTCCTGATTGGCTACGAAGCCAGCTTCACTTGTTCATTGGTCAGGACGCCAGGGTACCTATCAGGAAGCCGGGAGGTGGGTCATTACCTGCCACCCGACTTCATGATTGGTTAGGAAGCCAGTTTTCTTAGCAACACATGAAGCCAGCTTCCTAGCCAATCAGGAAGCCAGGAGGCAGGTCATAACCCACTGTCCGGCTTCCTGGTTGGAAAGGAATCTGGCTCCAAGCTCCCTTGGCACTGGGAGCACATCGGAGGTAAGAATCGGAGCATTTGGACAAGTACTTGCCCAAATACTCGGTATCTGCACTGATACCAATACTAGTATCATTATTGGTGCATCCCTAGTACAAACTATCTTACCTGTCAAAAGATTTATATGGCTCAGCTAGTCGTGTGGCTCAGACACCAATGCCCGATGGCACGGCCAGGTCCGTGGCCTCGCCTCCAGTGTAGTTAATGTTGTGAACTGTAGATGTTTTGCCCAAGCAGAAGGTAGAGAACTTTTTACTAGCATTGCCTGAAGCCCTGCAAGTTATCTTTTCCTGCACAAGGCAGGATTTTTCTTCCTCATGTCAGAGTTGCCCCCATGAAGACTAATGATCTGATGACAGGTGGTGTAATGATGAAGAAGCAGCAGTAGAGGTCAAGAAAGCACAGATCCAAATAAGGGATGAGGCAGAAGCAGAAAGATCCTTGCACTGCTTGTCCTCAGGTACAGCTTTCTCTCCAGCAAGGGGAACAGTGAGCAGTACAGTAGTGGCATCACCAAATCTCACTTCAAATCTGGTCATATTAGCAGTCAGGGGAAGCAATGCCTTATGTAAATTCACATTGCAGATATGCAAAACAAAACAGGAGTGCCTCTAGGCACATAAAGTGCATCACTACTTCGTCATTTTCCAGAGTTCTGCTTATGCACGATTTGTTGGAAAGGCAACAGCATATTCTAATGTAATGATATACTTGTGTAATTTGTCTTTTGAGATGTAGATGGCGCTGTAGTGAAATGTTACTTTCTATGTGCATGCTTATCTATGATACGCAGGAAGCTGTTTTTTCTTTCTATATGCTTTCCTCACAATGCTGTATTCAGATGTAATATTCTTCTAAGCAAGTAAACAAGCAGAACACACTAACAGGTGTAAAGAGCCAGTAACGACTTACACATACAAGTGATCGGCAGCTCTATAGCCGTCCGATCGCTTCTATAGATGGGAGGGAGATCAGCATTGTTCCACTTGCTGATATCCTCTCCGATCTCTGAATGCGGAAGTGGTGTGTATTACATCACTGCAATAAATATCTTAGTTGTCACATCTATGGATATAGTAAACATTTTGATATGCAATTGTCGAGTAGGGTAGCCACTGCTTATACTATATTGTTCTACTATGCTCAATCTGGACTGTTCATGTTTGTGTTTGCATTCATTGTATTAAAACAGAAATCTTTAGCTCATATTTATAAAGACATAAGATATACATATATATATTAATAGATATATATACAGTATATCTTCTACACTTCCGAAAACAAGGTGTATTCCTCGTAGGAACCCCTTCTCATACAAGAAGAAAGCTCCCTCCCTCCTTCACATTATTTTAATGGAGGGTCCCTTTAGCCCTTCTTGCCATGACCTGCACCCTGGTACTGTCTCCTCTGTTCTAAAGCTGAATTCATATCAGTGGACAAGAAAACAGCCTTCCGCCGTAAAGTTCATGCTAAGCAAGTTCACTTGATGGATATCATCCATCAGAGCTCGGGTGAGTGGGACCATCTTGATATGAGTAATGACAATTAGCGGTTCCATTCACAGCAGTAAATCAAGTGGGTGCGCAGTTCACTGCAGAGTGACCTCGGGCAATCATCTCCTCTACTCTAGTTTATGATGGCAGGAACCACTGGCTGAAACGTTAGCAATCAAGACTGTAAAAAGTCATTAACAGATGAAGATGTCGTTACTCAATCTCGAATTTCCTTCTTAGTGTTTAAAGGGGATTTCCAGCCTTTGATACTTTGAATGACACCTTGGATATAAGCCCAACTTTATGTATATATA
>NW_017306354.1:2005810-2034065 GCF_000935625.1 Nanorana parkeri | reverse complement strand
ATATACATACAGTACTGTGCAAAGGTTTTAGGCAGGTGTGACAAATGCTGTAAGGTAAGAATGTTTCAGAAATAAAAGTGTTAATAGTTTATTTTTTATCAATGAGCAAACTGGAAAGTGAATGATCAGAAGAGAAATCCAAATACCATCAATATTTGGGGTGACCGCCCTTCTTCTAGGTACAGTTTTTGAAGGAACTTGGCAGGTGGGTTGTTCTCGGTACATCTTGGAGAACTGAGCACAAATCTCCTGTGGATGTCGACTGCCTCAAATCCTTCTGTTTCTTCATGTAATCCCAGACAGACTCCATGATGTTGAGATCAGGCTCTGTGGGGGGCCAAACCATCACTTCCAGGACTCCTTGTTCTTCTTTACACTGAAGTTAGTTAATGACATTGGCTGTATGTTTGGGGTCGTTGTCCTGCTACAGGATACATTTGTGGCCAATCACACACCTCCCTGATGCTGTAGCATGATGAATAAGTATCTGCTTGTATTTCTCAGCATTGAGGACACCATTAATGACCTGACCAAATCCCCATCTCCATTGACAGAAATGCAGCCTCAGACTTGCAAGGAACCTACACTATGCTTCACTGTTGCCTGCAAACACTTATTATTGTACCGCTCTCCAGACCTTCGGCAAACAAACTGTCTCCTGCTACAGCCAAATATTTCAAATTTGTCTCATCAGTCCAGATGAGAAAATCCAAAGATAAAGGGGGTCCTGCACATCATGGAACTGGAATGAAGACTTTTGAAAAAGATAGTATATAGTAAACTGCACTATTCTTTAGTTTCTCATTTCCTGGTGTCAAGTCCTGGGAGTCACTCAACTACTGTGAGTCTGCTTCATCCATATGCGCAGATCACCCAGTGCAAGGTACCTGTAGAAAGGTAGAGTCCGAAGTGGAATGAAGCTGAGGATAAGGCTAGGCAGTGTAGGGATGCACCGATAGTATCGGTACTCGTACTCGGTCTTAAAAAAGTGGTATCGGTGCATCCCTAAGGCAGTGTAAGGCAGGCAGAGTCAGCAACAGACGGGCAGTGAAGTACAAAATCAGGATGCAGGAGAGAAGTCAAGAAACAGGCCGAGGTCTAACATGAACAGGCAGCAAGGTACAATCAGCAGGCAGAAGAGTAGTCAGGAAACAGGCCAAAGTCTCAGTAATATTCAGCAATCAATCCAGCAGCAGTACACCCAGGATCAAACCAAAATAAACAGGCTCAGAACGCAGGAAGTGCTCAGTATTTAAAGGCTGAGATGATTGTGGATTGACTGCAGCTGGCAAGCAGGCCTAGAGAGTCCAGAGAAAAAGCTGCTGAACTGAAAACTGCAGTGCAAAGGTGAGTCTCCTTGGTGGCTGAAAGGCAATGCCTACCCCAGTGACCCAGGTTCAAATCCCCACAGCTACAAAATAGGTACTGAGCAGACAAGCACCTGACACCCGGCACCTTGTCCTAAACTTGTTTTTGATACAGGTGACTAAGGGGTTGGCATCTTGCACTCCCTGTCTATGGATAGAGATAATTGTGCTAATGGCATCATGAGAGTACTACTGTATCCAGGTCCGGATATACTCTCTCTGCAGCCCCAATGCCAGGTTCCTCAATGCGCTCCCATATGCAGGCCTCGCCGAGATCACTTGTACAAAACAATAAACATGTGCGATTCGTTTCGTTACGAATCGAGATTCGTACGAATTTTCCTGAAATTCGTAAGCATACGAAATCCGAATTGCAGTTTCCGAATTATATCCGAAATACGAAATTCTGTTAACGAATTTCGGATCCGAATTTCTTTGAAACAGGAACTAATATTACCCCTGTAAATGAGGTTGAACAACATGACAAGATTTTTTTTAAAATCCGAAATACGGATCCGCTGCTGCTGAGAGTTGCATTACAATACACAGGTAGGAAATCCGAAATTCCATTGACGTATTTTCGTTCCGTTACGAACATTCGTTATATTGAAGTTAAACAGCAAAGTACATTTATATTGGAGTTGATGGTAGTTTTTTTTAAAGTCCGAAATACGAAATGCGGATACGGAATCCGTTAACGGAATTCGTATTTCGTTTTGGTTGACCAATTAGAGGTTCTCTTCTGCTGCTGAGAGTTGCATTACAATACACAGGCAGGAAATATGAAATTCCGTTGACGTATTTTCGTTCCGTTACGAACATTCGTTATATTGAAGTTAAAAAGCAAAGTACATTTATATTGGAGTTGATGGTAGTTTTTTTTTAAGTCCGAAATATGAAATTTGGATCCGGAATCCGTTAATGGAATTCGTATTTCGGATACAAAAACAACTACCACATCGACTCCAATATTAAGAAAGGTATTTTTGCTTTTTAACTTCATCATAACGAATGTTCGTAAGGTTATGAAAATGTGCCGAAACGAACGAAAATTCGTATTTCGTACAAATCCGAATTGAGTTTCGGATACGAATTACAAAATAATGGATATTACGAAACGGAACGAAACGAAACGGAACACATTTTTTGACGGCGCACAAGTCTACAAAACAAGCAGCGGCTTCCCCGCTGTACATTTAGCCCTGCTTGCCCAAAGCAGAGCTAAATGTAGAAAACAACTACCCGCCCGGCGCCCGGAACTCCATGTCCCGGGCGTCGGGAGATAGGAATTCCACACCCTTGCTGCCCCAAGGCCGGGCCTCGGTTGGCCTTGTGGGAAATCCAGCCCTGACGGTATCACTGTGGACGCCCCCCCACCAACAGGGGAAGATCCATAGTTTAAGTTAGAGTGTCCTGCATGTCATGGAACTGGAATGAAAACTTCTGAAAAAGGTAATTATTGAAATAAAATCATAACATACACACAGTAGGCCTACAGGTGGAGTGGAGGGGGTGGGGGTCACTGGGGTAGAGGGCCTTGAATGGGGCTTTAACAGTCCCTGGTAACATTATTTACATGATGCTGATTGGATACTGTATAGCTAGAAGAAAAATAAAACTGTAAAAAATGTGCCTTTAAATGCCAAATAGCTTCTTTTTTTTAAAGAACCTGTCTTGATAAAGATGCTGATGCTGACAAATACAGAAGAAACTTTAATTACCATATTGTGGAATGTGTTTTTGTTGGACGACTCCTACCATTGACAGAATCTGTAATTGGCCCTTCTTTCTCCATTCTTCCCCGCAAGAACCTGACGTGGAATCCTGACCCGACTCGATTAACGTTTTTCAGCTTTTTTTTCCAAATTAATTACAGGTGGCCGGCGATGTGACTGCCTATCTCACCGTTCTGTTCGTCGATTTAACTTATTTACAATATTTAAAATTAACTTACTTATCAAAATGCTGCGCCGCCGCGCTCATTCATCTTTCTGTCTGCGAATTCTACATCACAACGCCGGAGTGATTGATAAAGTGTCATAAGTTCAAGCGCAGAGAACTCGACTACAGTAAGAATTCTGGTGGAAGATTAATTAAGAGGCATCTTTGGGCGACAGGTTTTTAAATAGGTTTTGGATTTAAACAAAATATCAGCTGAAGCGGAAAGAGTATTTAGAAAAAAAAAGGGGGGACTGAACAATTCTACAAAAGAGCGCGTAACTTCATCATTGAGATTAATCAGAAATAGTGAAGGTTACATTAGAGGTAAATGGTGTTCAAACAACAATTTTTTTTTCATTCATTACAATAAGGGCCAAAACTGAACTGGCTAAAAGGCCAAATACATGGTGGATATCCATACACTGTATGGCCAAAAGTACAAGGTACACCCCTCCAAATATTGCGCTCAAGTGTTTCCATTGATGGGTGCTGTTAATGCTATATCATAGAAAGACATTTTAGACAATTGAATTCTTCCAACATTGCAGCAACAGTTTAGGGGAAGGCCCTTCCCTAGCATGAATGTGCTCCTCTGCACAAATACAGCTCCATAAAGACATTATTTGATGAGTGGTCTTCACAGAGCCCTGACTTCAACTCTACTGAACACCTTTGGGATCAATTGGAACACAGAGGGGGGAATTTATCAAGACTGGAGCAGGCTATTTTTGGAGCAGATTTGCACTGCAGCCAATCAGCTTCTCTGTCTCTGAAGAGAGATGCTGATTGGTTGCCATGGGCAACTGCTCCCGATTCTGTTTGCTCCAGTTTTGATAAATTCCCCCCCGATTGTGAGCCAGGTCTTCTCATTCAACATCAGTACCTGACCTCACAAATCCTCTTTTGGCTGAATGGACACAAATTCCCTGTTGTGGCATGAGAAGTGGCATGCCAATATTCTGTGAATAATGATACACCGCGCTATTAATTCAATCTAAAAATGCATATGCATAATCATAAATGAATGAATAGAAAAAAATGCATTAAAGCATAAAAAACAAAGTAACCAAGTATTGTAAAAGAAAACAAAACTAATAATCCATAATAGTAAAAAAATTCTCATAAATATCCATATAGAAAGAGACAAAATCATCCACAGTGTTCGTTTAAAAAATGGAAAAAAAATCCACTCATCAAACTAATAAGACATATGATTACAATAATTCCTAAAAATAAAAAAAATAAAAATGAGCAGTATATATAAGAGGATAATAAGTAGTCTTTATAAAATCATCTGGTCCAAAAGGATCCTTCAAGCAATTCCCCCAAGATATTAGGCAAAAATATCCAGATCTCTCAATGATTTATATAAATTAGAATGGCGGGCAGTGCAAACAATTATAGGAAGGCAAAAAAGGAGCGCTACAACCCTGGGATTCTTATTGTTTAACAATTTGTAATCTTTGAATAAGTCTAGATGCGAACTCACTTTTAGAAGGATGGGATGGTATCTCGCCATTGGAGAGTGAGAGCTGTTTGTCAGCATGGATCGCAAGGCGGCATATGTGGCTGGTCTGTGTGGATGTGAACACCGGGCTTCACGGTTCCTGTTAGGTCCCTTGATATTGAAAGGTATTGAGTGCAAATGGTGGACACGTTGGGACGAAGTGAACTGTGCATTAGGTGGAACACTCGCCGTCAGGTACAGTGAGAGCTCAGCTGGCCAGGCTGCCACTCGTCAGCTGAACGGGGGCAGGGATGCTGCTATATGGCGATGTAACAATAGGTCAGTAGTCGTTGAGAAAAACGTTCAAGAGCAGGCACAAGGCTGGAGGACCCTGTGGCCCGTGGGTTGGATGGTTTGGCTACGCGTTTCGAGGCTCTATGCCTCTTCGTCAAACCAGAAATGATTCTGTGCAAACAAGAAGATGATGAGCGATCCTCAGATAGACGGAAAGGCTACACAGGACCATCACCGTACCTAAAAGAGAAAAAACTTCAATAGTGAAGTGTAAGTGTAAGATTTTTTCTATTTTTATTATTTGGTATTAGCACAATTAAATTAGCATTATTCATATGCATTTTTAGATTGAGTTAATACCGCGGCGTATCACTATTCACCTATTATCACTGTTTTAGCACTGCAGCTTGCCCACTTTAGGAATTATTTATTGTTAGTTCTACTACTAGCGCTGTGTACCACCTTTATCCAATGTTCTGTAATCGGCCACTCTTTTTCTAGCCTTTTCCTTCTAAACAAGCAATTTTTCAAACAATTCCCGATCTGGCGTTACACTTCTCAAATAGCTTTTGGCCACTATGATATAGTAGAACCGTGCAAAATGGTATTTGATGCCAAGTAATCCTGAAAAATCCTGCGGACTGTGATTCATTAACACACTTTCTATGAGTTTAGGACGTCCATGAAAAAGCAAACGTGTACACTAAAGCAAAACAATGACAGATGATAAAGTTGGAGATCATTACCTTCTTCTGCAACTAAAAATAATCCACAATCAAGCCTCAACCCCCACTCACACTTGAGCGTGTTTTCAGGTAATCATGAAGCATTTTTTTGCACATATTTGAAGTGTTTTCGTGTGTTTTCAAGCTCCAAATGTTTTTGTTTTGGCCAATGGAATGCAGTATTATCTGCGATATCCTATTTCATCATTGTCCTTGTATCTCCTTTTAGGTTTGTTTTATGTGGAGTTGTGGTGTCTTGCGCTATTGGAGCAGATGAGATATGTCACCAGCACACCAAATTGAAGCTGTGCTGGTGACATATCTCATCTGTTTGGATTAAAGAAGAGCCATCCGCAGTCACTTCAGCACCCATTTCCAAGGGGCAGACCAGTAAGGAGTACAGTGGGATATACATTGGATTTGTGCTATTGGAGCTCCCATTTTTTTCCCAGGCCTTCTGTTGCTTGCCACAGTGCATGGGCATTACTGGGGCCATAGAGATTCCTGTGGACCTTACCAGATGAAAGAAAGTCTCCAGATCCAGCATGGATGCTCATGAATACTCCATTTGTGCACAGGGCTGAGGTTGCTAGTAGGGGGGACCCATTGTTAGATACACAAATGTAAAAAATTAGCAAAAACACAAGTGGTTTTACATTTCTTTAGGCGCTCCCATTGAAATGTATGGGGCCAAAAACACATGATTCTTCCTAAATATGCTCATGTCATTTTCTGTGCAACAAAGGGCAGCATGATGCTCAGGGGAGAATGTGAACCATTGAATACAATGGGAATCTTCATGGTGAGCATTAAGCAACAAATTGCTCAGGTGTGAATGGTGGCTTAGTGTCCAGGTGGTATGTCCTGCAGCTTAGAAACCATCTACTCCCTCCCTGCCTGATATGCAGGTGGTATGTCCAACAGGACATTAACCACCTCCTCCCTCTGTAGTGGTGGTATATCTTTCAGATCAATAGCCACCTCCTCCCTCCCTAGTGTCCAGATGCTATGTCCCATAAATCATTGACCACTTTGTCCCTCCCTTCCTGGTGTCCAGGTGGTATGTACCATAGACCAATATCCAACTGCTTTCATTAACTAATTGGCAAGGCTATTTGATCAACTCCTTATTGTTTCAGTTTGCCCCCTCATGCTTGCAGGTTCAACTTAAGGAGATCATACATGAGCTCAACCTGCTTATCAATTCCTGGCCACAAGACATTTTCTCATAATCATTCCTTGGTGTTTGTAATGCCTTGATGCCCCACATGTACCAGCTAAAGGGTTTGTTTGTGAAGGATAAGGATGCAGTCCCCACACAAAAGTAATTGTTTTGCAAAAGTGACATCATCTTTTATCTTTTGGTAGCAGACATACATTGATTCCATGCCCCAAGCCAAATACACTTACTTAGAAATGTCTGAATCCACTGCTTAGGTTTCTCGCACATTCTTTGGTTGAACCATCACTGCTTAGAACCATCACAACTTAAATTAACTACAAACACATCATTTTCTAGAATCCTCAACACTAACTAATCACCTTAAGTCATCACAGTGTTTTTTTTTTATAGTTTACTCTAATTTTCAGCCTTTTCAATAATTAACAAAGGTGTGACCAGCCCCTGAACTGGTATTTAGGAAAGGTGCTGATAAGATTCTTTGGATTTAGAATTTCAAGGTCTGAGTTTAGCCAGTGTGGTGAGGTTCAAGGGAGCTGGCCACGTAAACTCATTATACAAACTACTACATTTTGATAAAGATCTAAAAGTTTGGTCTATGCATTTTCTTCTTTCAAGCAAACTCCTTATTATTAATTGTAAGATTACTTTTCTGATGGTTTTTTATATTTATGTGCCAAATTGTTTCATGTCTGGCCAGGTTAGCACCAAGCAAAATGGAGAGAACTGGACCCTACCCTGACTAGGACTGGGTTCACTGAGGAGCAGAATCTATGAGTCTGGTGGTATTCGCCAGGCAGTCCCTCACAAAGGTTTGGATTTAGCTGCATCCCACCTTCAGGTCACTTCACTAGATGCTGGCAGAGGTAACAGCTAGATGCGATAGGACCACTGGTGGAAATGGCCAGGGAGCTAGTATGGAAACTGAAGAGATTATAGGAGCATAGAGAAGTTCAGACCTGATTGGGTGTAAGGAGTTTGGCATACAAAATGTACCTGGAGAAGCTATGGCCAGCTGCACATGCTCGGATGGACAGAGCTTGGCAAATAAAGCATACCAGAGACAATGCCAGCTGTCATGGGCAACAAGTGGAGTGTAACAGGAACGGTGCCAGTGGCCAGAAGCAACAGCCTGATTGTACCAAGAGTAGTGTCAGTGGCCAAGAGAGATGAGTGGAGCATAGAGGAAACAGTGCCAGCAGTCACAGGCAACAGGTGGAGCATACTGTGAAAAGTGCCAACCGCAAGGAGTGACAGGTGGAGCAAACCAGGAACAGTGCTAGTGGCCAGGGGTGACAGCTGAAGTGCAGCAGGAATAGTGCTAGCTGCCAGGAGTGATAGATGGAGAGTACCAGAAACAGCTGTATGGCATGTATGTATCAGACAGCAGCATTGGGAGGTACAGGATTGGAAAATATACATCAGAACAGGCATCTCAACACTTCAGTGTCTCAGGGGCTCAGTCTCATGTGGTCAAGCGCTGCACAAGCATCTGTCCCTGGAGTAGGCTGGCCTTTCAAGAATGCAGTCACGTGACATGGACAAGCCTGTGTCACCCAGGGCAAAAACCCTAGGAGCATCTAGGTGCCCTAGGGGACAAGCTTCTGGAGCAGAGAAGGAAAGTAGCCAATACACTAAATTCCTGTAACTGAAACAACGGAAATATGCATTGTGTGCATTGCAGAGGCTTGTGGAGCCATTTATTGCCAGGGCATGAGGCAGCATAAATAATGCAGAGGTATGTGATACTATGTATGTAACAGACGCATGAGGCACTGTGTAATGCAGAGGTATGCTCTACTGTCTGAAAAATAGAGGCATTTGTCACTGCGTATAATGCAGAAGTAGCCAATACACTAAATTCCTGTAACTGAAACAATGGAAAGATGCATTGTGTACATTGCAGAGGCTTGTGAAGCCATTTAATGCCAGGGCATGAGGCAGCATAAATAATGCAGAGGTATGTGATACTGTGTATGTAACAGAGGAATGAGGCACTGTGTAATGCAGAGGTATGTTCTACTGTCTGAAAAATAGAGGCATGTGTCACTGCGTATAATGCAGAAGTATGAGACACACTGCATAATAAGGATTTATGGAAACTGTGGTTCACAGAGAAGAATAAGCACTGCATTTAAAAGAGAGGAATGAGGCACTATATGTTTTATTCTTACTTTATTAATTTAATTAATTATATTTATTACTAAATTTTATTTTTTATTTTTCCAGAAGCGCAGATTTATTTGTTTACTATATGTAATATACAGTATGTGATGCATCCTCTTGGTTTCCTGGATACTGAGCAGTTAGCTGTTTCACCTAGGAGCAGATCTTATTGTGAGATCTTATTGTGTGTTCAGGAAATTAGTGACCTCAATCCTGGTATGCGCAGGAAATCAGTATCAGTAAATAATAACAAGCAATCAGAATTCATCATCTTGCACCGATATGACCTCAACAGAACACATGCTGACTGGTTAGTTTGGGTTGCTGCACTTATAGTGAACCTGTAAAATCAACAAAATGCATATACTAACATTACTGTAAAAGTAATGTAGCCCCTTCACCATAAGTAGAGTGTATCTTTAAATTTAGTGTTGCTGCCACTGTAATCAGTCTGGCTGATTTGTAGTCTGTGATCATGTGGTCATTCCTAGGTGTTCTGCTGTTGTCTGCACCTACCTATAAGTGTCTATGCCTCACCAGCCAATTGCTAGGAGTTTCATGACCACTGGTGCTGGTAGAGTGCATAAATACTCAGGAATTGCCACGTGCTGCGGGTAGTCTGCCCTCGGGCCTAGCCTGGGGGTAGGATGTAAACAGTTGGAGAAACTGACTAGCCCTCAAGCTTGTAGGAGGCCACATGTGGACCCAGGTGGGGTCTGGAACTATCTGGGAAGGAGAACCAGAGGAGCCCTATGACTGCTGGAGGTGCCAGGAAGACCAGGATGGCAAGAACCTCAGGAGCAGGTCCGGTGTCTCTCCTAGGGAAGATTCCAAGAATGTCCTCTATCAAGCTCTATTACACAGTGTCATCTTCTGCTCAACTAAAGTATTCCTGCACTGTGGAAGCTGGAAGGGATTGGTGAGTCTGGAGTCTATTTTTGCCCATGGATGTCTGTAGCCCTATACCCTCTCTCCCAGTTTTGATTGTTCTACAATAAAGCATTTAAAAGGAACTTAAAGTGACTGTTGTCCACTTTACTATTCACATCCCGCAACCCAGCTAAGGATCCACCCGTGAGAGTGAAATGTCAGCCCTCCCTGCATCTTGGGTTCAGCACCAGCCTTTGGGGGTCAGGGGTGCGCTACAGTAAAACAATTTCTTATTCATATACTGTACATTTTTAGCTGTTTGTCACCAATTGAGGGAAAGTTGAGTCCCATGCATTATGCATCAGAACCGATGGCTCCCAGGTACCATGAAACACAATAGGTTTTTTGAAACAGCAACTGCTATAGCTTAAGAGTGCTGCACCAATAGTCATCACATTATCCTTGTCAGATAGAATAGAGTTAAAAATGGCACTACATAACTTTTTACTTTTTAAAGATTTGATTGTGTTGCAAATTAATCATTAATATGGTAAATAAAACACATTTTTTTTTTGTCTTTGTTTATGCAAGTTGATTTGATTTTGTTGAATCCTTCGAGAACGGAGCAGAATTTTTCTTTAGCTACATTGTCTGAAGTCTGATCGCTCTCTCTAGAGGGAGATATGCCCACATGAAGCTGACAGCGAGGCAGCTGGCTGAGGAGAAGCCGTAGCCACAGGAAATTGCATTAATGGTGTGAAAATTAAGGAATAAAATGAAACCGAGAGTTTCTAGGAGACTGACAGCTTCTACACTTTCTGTAATTATTCTGTTTTCATCTGGCTTGGTTTAAGTTGTTTGCTAGAACCTTCAGCGAAAGCCAAATAATGTAATATGAAACGTGACAAATACACACGCAGGTGTAACGCAAAAGCGCCATCAGGGTAGTAAACTGTGCCTGTTGCACCCCATTCTAAGGCAATGTGTTTATATCAGTGGGGACTCCACATAGAGGTTAGAATCCGAGGATGAAGATAGCCACCAGCTGGATGGAAATAGGAGCTTATCAAAGTATGAGGTCTTCACCAGAGCCCCAGGTGGTGGTGTGAAAATGCTATGGCAGGCACTCCCAAAATTCACTGAACAGTATATAGTCTCCTACTCGTCAGAACAAAGATATCTAATTAAACGTTTCAGCATTTAGGCCCCGTTCACATTGAGCGATTTATCGCGCGATTTTTGTAGCGATATCGCTCATATTTCCGCACTATATCTCTCTATGTAGCTTCACCAATACATTTCAATGTAGCTGTTCACATCTCGTCGCTCAATGTCGCTCAATATCGCTCAATATCGCTTGTAGCTCGTCGCTGGTAGCTTGTCGCTTCTACATGACCCTTTTTTAGAGCGATTTTGAGCGATATTGCTCCTGATTGCATACAGCCCAATAGGAAGAAGTCGCGCGATGTCGCTCAACGTCGCTCAATGCCGCTCGTCGCTCAATGTCGCTCAAAGTAGCGCGATTTCCATGTCGCTCAGTGTGAATGGGGTCTCAAGCATGTTTCAATGTTTAGATCAAAAATATGTTTTTGTTGTATATGTTTGCACAGTCTTGTAACCAGTGGCGTCACAAGGGGGGTGCGGGAGGTGGGGACGGCACCCGGGTGACACCATTGGAGGGGTGACACCAAAATGACTCACAAACATTTTGTCACCCCTCTAAAAAGTTGATCATGGTCCGAGAGCTCGACAGTGTCAGGAGAAAAGAGGGGAACCGGCTGCATACCTCATCCCGCCAGGTGAACGTCCCCTCCTCTCTCTGCCGGCGTCCAACACCAAGATGGCCGCCGGCAGGCATCAATTAGATGACCGTGCATGTGCAATGACGTAATCGCACGTCACGGCGGGGTGTCATCCGGCCTCGGGACACCCCAGCATCTAACGCTACAGTTCAGCATTAAACGTGCAGCCCCTAAAACTAAACTAAATTCCCAACCCAGGTGCCCCCTATAAAAAGTCGGGCACTCAGTCATGGACTGAGTGCCGCCGCAGGCGTCAATAAGATGACCGCACATGTGCGATGACTTCACGCGCATGCGCGATGACGTCACGGCAGGGTGTCAACCCTTCTTCACTCCGGGTGTCACCCGGCCTTGGGACGCCCCCGGGAGGTATACCTCACATTGGAAAGGTACACATGAACAGGGCAATAAACTCTGCTCCCAAAGTAATACCCAAACAAATACCCTGCAAAAGAAGAAGATATATATACAGTATATATATACATACACACTATATTACCAAAAGTATTGGGCCCCTCCCCCTCCAAATCATTGGATTCAGGTGTTCCGTGAAATTTCCTTGCTACTAAATATTCCCGGGTCACCTGTTGTGGTATTATAACCTTCCTAAACCTTATGTACGCCTTCCCAGAAGAGTTGAAGCTGTTATAGCTGCAAAGGGCGGACTAAGACTGGGATGCCATTAAAGTTCATGTGCATGTAAAGGCGTCCCAATACTTTTGGCACTATATTGTGTGTATGTATATATATATATATATTAGAAATGTGCGATTCGTTTCGTTACGAATCGAAATCGAAATTCGTACGAATTTTCCTGAAATTCGGAAGCATCCGAAATCCGAATTGCAGTTTCCGAATTATATCCAAAATACGAAATTCCGGATCCGAATTTCTTTGAAACAGGAACTAATATTACCCCTGTAAATGAGGTTGAACAACATGACAAGATTTTTTTTAATACGGAATACGGATCCGCTGCTGCTGAGAGATGCATTACAATACACAGGCAGGAAATACGAAATTCCGTTGACGGAATTTCGTTCCGTTACGAACATTCGTTATATTGAAGTTAAAAAGCAAAGTACATTTGTTAATATACTGAAGATGATGGTAGTTTTTTTTTTAATCCGAAATATGAAATTCGGATCCGGAATTTCGTATTTCCTGCCTGTGTATTGTAATGCATCTCTCAGCAGCAGCGGATCCGTATTCCGTATTAAAAAAAATCTTGTCATGTTGTTCAACCTCATTTACAGGGGTAATATTAGTTCCTGTTTCAAAGAAATTCGGATCCGGAATCCGTTAACGGAATTCGTATTTCGGATAAAAAAACAACTACCACATCGACTCCAATATTAACAAAGGTATTTTTGATTTTTAACTTCATCATAACGAATGTTCGTACAGTTACGAAAATGTGCCGAAACTAACGAATTCGTATTTCATACGAATCCGAATTGAGTTTCGGACATTGAAACTTTTGGACGATTTCCTGAGAAACGGTAATATACAGGGGTACAAGTATTCCTAAAAACGAGATGACTCGGGGATCTTTACACGTGTTAGATTAATTTTGTCCTAATGTTTCTTGTATATGCTGAGTGCATTAAATAAATAGAAGCCGCATATATCTTAGAGTGCCGCATCCATATTATGTACTGAAATTTCTCCAGAGGCTAGCAGGGCTGGCACCCCGTTGAGTGGAAAGTGTGGGCCAACCTGAAGCAACACTGTTTAATGTTATATTGCTATATTTTAATAAAAAAAAAAAAATTGCATAGGTTCTAATCACATGGTACCACTCGAAAATATATATTTTTTTTCCCCTCTGTAAAAGTTGTAGAAAATATTATCTATTCTATCTTTCATAGTTATTTCTGTTGGTTTATTAAAACCATCATCTTCAAAGGCTGCCCAATCCCAAATTGCATTTTCAATTTTGTTCTACGCTCGGTAAAAGTGCTCCCCTGTCGAATCACTCAAATCTCCGGTCCTCAGCGCTATCTCCTTGCACACTCCTGTGGCATTTGTTTGTTTTCCCGGCGTGTCCAGGGAGTTCTGCAGGTGACCCACGGGCACCAGCTATACAGATGACGGAAGATGATTCATAAGTGCCTTTGACTTTAATTTTCTGGCAACGGCTGATAAGATAGAAACAAAAGGCTGTGAGTATATTTGAGACGGGGGACCCAGGAGAGGATCCAGTTGTGGCGAATTTTGAAATACCTGTGAGACTGTCGATTTGTAGTACTGTAATATTTTCCCCAATACGGAGGATATTAAGCGCTGAAAAAAATTGACCTCCCCAACCCAAGCATTGGCTAGTGTTTACAAAGTATCCAAAATAAAAACTTTGAAGTTTTGGATAGAGTAGGGAGCAGTTAGTCTGTCATGCCTTTGGCAGAAGGCAACATGCTGGAGAAAGTTAGCGGGAAGTGGTTAAACTGGACCCCTTGCAACAGGTTCACTTTAATACTGGCTTCTGGAGTTTCTAATATATTTGAGAGAATGAGAAGAAGCCCTGTGCAAGCCTGAGGACTCTCTCACCCCATCATGTTACAACGGTGGGTGCTGTCCAGCCACTCATCAAGCACTATCGATGTCACATGGGATAAAATGTAAGGCCATAGCCGGGAGCTTGCGCGCTACTACGCATGTATGGGTCCCAGTCTTCCGGATTGCTGGAAAACAAGCATTAACACGCATGCGCGCACAACGGAATGTGGCACACAGGAAGTGACACAGTGGCACACAGGAAACGACTCACGGCCCTCTAATAGATGTTCGTATTAAAACCAGCTGGCCCAATGGGTCATTGCTGAACGGTCTTTCAGCTTCTGCTTGTGTTCCTGCTGATCTGTTGCCTGTTACCTCGACCCGGATTGCTGCTGACTTCGACTGATTGCTGCCTGCCCCTGACCTCTGCTTGTTATCTGGACTCTGCCTCTGCCTGCTCCTTCTGTACCGTGGTGACCGTCTGGCTTGACCCCTGGCTTGTTTGACCTCGCTCCAGTTTCTGCTGCAAACCTCGCTGACATCACAGCTGTGCACCAGCCCTGCTCATCCTTCCAGGGATCCAGTTGCCAGACTTCTACCAGGCACTGTGTCTGAGCACTTCTCTCTGTCTACTCGCTCCTTGTTTCCAGATCCAGGGGTGTGAGACAATAGCCGCAAGCCTCGTCAGCTAATCGGTCCTCCACCAGGTATGTGATAGGAGAGTGAATCATGTGCTTCCCAATATGTAAAAGTACCAGGTATTTCTCTGTGCCCCTGGCATCTGAACAAAGTGACAGGGGAACATAAACCAAGTATGTGTAGCAGCAGCAGGGACTGGAATTAAAATTAACTCAGTGCTCTGCCTTGCATTGTCAAAGCCCTGATCCACTTAAAGCAAAACAAAAGGCTCCTGTATAACAGTCTAAACAAGTACCAAATCCAGTTACTATGATGTACAAGCCTCATAAATTAAACAAAAAAACTTTCTTTAACTTCCCTGACTGATCCAAATCCTCCTTCATTTGTGTCTCACACGCTCCCCCTCCAAGACACTGTAGATCACAGTAGGTTCAGCAATGTTATGTCCCCAAAAAATGAGGTCAGCTGCCTATCTGAATATACTCAATGACCAGGTTTTTCCATCAATGGATTTTTTCTTCCCTGATGGCACATTGGGCATATTGCAAGATGACAATGCCAGGATTCATCGGGCTCACATTGTGAAAGAGTGGTTCAGGGAGCATAAGACATCATTGTCACACATGGATTGGCCACCACAGAGTCCAGACCTTAACCCCATTGAGAATCTTTGGGATGTGCTGGAGAAGACTTTACACAGTGGTTCCCCTCTCCCATCCTCACCAGTGGTGCAGCTAGACATTCTGTTACCCGGGGCAAAGAATAACATTTGCTCCCCCTCCGAAGTGAGACGTTCTCCATCCACACACCCAGTGGTGCCCTTTCTAAAGCGGCACATGGGCCACATGCCCCGCCCCCTCCCCCCTAGCTTCGGCCTTGATCATCACTACAAGATCTTGGGGAAAATGTAATGCAATTCTGGACGGAAATAAATGCTGTAATATTGCATACGCTTTTTGAAATGATGTCAGGGCGGATGCGTGATGTAATCGAAGCTAAAGGCGGGCCAAAAAATATATATGATTGTGTCTGTATAAATACCGTGTTTCCCCGAAAATAAGACACTGTCTTATATTTTTTTTCACCCAAAAAAACACACTAGGTCTTATTTTCAACAAAATGAAAAAATACTGTCACATACAGTGTCACAGTACCTGCAGGCTGCAGCCGTCCTGGAGCTCTCCTCTCTGATGCCGTCCAGGGAACCACCTCGTCGCACGGACCTCCAGTGAGAAGTTCCCTCACCTCACCTGACCTCACTCTGACCCCACTGTGCCGCTGCCTGCTGGGAAATGTAGTTTTCAGCGGCAGCTCTCTATGTACCGTAAAAGCCGAGGCAGACAGGTGTGTGTGTGCGGGCGGGAGCTGCGGCGTGGCGGTCAGTCCCCGCCGTGTATGCATGAAATGTTTTGCGGTCCTTGACATGTTTTATACATGCAGACTTCAGGAGACCAGCTGCTCATATAATTGAATGTTACTTTAGGACCCCTAGCTGGCTGCTTGGTTGCAGCAATACATGTGTGCCCCCCTACCACCAAACTAGGTCTTACTTTCGGGGTAGGTCTTATTTTCAGGGAAACACAGTAGATTAAACTTTAGCCATAAACACGGTGATGGAAAACATGTAGATTTTTAGGATATTTTGTTGCATCCTTTGTCACTCTATCCTCACTTCCTGGTTTTAGTGGTACCTCTGACACTTTGGGGTTGATTTACTAACCTAAATACACACACACACCAGGTGTGTGTGATTTTCACACAGCAAAACGTATTTATCAACCAAAAAGTCTCTAAAAGCATATTTCCACTAATGCCATATATGGAAAAATCATGCACATGATGCATATATAATGCTGCTTCACAGTTTAGACAAAAATGGTTAGCTCATGCATTTACATTCCTGCATTCATCAACGCAAGCAACATAACATAGAGCTAATTTACACCACATTACCTTGCAATTCATTGCAGGGCTTTGAACAACACACCTGCTGGGTGTGTACACACTACAAAGGTGTTTCGATTCCTCCCATAGATCATGCTGGGAGGGAACACACTACAGAGGTGTATACACGTTCGTGGTGTGTTTAAAAGGTTAGTAAATCAACCCCTTTGTTTCGTGCCTCTGGTTCTGCCCTAGGAAAAATAATTCCGGTTGTTATGCCCATTGCTTTTATCTGCATATTATTCCTATGACTGAACAGTAGATCAGAGCAAGACGGAGCAGACCCTGTCTGATTACGTCTTCTATATGGGTTGGACCACCACAGCGCTAACCTTTCCAAAACTTCCTTTAATGTCGCCAAGCAATGGAATCCAGACATTTAGCATCATAACATACACAGTGTCCTGGGGAGATAACTGCTCTGTTTACTCAATAAAGCAGGCATTGTAGTACAGCGGGGAGCGAGCCTCTCACTGTTATCTCCATCCATAAATATTTCTGTGCAATTTGTTTCAGGCGTATAAACTTTTCAAACACACAAAACACATTTGAGAAGTACATTTTAATGCAGCAAGCTGTTATTCTTTTATTGTCTATTTGCAGAATTAGGGCGGAGGAAGAAAACTTAGTAAGTGTTAATTTCTTCGAGTTAGAAGGATTAGGCCCCTTTTGCTCTATTGCACATAAGGTGCATTAGGTTGCGTCAATGTGCATTGGTTAAAGAAAAACTCTGGGGAAAAAATTAATTCTTAACTCTTGCAGTGGGGCTACCCCCTGCACTGCAAGGGTTACTTGCTTGTTTTCGTCTAGGGTGTAAAATAAAAAAAGTTTTACTTACCTGAACCCTCCAGCCTGTCTCCTCTGCAGCAATGGAATGTCCCTCGACATCCTCATGTCCAATACAACTGTGACTCCAGGATCCTCAAACCACTGCACCGGAGGCGGAGTGAGGCTGCAAGGAGCGGTCTAAGAGCCATCTGGCCCTGAGGTTCAGATGAGTACAACGTTCTTATTTCACACCCTAGACGAAAAAGAGCACTTAACCCTTGCAGTGCGGGAGTAGCCCCACTGCAAGGGTTAAGAATATTTTTTCCCAGAGTTCATCTTTAAGGCAGCCCATTCAAAATGAATGGGCGGCCAGCGCTCCACAGTGCCCCAAAAATAGTGCATGCACAATTTCTGGGCGTGCATAACACAGAACCACGTTAGGGCGTTGTCATACACTGCATTGCTCCGGAACAAGTGTCGGTCAGCAAGGTGAGTTACATAGTTACATAGTATTTTAGGTTGAATAAAGACACAGGTCCATTAAGTTCACCCTTTGTGTGACTGTGTGTGATTGTGCATGTGTGTGCATGAGTCCCTGTGTCACCTTGTTTTTAAGGGTACCTGTACCCCTGTATGTTATGGTCTCTAAGGAAGGTGTCTAAATGCTTTTTGAATGATTCAATAATCTCAGCTGATACCACTGCTTGTCGCAGAGAGTTCCAAAATGTAACCACTCTGACTGAGAAGATGCCCCTACGCCCCTTGTGGTTAAATCTTTTCTCCACCAGTTTTAGGTGGTGGCCTCTAGTCCTTGTTATGGAGTTTACTGTAAACAGTTTATTGCTGATATTGCCATCACCACTAAACATTTTGTACATCAAAATCATGTCTCCTCTTAATCGCCTCACTTCCAGCGTGAACAAGTTTACATTTAGTAACCTTGTCTCATAGCTTTGGTCCTCCAGCCCCTTAGTTAGTTTAGTTGCCCTTCTCTGGACTCTCTCCAGCTCGAGGACATCTTTTCTGTGTATTTGTGAGTTGGGGTGGCATTCAGAATGAATGGCGCCGCATTGCACCCACACATGTAACTTGAGAAATGCAGGTATATAGTGCCGTACACAGGCAACATCCAATAAAAACCTTCAGAATTATGTACAGTGTATTTAGCATTATACTAAAATGATGACCCTAAAAACACACGTGTCATTATGTAGACGTGATCAAGGCTGTTGGATATGAGCTCTGATCTTTTCTACTGGGGGCTCAAAGACTCAAGCTCAAATCTCTTTGTGCAGCACTGATTTTGTTACTTATATAAATTGCCTTTACGTGTACCATTGGCTGCCTTGGAGAGGGACAACCGTGATGTATAGAACATGGCAGTCAAAGAGTTTTTAAACTCCAGAAAAACATTTTGGGTTATTTTTGTATTGAGTGTGGAAGGGTTAGAAATAATATCCCTGTTGGGTCTTTTTTTTTTTGCTGTCCATGTATTCCATCAGATATTTCCCCACACTTCCACATAGGAAGTGATGGGGAAACTACATGAAGGTACTGATATTCAATACAAAATTGATTTTCATCACATGGCAATGAGATTCCAGGCACATTCAATCTTAGTCAGGGTTCTTTTCTCAGGGTGTAAAAAGGATGGGCGTCAGTCACTTTAGTGAACTCAAAACAAGAATTGGTTTATTGCACATTTTGATATGGGAAGGAAGGTGAAGTGCAGATCTGGATTTCTCAACATGGAAGGTCCCTGTAGCCCCTTCCACCCTCTGGGGGTTATGGGGCGCTACATCTAAAAAAAACAGACTAGGCTCTGATCTCTTCTTTCTCTTCCATCTCTCTCTGTACTATCTGAACACAGACTATGTTGGCTGGACTCTTGCAGTGCTCTGGCTTCTTGACAGTTGAGGTTCAAATAGTTTCCCAGTCTAAATGTTCCAAAGGAGGACAACATGCAACAGTTCCTGTGCATACTCCCCACTCAACCAGACACTCGTCACATTTACAAATGTGGGGAAGAGTTGCAGCTTGTTTCCTCCAGGCTAGACATTCGTGAACTCTTGCAGCCAACATCTTCAGGAATACACTCCAGGAGGGGAGATCCCTGCTTCTTTTGTCTGAGAGAGATAGATCTTTCTATGGAGACATTCTCCAAGCAAAAGCCCATGAGCGAAGAACACAGAGGAAATAGAAGGAAATTTCCCCAATGAAATCACAGGCAGCAGCGAGCAATACGAAAGAGTTAGAACACTGTATCTAAAATGTTTAATAATTGTTTTGCATGGAACTGGGCTGTAGCAAAAACACAAAGAGAGCTGATACTGATACTTGATTTTGGGATCGGAAACTGATAATTGATAGGCGTTGGGCTCTTTTATATATCATAGACTTCAATGATAAGTTTCATTTATGTAGTCATTTGTGTTTCCATTATGAGGTCATAATAAAGTCTTGTTACTTTCTTGCCATCTGAGTGACATCCCACAGCCCATCCCTTATGGGAAAGCGTTGCAATTTTTTAAAAAAATAACTACAACAGTTGGAGCAAAACTGGTAGGTCCATTGTCTCAACCAAAACAGAGGAAGGGGATGTGCTGCTCCTCTGTGTCATTCAGCGTATTCATTGCAGTGTGTGAGGAATGTGAGATGCTGCTACTTAGGTCGGTATTCACTGCACAGATAGATAAGACTGTTTTTTGAATTGGTTTCACCTTTTTTAATAATTCAATACTCAGCTATTCTACCTCCCTCTCATGTGCGAGTGAGACTGCAGAGGAAGGGTGCTATTGGAACCGGTCATCAGAGTAACTTGAATTTTATCAGATCCAGATCTACATGAAATACATTTATTTTTAAAACTATTTAAATTTACCTAATGGGGCAGACAGCTGCGGGAAATGAATGTTAAGATGAAAGGTTTAATCCATTCGAAATTACATGGCTGGGCTAAACTACTCACTGGCTCCTAACAGCAACTTATGATTAAAATTTACATTTCACATAAATCAGCGGGGGGACATGTCAGAATGACAAAAGTACATTATTATTTTCGGCAAAAGTCCTTCTTTGTTCTTCACCTGTCTTGCTGTGAATACAAATAGAACTAATGCCAAGCCCCTCGTGTGACCTAAAGAACAAGCAAAGGTCACATGATCTCTGGCTACCCTAAAATACCATGGGTGCTCTCTCTACGCACTGTTGTTGTGCCAATCTGAAGGCCACACGAAGTTTGGAGGTCTGTAGCTATTGACTATGCAGTCAGTTGGCGACTTCTGGGCACTGTGCGCTTGAGCATGCGCTGATCCCGCTCTGTCATTTTACGTGGCCTACCACTTCATGGCTGAGTTGCTGTTGTTCCAAGTTGCTTTCACTTTGTTATAATACCACTAACAGGTGACCACGGAATATTTAGTAGCAAGAAAATGTCACGGATGGACTTATTGCACAGGTGACAACCTATCACAGTACCACACTTGAATTTACTGAGCTCCTGAAGGCGACCCATTCTTTCACAAATGTTTGTAGAAGCATCTGCATGCCGAGGTGCACGATTTTATACACCTGTGGCCATGGAGGTGATTGGAACACCTGAATCCAATGATGTGGAGGGCTGTCCCAATATTTTTGCCAATAAAGTATATATATATATTGTGAGCAGGCGATCGGTAGCTGGCACATAAGCCCCCTGGGAATAAGCATTCTCTTGGGCACAGATACCAAATCCAGGGGAGTAGTTGCAAACAGTGCAGTGTTTATTAGTGAATTTAACAAAAGCATTCACAGATGCTTTACAGTGGTCACAAGAAATAAACAAAATAAAACCTAGCCGTATCCCGGCACTAACTTCACAAATAAAAGATATAGCTCCTAACTAACAGGCTGAGCAGGCCTAGTGCTTGTCAGCTTTCACAGAAACTGTAAGTTTTCACCAACCTTGCAGCTCTCTCAGACAGGACTTGTCTGATTCCCAGGCCGAGAGCTCTGACTACAGGTTGCAGGTGAGCTTAAATTGCCAGCGGAGAGAGGAGTAAACCCTGCACTGGAGCCCGGATCAGCAATTCCTAAATGTATAGGAGAGGAACCTGGGAGACCTATAAACTCCGAAAAGGACTTTCCCAGGCTCCCTCTGGGATGCTCTGCTACAATATATAGTATTTCCAAAGTAATATTTCAGAATATACTATATGACATATTAGCACATATGGTGAGCGCTTAAGGATGCAGTCCACTCGCTATATATGTTTAAGGGCCTGGTAGCCCACTTTTATTTAAACAAAAGTTCACACACCCACCTTGGATACCCTCACAGGGGTTGTTCAGTACAACATCCATGCACTGCTTGCAACACAACACAACACAACACAAGTATAGCCTCCTGGCTTCCACTCTCAACATTAATGGTTTTGACCCACCGGTCCTCTCTGTAGTGCTGTCTCACACTTGTACTGGCGGCCCCCCATGTTCTCGGCCCTCCCAGCCTCACCAGTTCTCCCAGCCTCCCTGGCTGTCTTCCTGTGCCTTCAACACACACACACCAGCTGTTAACATGCATTGCATCAAGGCAGCCTAGCCATTTGAATAGGCTGTCTAACGCATTAAAAAAAGGTGCATGTACTATTTCTGGCAGTGAATGTTTGTGTGTTGCCACGATCTGCACTGTGCTGCATATCACATCCATCAGTATGGTGCATTAGGGTGCCATTTAGAACAAAAGGAACTAGGAACTACATTGCACCAACAAATATCATACATGGAAGAAAGGCAGGCATAGGTTTTTTGGTTTTTTTTACGGAGAGGGGGGAGGGATTAGGAAGGGCGAGCGTGTGGTTGGGCACCCTTAAAACTGGAGTTCTACTTTAAAGAGAAATTGGTGCAGAACTCATGGCATTACTTTAAATAAATACATGATGGCAATAAAGAAATAAACAATATGCAAGAGTTAGATTTGGAAGAGAAAGGAAGGAAAGTTAGCCAAGTGTAACATAGCTGTCTAAAGGATGACTCAAGTAGCCCAAGCTTTAAATGATATACTGCATTCCCCTGCACTGTAACAAGAGGCTTTTCATCTTCACAAACATCTGCCTGCTCATGCCGAGCTCTGGTGCTAATGTTATTTGGCCAATTAAATCCAGGGAAATCTTCTCCCCGTAGAATTGACTATGCTGATTTAATGAACACTTGACATTAATATGCCTTGCTATGCACATCTTTTACAGGATTAATATTTGATAATCATATGTCCTAACTTTCCCACTTTCAAGACGTGAAAAATTGTATCTTCTGCCTCATCTCCTCTTCATGCGACCTTCCTGGCTCCGTTTTTTTTTTTTTTTTAATTTTAAGACAGGAGAGTGGAATTTTTCAATAAAATCCCATGCATGATTTAACTGTCTGCTGTTATATAGTTTGTGCTGGTGCAGAGAAACACATCATCTTGGTTTAGGGCAACTGTAGGCAGATACTGTAGATAAATATCCTCAGACACCAAGAGATACGTTGTAGGTAGGCGTTGAGAGTTTTTTTACGTGTTCCCCCATACACAAGATCACGTATTTGAGTAGAGCAGCTCCACAAAAAAAGAACCATCTTGCTTATCTTTCCAGTGGCCCATGTTTGGACATGATATGGCTTCACTGCCCCCTGGCTGCTGCAGGTATTCAACCCTTCTGGGTGGGTCTGTGATGACCTCTGAGCCAGTGGGGGAAACCATGTGGTTCAGTGGCAAGACCTGAACTTCTAAGCAATCTATAGCTAATTTTTTTTTTTTTAAATAAAGGTTACCTTCCATCCAGATTGTTCTGATTGTGACAACCAGTCTGCTTAAACCAAAATGCTAGTCTCCAACAATTCTTGTTGGCACCATCACACTGAATTTGAATTCAATGCAGGACCAGCATCCATGTCATGGGACGCGAGCCCTGCTAAAAGTAGGGCTTGGGAACTTTTTGGTAGTGCAGTAGATAGCGCCCCCCCACCATCTGCAAATTCCTATTCTCCTAACACTATGATGGGTCGCCTGTCTGACCAATTGGAATATGCATGAGGAAGGATGGGACAGGCAAGCTTCGACTCTGTCAGGAAGTAGCAAAGCTTTGCACAATCAGAGCGGCCTGGGATTTTGCTCGAGCAAATGGGACTGGTGACTGCTGCACTTTATACTTGACAAAGCCACTTTAAATTATTCCTCATCTCTAAGAAGAAGAAAAAAAAAATCTTTCAACCTTGTTTTTTTTTTTTTAAACTATCTAAAAGTCTAGAATACTTACATAAATCTCAAGTCACATGACCCCCCAGGTCCTAGGCCTTCTTTATTCTCTTCCAAGGTGTGGAAGAGTCCACATTGCTTCCTGCTACCATGGCAATTTGAAGGGTTGCTCATCACAGGGATCTATAGCATTTAGCAGTGATGTCAGCCAAGGCCATTGACCCAAGTTCAGTTGGCTGGACTGGTGAAGAAAACAGACAGTAGCTTGAGACCACCAGCCACCAATACCAGAAGATGTGCCCCAATGATCATGGAAAAGCAGATTCAAGTAGGCTTTGGGGGGTTTTGAGGGTTTAAAGAAAACAGATGAGGTAGGTGGAAGTTGTGTTTTAAACCCTAGCAAAAAATACGATGTGCCAAATTATTAGAAGGGATTCTCACTTCTGTGTTGGTAGTGTGTTACAAAAAAATGACTATGTGCACATTTGCCTACACTGGGGAGCACTGGCAGACCATTAAATGGAACATACCCCAACACTCATTGAACCTTATATTTTGAGATCTTGACACCAATACGTGTTTTAATGTTTTATAAGCATGAACATATAAAAAGGATTAGATCTGGAAGATTCAAAAAAGAAACTGTTCCATGAATTAGGGTGTTTTAATTTTCCAGATAAAGTCTGCTACCAAACATCACGCTCACAAAGTTCCTCTTAAATATAGTTCATCTGAAATAAAGGTGTAATCTTCGTACATTTACATTAACCTAGCCGATAGATGGAGATAAATGGCATAAATGAATGTTAATTTGTCAGATGCATATTCATGAATGAGAAAAGTTAAAGTGAGGCACAATATTTACATTGGTGCTCAAAGACTCAGATCAAGGCGCATCCTAAAATATCCTCCGTGCTATTTAGGGCAATTACGTTTAATTTGCTCGCCAAACCCGGCACAAAAGCAGAGCGTCAGAGGAAGAACAATCTGCTGCACCTTAAATGAACTTATTAAGGCTGATATACAGCTGATTTGCCTGGGTTAGAGTTGCTGTAATTATATTTAAAAGGAACAAAATAGCTTCTCGCAGGAAGGAAAAAGGCACCTCCGGCTAAACAGCTAGACACACGCTTGAAACACACATACGTTAATTGTTTTATATGCTGAAAGATGTGTTAAAGTGTATCCAAAGCCAGATTTTTTTTAACTTTTGGATGGTGTGTGAAATGGTTAAAACCTCTGTCAGGATTGTATTGCTGTCTATTTCCCCGGTTGGGTAGATTGGCCCTCTCAGTTTGTCCTGGGATAGAAAGTAATGGGAAATCCAACATTACACATTTGCCACCAGAGCATGAATAGAGGAAAAGTCTTCCAATAAGAATATCTTAGTTTGGAGAGATATCTTCTCACTTCCTGTTTTGGTTGGATGGCGGAAAGTTAAAAAAAACCTATGGGTTAAGTGTTTTTACCCATAGTTCTCTTTAGGGTCACGGGAGGACATATACTAGCCTCCTCCCGTGACCCAACGATCAGTATATAGCGAGCTATTGCCCCTCTATATACTGAGAGTGCTGCAGCTGGAACGGATTCTGACAATACTGTCGAGATCCAACCAGCTGCGTGAGTGACAGCTGGCTCTGCCTATCTAGAAGAAGAGCCAGCTTTGCCCGCCCCTTCCCCCAGTAATTTCCCCACTCAGCACTGGAGGATTGGAGAGGCGAAGGGGGAAACACTGACCCCTGACAGTCTACGCTCACTGTAGGGAGCCGCTCGGTTGAGAGAAGCCGCCCCCAGGACGAGCTGTGTCGGCCGCACGGCGCCCTTGTTGCCATGGCGCCCTGTGCGGCCGCACTGCTCGCACACCCCTAAGGCCGGCCCTGAATAGAGCCCACCTGTGACAGCTTCTTTGTCACAGGTCGGCTCTAACTATGAGGATGAGTGGAAATCACTCACCTCATGGTTCTCCTTTAAGTAAAAACTCTCCAGTGGGATGCAGACAGCATTGTTTCTCGTTTGGAATGGTCAGTGCTCCGTTGCTCCTGACGAAGTCTAGGAGACAAAATGTGTTGGGCAAACCTACGTCGTCAAACATGATGGTGGCTGCACGCATGAAGATGGTAGAACAGTATCCTCTTACTCTTAGCAAGCATAAGCACTCATTCGTTAGTGCTGGGTGATATTACACTTTCTTGTAGGTGGATATTGGTGTTTTTATTGAATTTTTAAAATAAAGATTGTCTGCTCAATGAGCCACTTAGTTACATAGTAGGTAACGTTAAACAAAGGCACAGGTCCATCTAGGTCAACCTGCCTGTCTGTGTCTCTAGTAATTCCCATACCTCTGTATATCCTCCCATCTAAGAAAGTTGTCTAAGTGTTTTTGGACATGATCAATGTTTACAGCTGACACTACTAACTGCGGAAGGGAATTCCACATTTTCAACGCTCTAACAGTAAAAAAAAATGACTTATACAGTCTGAGATTGTACCGCTTCTCATCCAACTTCTTGTTGTGCTCTCATGTCCTCTTTAGAGTTCGTAGTTTAAACAGTTTATTCCCAATACTGCAGTTCCCATTGATGAGTTTCTAATTTGCAATTAGGTCTCCCCTTAGGCTCCTCTTCTCTAAGGAGAACAAGTTTAATTTCTGCACTCTATCATCATAACTCAGGCCCTCCATCCCCCTCATTAATTTAGCTGCCCTTCTCTGAACTTTCTCCAGCTCAAGGACGTCTTTACTGAATATTGGTGACCAAAAGTGAACCGCATACTCAAGATGTGGCAGAACCAGAGTTTTAAAAAGTGGTAGAATTATATTTCTATTCCTTGAAGAAATCCCTCTTTTAATGCAAGAAAATATTCGGCTGGCTTTGTTAGCTGCAGCTTGGCATTGCATGCTATTGCTGAGTCTGTGGTCTATGAAGACCCTTAGGTCTTTCTCTATCACCGCCTTCCCCATCGTAACACTTGCAAAAGAGTATGTTGCATGCATGTTCTTAATGTGCATAACTGTAAATGTTTCTCCATTATATTGAAACTCACCTGCCATGTTGCTGCCCACACATCCATTTTATTAAGGTCTTGCTGCAGTGATTTAGAGTCTTTTTCTGAGGTTATTGTCTTTACATAGCATGGTATCATCAGCAGCCACTGAGACTGAGCTATTTTTTTCAACATCTATATTGTTTATAAATAAGGTAATCGGTATTAGCCCCAGGACCGAACTCTGGGGCGGTCCACTCACAGCCTTGGACCATTTAGAGAATGACTGTTTATCAACCAGTTCCTTCAACCAGTTTTCCACCCATGTGCATACAGTTTCATCAAAACCAATAGACCTTAATATGTAAATTAAACGTTTTTAGGGCACTGCATCAAATGCCTTTGAGAGCCGTACAAGGCCGTAAGGCAGTGATGTTGAACGTTTCTTAAACCCGAGCGCCCAAACTGCAATACTAAACTTAGTTTCAGCGCTGGCACTTTGAGATAAATAAATTGATTTTGCGTCGCAGTTTGGGCACTCGGGTTCAAAAAGGTTCGCCATCACTGCCTTAGTATAATCCAGGTCAACTACATCTACTGGGATTCGTCTGTCCACCCTATTACTCATGTAGTGTGCACCTGACCCCCGAAGGCCTGTGGTGGACCCACAAAGGGCAGGGAGGGATGATATTTCACTCTAAGGGATGGATCCTTAGCCAGATTGTGGGATGTGAACAGTAATTTGGGGGCCAGTCACTTTAAGGACTTTATCAATGCCCTGTTGTAGAACAGCCAAAACTGAGAGCGAGGGAATAGGGCTAAAGTCATCCATAGACAAAAATAGACTCGAGACTCACCAATCCCTTCCTGCTTTCACAGTGCAGGAATATTCTAGTTGAGTAATAGGCACCTCCACCAGCCATAGGGCTCCTCTGGTTCTCCTTCCCAGATAGTTACAGACCCCACCTGTGTCCACATGTGGTCTCCTCCAGGCTTGAGGCCTAGTCAGATTCTCCAGCCTTGTACATGCCACCCCCAGGCTTGGTTGGTGAGGCATAGACTCCTAATGTTCCCCTATTGGCCGCCCCACTCTGTGGCAGGGTCACGCACCGCTACAAGTAAGTTCAATCAATAGCAGAACACCTAGAACAACCAAATGATACCAGACTACAAATCAGCCAGACTGATTATAGTGCTAGCATCATTAAATTTTAGTAGCCACACCACTTCATCAGAGAATGTCAAAAGGTTGTTCTGACAAGAACGGTCCTTCATCAATCCACGCCGGTTGTTACTTATGATACCATTATCCTTCTCTCCTCTTGTATGGTTTCTATGGTGGTGTGTTTGTTAAAGAATTCTGTGGCTGGTCGGTACTCGTACAAAAAACTGTATAGTAGCATCCCTTATATATATATAT
>NW_017306354.1:2003468-2005792 GCF_000935625.1 Nanorana parkeri | reverse complement strand
TATATATATTTATATATGGGATAGATAGATAGAAAATAGTAAATCAAATAATGAAACGTAAAAAAAAATATTGATCCCTTATATTGCAGTTTACTATTAAAAACAATATATAGAACAACCTAAATAATAGCAGCTCACAGTTCAGCCACATCCATTTAGGGATCTCCATTCAATTGAGTGGATGTTAAAGTGGATTTACCTCTCATCTCTCCTAAACACATTTTCCTCTGGTTCTTCTAATCTAAGCTTCCTAAGTACCATGTTGTCGAGGGACATAAGCTCCACATCTTTAATGGATGTTGCTTTTCTAAAGGTGGACATATCCTTTAAGGCCGGAGAATTTCCCAGATTAGAATAGAAGATCCGAGAAGCGCCGCGCAGATCATTTACCGGTATCCAAATTCTGTCTTTCTAGATTAACGGCGTGTTTGCATCGAGCGGTAAACAATATTTGACTGAAAAATCCCAAAGCTTGGATTTGCTTTAGGCTAATATTTGACAAAGAATCGCGAGGAGAGAGACCTTTAAATCTTTTCTGAAATGGCATCACGGTGAAATACAAACATTTCTTGTTTGCTGTTAACAATTGTTTGGACGCTCCCTGTTCTTGGCCTGGAACTAAAATTGCCAGTTAAACAGAAACCTTCATGAAATACAGTTATTTGAAGCAGGATGGAACAGGACATAGCTAAACCTGCAAGAAAATGTCAGCGTAAGGCAAAAAAAAAAATCGGTGCATTCAAATTAAAGGGAAACAACTGTTCACTTTCACCCAGTACACATTCCGAGCTATTATTGTATTATTCCTGAAAGTTTTTTGTTTTTTTAAATTTACTTTTACATTTTTACTTCTTTTCTGTTCCATATATTCATTCTTCTTCTTCATATGTAGCTATGTAAATGCTCCCTCTAGTGGCAATCTACTACTGATAAGCTTCCCAAATGTCTAGGCTTAAAACAAAGTTATACTCACTTGATCTATGAAGCCGGCTGGCTCTTAAACCGGTCCTTGGAGCCTCTCTCCCCTATACTGCAGTGGTCTAAGGATCCTCAAGTCATCATGTGCTATACACAGTGTATCAGGATGTGAGGACACCAAGGGATATACAATCACTATAGAGGAGCAGGAGACAGGTAGGAGGGAGCGCCGTCACAGCAGGTTTGCCTACACGGAAACCTGTGATGCCAGACTGTCTCAGGGGTAAATCTTGAAATAGATAAAATCAACAATGATATCTCCCCTTGGAAGTATCACACCCCCTTCTAAACTACTGGCCAGTAGTAAGGTCCTCGGCTAGCCAACGTTGGGGCCCATACTGTGTAGCAGATGTAAAAGTACATTGTCAGTTTGGCCCCATAGGCCTCTCAACACTCCCACGCTTGTCTGGAAAGATGATGTCTTTCAGCAGCAGATGGAAATCCCTCTTTCGTCAGGACGACACTTAGGAGGAAGGAGAAGTCATCTATGGCCTCTTGCAACACATCACTGCTGGTCTAGGGTTTCCTGGGACACATCACCGCTGGTCTAGGGTTTCCTGGGACACATCACCGCTCGTCTAGGGTTTCCAGGGACACATCACCGCTCGTCTAGGGTCATCTAGGGTCTCTGTCACTATCACCGCTGGCTCCGTTCACTTCCGCTCACTCAGCTGGGCTGACTGGGTCACTCCAGTGGCTGGATCGGCCGCACGACCAGGGCGCGATACTTCCGCCGATGACGCGTCACTAGGCCTCAGTGTAGGCACTCGATTACCGTCTCTTCAGCTGCTGGCGACCGGACAATAGTCTTTATACACTATGGTACAGAGCCTGTGTGTCCCTGTCTGTCAGAGGCGACCACACAGCTCTATTACAGGCAGTCTCAATTCACCTTGTCTCACATAGATCTGGACACTTCAGGTCCCGGTCCCAGACTGCGCGCGCTCAGCAATTACAGTTCATAATCCTCTCCCTTCCTCTCGCACAGCCTCCTGGGAGTTGCAGTTCTCAAGGTCCTTTCAGCAATGTATCCATATCTGCTCTGCACTGCAATCCCTATAAGTCTCCGCCTCTTATCACACACAGAGGCAATTAACTGTTTGCAGTCAGAAACACAGTTCTCTACAATAGCACATATATACATCTATATAAGGGCTACAAACATATGTTTAACATTATTTTTAAAGCCTATATATAAGTTATAAAACACAATGAAGGGAATTTATCAAAACTGGAGCAGACAAAATTTGGAGCAGAAGTGCCGGGCAACCAATCAGCTTCTCTTTTTCATTTTAAAATCTTAACTGAGCAAACTGAAAAGAGAAGCTGCTCCAGTTTTGATAAAT
>NW_017306354.1:1965328-2003300 GCF_000935625.1 Nanorana parkeri | reverse complement strand
TTTGAAAATCCCCCCCCCCCCCCATGTGTCTTTCATGGTGTTTACTAAATGCCCATTGAATGCTTATTGAGCATGGCATGAAATACAGTGGCAGCTGTCAGTGGCATGGCCTTGTTTACAAACAAAGCCACATTTTCAACCATATCATATCTCATATCAACCATGTCCCGGCCAGGTCACTATCTGCAAGGAGTCTGCATGTTCTCCTTGTGCTTGTGTGGGTTTCCCCCGGGTACTCCGGTCTCCTCCCATACTCCAAAAGACATGCTGGATGGTTAAAGGAGAACTATGGGGTCAGGTATTTTCCCCATAGTTCTCCTAAGGGTCACGGGTGGACACAAACTAGCGTCCTCCCGTCACCCAAAGCTCAGTATAACGCTGGCTACAGCTCGCGGTATACTGAGACGCTGCAGCCGGGACGGATCCTGACATGTCTGGATCCACCCAGCTGCGGGATTGACTGCTGGCTCTGCCTCTAGATAGGTAGTATCTAGAGGCAGAGCCAGCTGTACCCGCCCCCTCCCCCATCCATTCCGCCAGTCAGCGCTGGAGGATCAGACAGGGGTGGGGGGAAAATCCCTGCAGGGAGCCGTGAGTGACGGTCACGGCTCTATGCAGGGAGATGATCGAGAAGTGAGCTAACGACGGTATGTGTTCGCTCACTTCCCGATCTATTGAGCTGACGTGTGACAGTTTCATTGTCACACGTCGACTCGAACTACGAGGATGAGTGATTTTCACCCACCTCATAGATCTCCTTTAATTGGCTCCTGTCTGAATCAGCCTTTTGTGCTGATAGATAGGGACAGTTTGTGAGCTCCTTAAGGACAGGGACCGATGTGAATGGACAACTATGTAAAGCGCTGTGAGAATTGTCGGCGCTATATAAATACCTGTAATGAATAAATATCATTGCTGACATGGCGATCACATAACCCTGACTGGATGACATTTAGTTTCCTAATGCACTGTGCTTCATAAACAATTAACCATGAAATACTTTCTCCTGATCTCATCCAGCCTCTTTCAGCCACTTCCTCTTTACACACAAAGGCTCCAGAGTCGGCCACACATCGTTTTGGTTCTGGCTTCTTGAACGGTGACAACGCTAGACCATGCCTGCGCTAACAGGCATGGCATGTCAGCTGGTAGGTCCCAACAGGTGCATTTGTGACAGGATGGCAACACGGGGTCACATTTGGGAGACAGTTGTCACCCCATAATAGGAAGGACCTGAACAAGGCCCTTCATGGCAGGATCACCATGTATACTTTTTAATATAAGCTTCAGGTTTAAAACAATGGGATGACACAATGAATGGCAGTTTGTTAGGCACTGCAGAATTTGGCGGCACCATGTAAATGAATAAAATAAACGTATAAACAATTGTGTTTACCACCGTTATGATCGCCTAAGCTCACAAAGGTGTCACATTACTATTACTGATGAGCAGAGTAATTTTTTTTCCCCTCCCAGAGAAGAGATCATCCACATTGCTTCACATTTGTTCCTTTCCAAACAATGGTCTGGGATTTTATGAAACAAATAAAAGGTTACCTTCACTGCGTCTCAGCTCATTATTCCTTCAATTTATGGGTCCATATTAAACAATGAAGGTTCCTGAGCAATGTTTGTGTGATGAAGGCATCGTGTCCCCTCCCCTCCACCCCTTCCTCCGCTGCGTTAATTATTGATCTTTAGAGAGGAGAAATTACAAGAAAAGGTTTAGATTATTCCCCTGGGCCCTTTTATGTGAGATGCATCTGCTGAGTGCCAGCCACAGTTACTAAAGGGGAGAAATTTAGGGGGTTATTCACTAAGCTGCCGAAGGCAACCAAGTGCATAACAAAGCTGAAGTGAAGTGAGCCGACTGCTGTGCATTGGCTGAAATCAGCCGTACATCGACTGGCTTCGGCTCCCTTCGGTTTAGCTGGACATGCTCAGCATGGTGGCCCCTTGCAAACAAGCACCCCTGCCTGCAGGCTCCCACAACCAATGGGTCACGGCCTGCGGGGAAGAGGCCCTTGTCCCCATTTTCAGGGGGATTCTGGATAAGCACCCTCCCAATGTCGAGGGCATGTGACCTGGTATGGATCCTGCCCTGCCCTGCCAGGCCTGTGCTCGGATTAAGGGCCTAGTTGGGAATTTTTAAGGGGGCTCCCATGCTCCCTAAAGGGTCTGGTATAAAACAGGAGGGGAACCACATGCCATTTTTCTTGTTGATAACATTTGCGGGAAGAACGGTCTGTTTCGGCATATGCGTTCGGCTCGGCTGAGCCGTTTGTCTGCCTTCGGCTGCTGTACGGGCTATTGTGAATAGCCCAAACAGCAGCCCTTGGTTCAGCTGAAAGGGCTCCAGCGTCCGAAGTGAGCCTAAGGATTAGCCGAAGCTACGACTATATCCTTCAGCTCATTAGTGAACAACCTAGGGTTGCCACCTGACCGGGATTCACCCGGACAGTCCGGTTTTTGAGTCCTGTGTCCGGGTTTCAGGCCAGCTGACACCCGGACACAAGACACTAAGTGCCGGTACTGGCACTTAAAATTTTTTTGATAGATGTGCGGGACCTCAGGCAGCCGCATCTTCCTGTGAGTCGTAGGCAACAGTAAACAGGCGCCGGCCTCGCATATACTCCTCTGTCTGCTAGACACCACCCTGCCTGCCTCCAGATCCTTAGTGAGACAGAGCACAGCACTCCTGAATGCCTGCTTAGCACACCTGACACCCAACACTGAGAGCCCGCATCTCCCACCTGGGAGCCCACACAGCCCACCCTGAGAGCCCACACAGCCCTGGTGAGAGCCAACACAAGCCACCTGAGACACTGGAGACAGGGTGCCACCCCGGAACAACAGAGTATGTGACTTCATATAATTTTGGATTGCTGTATAGTGTATTGCTGGGATTTGTAGTCCTCCCCTGGTCGGTCTCCTTATTCCCTCCCCTGCCTGCCTCTCCTCACTCTCTCTCTATGTTCTCAAAAAAACACGGCGGTAGAGTGCTCGGGATTCACTTAAAGAAAAGGTGGCAAGCCTAGAACAACCCCCTTAGATATCTCTCAGTTTTCCAACACCAGTCATGTTTATTGGTGAATATGACAGAGGAGGTCGCGGCCATCTTACTTCATTGAAGACGCGATGGAGGTCCTGTGTGCGGTGGATTCGGGTCCCTGAAGATGGGGGACGCGGCACAGGTATTCGTTTTATGTATCGGAGTATTTGCACGAGTACTCATGCAAATACTCGGTATCGCCGCCGATACCGATGCTTGTATCGGTATCGGGGCATCCCTAATTAAAACAGAGATGTACAAATCCCGGGAGCTCCGTGTGCTCCTTACAAATGACAGCGGCCTCCTAATTTTTGAATTTTTCTCTAGTCTAGTCTTGGAGTTCAAAAGTATCTGTACATGCACTCGTACTTGTACCGAGTACTGTACTTGGTATCTGTGCATCCCTACACAACGTATCCAAATGCATAACTACAACTATAATCTACAGTGAGATTTTATTGCAAGTGAAAAACCAGATTAATTTAGAGGAAAACCACAGTGGTATAGTGGGCAGCACAGTGGCATAGAGGTTATCACTATCTACAAGGAGTTTGCCTGTTCTCCCTGTCCCTGAAACTCTGGTTTCTTGCCACACTCCAAAGACATGTACTGAATATGTTTTGTTTCTTTTTTCAATTTTGCAGAGACTTATACTTTAAACCACTACAGTTGCCCTTTACCAGAGATGGATTTCCTTCATAAATGCAATCTGCCATTAGTTATGTTCCTGGATCACCTTTCAAAATTTTTATGTTTTAGTTCTTTTCAGAAAACCAGCTATCTATCATATATACAACCTGTTGACGTTTCATGCTCAGTCAGATGCTTGATGTGACTCTTGGGAGAGAATTGCACCATTTGGGCAACAATAACACATTTGGGAAAAAAAGAGGACTTCGTGTTGGTCTGATTCATATGTAAAAATATAGCCAGGTTGGAATGTTTGCATTCAGTACTCTAGAGAAATTTGATCTTATAGTCTTGCAGTGGGGCACTATGCTGGCCTCCAACTGTAGTATACATAGTTATACTATAGTATACATAATAATATGTTATATTATTATATATTATATTCATTTGGTCCTATTTACATTTTTTCTTACCTTTCTAACTCTTCTGCAATCTCCTTTTGTCCTTTTTTACTTTCTCCCTAAATGTTCATTCATAAGTATGGAGACCTATCAGATTATTACAGTATTTCATTATTATTGTTATTATTATTATACAGGATTTATTTTGCGCCAACAGTTTGCGATGCAATTTACAATATAAGGAAGACATAACAGTTACAATACAATTCAAGACAAGATGGTAAGGAGGGCCATCACCATTTATCACCAAACATCTTCCTCTGTGATAACTAAAATTTGAATGAAGTCATCTAGGGAATTTGCAGTCATGTTTTTGCATTAATATCTTGTTCAAATTTGAAAAAAGAGGGAAAATTAATCTCCATGGTTAATATAGAGAAAAGGATTTGTCAGCTTAGTATTTTATATGAAGGTTTCTAGAAAGGATAGAGGACACAGCACTTGTTTATGGAGGTTTCTAAGGTTGTTCTCTGTATAACATAAATGTCCGTTTGTTTAACACGATCATGCAAGGAATGTCAACCGACACACACACACTCAGTTTTAGGATTAGCAATTCTTAAAGTTTATTAACCAGCGCACTACTTTATATGTCTTGCAAAGAATCTATGACTTTGACTATGCATGCATCTAAATCTTATCTACGAAATTACCTTCTGGAAGGGCCAGTTAGTTATTCCTGAAACCTGTTACTTGTTTACAGTTTTATATATACATATATATATATTATATACACTATATTACCAAAAGTATTGGGATGCCTTTACACGCACATGAACTGTAATGGCGTCAGAGTCTTAGTCCGTAGGGTTTAATATTGAGTTGGCTCTGCCCTTTCCCGCTATAACAGCTTCAACTCTGGGAAGGCATCCACAAGTATGGGAATGTTTGACCAATTGTGAGGTCAGGTACTGATGTTGGTGAGAAGGCCGGGCTTGCAGTCCCCGCTCTAATTCATCCCAAAGGTGTTCTATGGGGTTGAGGTCAGGACTCTGTGCGGCCAGTCATGTTCCTCCACCCCAAACTCCCCCATCCATGTCTTTATGGGCCTTGCTTTGTGCACTGGTGCGCAGTCATGTTGGGACAGGAAGGGGCTGTCCCCAAACTCTTCCCACAAAGTTGGGAGCATGAAATTGTCCAAAATCTCTAGGTATGCTGATGCCTTAAGAGTTCCCTTCACTGGAACTAAGGGGCCAAGCCCAACCCCCCGAAAAACAACCCCACACCATAATCCCCCCTCCACCAAACTTTACACTGGGCACAATGCAGTCAGGCAAGTACCGTTCTCCTGGCAACCGCCAAACTCAGACACACCATCGGATTGCCAGACAGAGAAGCGTGATTGGTCACTCCAGAGAACACGCCTCCACTTCTCTGGAGTCCAGTGGCGGCGTGCTTTACACCACGGCATCCCACGCTTTGCATTGCACTTGGTGATGTAAGGCTTGGATGCAGCTGCTCAGCCATAGAAACCCATTCCATGAAGCTCTCTACGCACTGTTGTTGTGCCAATCTGAAGGGCACACGCAGTATGGAGATCTGTAGCTATTGGCTCTGCAGACAGTTGGCAACTTCTGCGCAATGTGCACTTTAGCATGTGCTGACCCCTCTCTGTCATTTTAGGTGGCCTACCACTTCGTGGCTGAGTTGCTGTTGTTCCCAGTTGCTTCCACTTTGTTTTAATACCACTAACAGGTGACCGCGGAATGGGTAGTAGCAAGGAAAATTCCCAATGTCCCAATACTTTAGGTAATATAGTATGTATACTGTATATATATATATATAAAAGTATATATTACACTTTCTTTCACAGAGGAAAGACCTCTCCATCCATATAGGAAGGGTTCTTGATGAGAAAAACAGGTCAATTTGGAGAGGATTTCCAGCCAAAACATTTTTACTTTCTTTTTTTAGCCCTGGTTTGTGCGTTAGCAGCATGCGGTTATTTGCACGTCGTGCACATTTGTATGCACGTTTTAACACGCATACATGAAAACACATGTTTTGATTGGCAGCTCATAAACCATTGTGGGCAATGGAAGAACGCGCGTATACATTTCCAATGAAGTCTATGGGGAGGAAAGGCGGGATTTCTTGTGTTGGGCCGATAAAAGCGCTTTTCGAACTGCTCAAAAATGCATAGGTGTGAACCAGGGCTTAGTAAAATCACCTGTCACCTTGGCCAGCAATCAGCGTGACACCGTGGCATACTTTGCATGGTACAATTTAACCATAGTGTTCTTAAATCGACTTTACTGAGAACATCAACTAATGGTTTCTGCAATTGGAAGTTCAACCAAGCCATGTTTAGATGCATGAGATGGCCCAATATTGGTATTGATGTTCTTCACTCCTCCTCATCTCTCTCTCTGTTCCTTTAAAATTAAGTCAAATGAGAACTTATTATAACAGTTTAAAACTACCATACAGACGAGTCAATATGTACAAGGAATCACTAATTACAAAAAATAACAAAGCAATTAATTCTACGATAGACCAGTGCTCAGCTTATAAAGAATCATGTAGTCTGAGCCAAACCATCGATCTGATACATAATAAATTACTTTCTTATCTTTTGTAATTAGTATGTTTCTGTTTTTTTTTAATGATTTTACTTTGAGTACAGGGGTGAAATTGGAGGAGTTCCTTAGACAACCATCGCTATGTCAGACAAATTATCGGCATATTCCAGTAAATAATCACAGCTACATAGAAGAATTTCTTGACATAATGCTATGAACTTTTTTCTTAAATCAAACTGGGGTGTATCAGAGGCATATTAATTGCCGGCCTTATAGGATTCTTAATGTTTGCTGTGATGGTATTAATGAAAGCTTGGGAAAACAGTTTTTTGGATATCATGGAGCAGCCCAGGTGTGGATTTTCCTTTAAAAACAACAACTAATTGAAGTTGTATGCATCTCGAGTTTAGAAATTTGATAAAGCTGAAATAAGAATGGACAGCATTGTCAAAGATTGTATTGTCTTCTAGTGAATGGATAGGCTACATTCTGAGTGATGCCACTGTCTTCTAATGATTGGATGGGCTGAATTCTTAGTGATGTCACTGGTCTCTAGTGAATGGATGGGCTGAATTCTTAGTGATGTCACCAGTCTCTAGTGAAGGGATAGGCTGCATTCTCAGTGAGGTCACCAGTCCCTAGTGAATGGATAGGCTGCATTCTCAGTTATGTAACTGGTCTCTAGTCAATGGAAAGGCTGCATTCTCAGTGATGTCACCGGTCACCAGTGAATGGATAGGCTGCATTCTCAGTGATGTCACCAGTCTCTAGTGAATGGATAGGCTGCATTCTCAGTGATGTCACCAGTCTCTAGTGAATGGATAGGCTGCATTCTCAGTGATGTCACCAGTCTCTAGTGAATGGATAGGCTGCATTCTCAGTGATGTCACCAGTCTCTAGTGAATGGATAGGCTGCATTCTCTGTGATGTCACCAGTCTCTAGTGAATTGATAGGCTGCATTCTCAATGATGCCACTGGTCTCTAGTCAATGGAAAGGCTGCATTCTCAGTGATGTCACCGGTCACCAGTGAATGGAGAGGTTGCATTCTCAATGATGTCACTGGTCTCTAGTGAATGGATAGGCTGCATTCTCAGTGATGCCACTGGTCTCTAGTGAATGGATAGGCTGCATTCTCTGTGATGTCACCAGTCTCTAGGGAATGGATAGGCTGCATTCTCTGTGATGTCACCAGTCTCTAGTGAATGGATAGGCTGCATTCTCAGTGATGTCACTGGTCACTAGTGAATGGAGAGGTTGCATTCTCAGTGATTTCACCAGTCTCTAGTGAATGGAGAGGTTGCAATCTCAGTGATGCCAATGGTCACTAGTGAATGGATAGGCTGCATTCTCAGTGATGCCACTGGTCTCTAGTGAATGGATAGGGTGCATTCTCAGTGATGTCACCGGTCTCTAGTGAATGGATAGGCTGCATTCTCTGTGATGTCACCAGTCTCTAGTGAATGGATAGGCCCCATTCTCAGTGATGTTACCGGTGTCTAGTGAATGGATAGGCTGCATTATCAGTGATGTCACCAGATTCTAGTGAATGGAGAGGCTGCATTTTTAGTACTGGTATACTCTTTAGTAAATGTATAAGCTGTTTTTGAATGATATCATCTATCGTCTCTAGTAATTTAATAGGCATCATTCTTAGCAACTTTGTAGTTCTTCAGGAATGGATAGGCTACTTTTTCAGTGATGCTACTTCTAGTGAAAATATATTGTGTATAGAACACCAAACAACTTCAGTGAGATTGTCATTACAATTCATAGTCAGTGGGCACCTTTTTAGGTTCACACAAACAGCAGGAAAAAAATATTGTGGCTTGTGAGTTCATTGGACATTTGTCCTAAACTTAAGATGGATGTGATGTTTGATCAAAGCAACTTACTATATTGAATGTTGGTTTTGGTGGTTGCAACATCCCAGAGACTGCTTATGCGCTGCACATTGCATCCATTATAGAGAGTAATGCAAAAAAAAAAAAAGACACCCAGTTCGCTGGTTACTGGGAAATGACCACACATGCTCCAACTGATGAGACGTTTATAAGTACTCAAATAACAAGACATCTCAAACGGCACTAAAGAAAGCTGTGTCTTATTTCACAACCTGTCAAACATAGAATAGAATGGACTACAGCAGCAAAATACAATATCAGGTTCCAATTCTATTTCTAGAAACAGAAAAACAAGCCTACAGTCAGAAAAACAATTGCCTGGTCTAGAAAATCTTCTACAACAACACATAGATTCCAAGTTCGCAAGGTCTGCATACACTTTATGACCAAACAGTGAATGGTACTGTTAATGGTACAGCATACAGCACAAAGACAGGGTACTGTTGATGCAGCATACAAAGACTTGTCAATTGTATGCTTCCAACCTAGTGGCAACAGTTTGGGGGGGACTGAATGACTGCCCCCCTGTAAACTAAATCACTTCCCTAAAAGACATGGTATTGTGTCCTTCACAGATCACTGACCTCAACCTTATTAAACACCATTCAGATGAATTGGAATGACATTTGCGAGCCGGGACTTTTCATCCAACGTGAGCACCTGATTCTACAAATATTCTTTTGGCTAGATGGACAACATTTTTAATAAACACACTCCGAAATCTCATGAAAAGCCTTCCCAAATAAGTAGAGGTTGTTAGAGCTTCAAAGAGGGGCCAACTTCATTAATACTCAAGTGTTTGGATTATATGCCTGACAAGCTCATGCAAGGCTGAAGGCAAGGTGACCACAAACCTATAAACCAGTGGTGGCGAACCTTGGCACTCCAGCTGTTTTGGAACTACAAGTCCCATGAGGCATTGCAAGGCTCTGACAGCCACAGATATAACTCCCAGAGGCAGATGCATGTTGGGATTTGTAGTTTTGGCACAGCTGGAGTGCCAAGGTTCACCACCACTGCTATAGACATATAGTGTTCCCTAAAAGACATGGTATTGATGATTTTGGTGCAGAGGAACTAAAGTGACCTTCACAGAGCCCTGACCTCAACCTTATCAAACGCCATTGGGATGAATTGGAATGACAGTTGCAAGCCAGGCCTTTTCATCCAACGTGAGCACCTGACTCCACAAATATTCTTTTGGCTAGATGGACAACATTTTTAATAAACACACTCCAAAATCTGCTTCCTGGATGTGTGGAGGTTGTTAGAGCTTCAAGAGGGGTCAAATCCAGTAATACTCAAGTATTTGGATGGTATGTGTGACAAGCTGACGCAAGGCTGATGGTCAGGTGTCCACAAACATATAGCCATATAGTGTACCATTATTCACCGGCCTGTCTTGAGCCAATGTTTTGGGCTGGTGGTGGTGGCATATTGAACAACAGCTGGGCAAAATTTGAATGCCATAGTAACACCAAAGTATTCTGGCAAAATATGTGCACTCATTTATCATTACTAGATACTGATTACAATTAGTAGGTCATTACTAGGTTTATCACTACAACGTGTCCCTTATAAGGTCACTGCTAAGTGTACATTTCTGTCTTGGGTATACACACATTCAAGCTGGATATGACAGTAAAGCTTGCCCTGGGCAAATTAATAATGCTACGACCGCTTAAAATTGCACACATCTTTAAGCCACTACCAACACAAGGAAAAATACAGTAATGTCTCACTTTATTTCAATCCCGCACATCACCCTTTATGCCTCCACAAATTGTGCTAAAATGGATTGGATGTCCTATGCAACCTTGATGTTAATTTTACCATCCAAGCAGCTCTATGCCCACACACGCACAGCTGATGTATGCATTCTAGCCAACATGTTGGCATCACTGTAAGGCTTCCAAAACATTTTGGCACCTACTAAACTTGTCATTTGGAATTGTGCATCCTCCCGGGGCTCATTCTGACACAGACAGTCAGGCTGATATCCTGAGTGTTCAATGACTCCGCTAACATAGAAAGCTTTGGCAGAACTACAGGACTCATGGATCATTTCGCTATGGTGCTCTAACCCTAACCCTTTCCCGACATTTTTACCATTATTTGTTTGTTTTTCAACTGTGCAAATTGTGAAATGATTGAATATATTTTATTTAAAGGAGAACTTTTAAAATTAAACCTCACCCCTTTTTAAAGATATATGAAATCTGGATTTAATTTTGGTTTCTCTGAATTGATTCACTCATTATTTATATGAAGGGTTGTATATATGATAATCAAAGTGGGATAAAAAAATTTGTAAGAATCTCTGTTAGAAATAATTCTATATAATTCAAATATATCCCTCCCACAGGCTATCCAACCCCTCTCACATACTATCCAACCCCTCCCACAGGCTATGCAAGCCCTCTCACATACTATCCAACCCCTCCCACAGGCTATGCAAGCCCTCTCACATACTATCCAACCCCTCACACAGGCTATCCAACCCCTCTCACATACTATCCAACCCCTCTCACAGGCTATCCAACCCCTCTCACAGACTATACAACCCCTCTCACAGACTTTCCAACCCCTCTTACAGACTATCCAACCCTGCTCACAGACTATCCAACCCCGCTCACAGACTATCCAACCCCGCTCACAGACTATCCAACCCTGCTTGCAGACTATCCAACCCCTCTCGCAGACTATGCAACCCCTCTCACAGACATTCAGACAATGCAACCCCTCTCACAGACTTTCCAACCCCTCTCACAGACTATCCAACCCTTCTCACAGACTATCCAACCCTTCTCACAGACTATCCAACCCCTCTCACAGACTATCCAACCCTTCTCACAGACTATCCAACCCTTCTCACAGACTATCCAACCCTTCTCACAGACTATCCAACCCTTCTCACAGACTATCCAACCCCTCCCACAGGCTATGCAAGCCCTCTCACAGATGATCCAACCCCTCCCACAGACTATCCAACCCCTCAGGGGTACTTACTCAGCTGCCTTCGGCAACCCCTTTAGATGGACTTGACTAACACATTTAAGCTGAATCCCTGCTAGGAAAATATAAGACTAGCATGGGCAGTTGGGTGCAGGAGAAGCTTTAACACCTGTTGTTCGGTGTTTAAGATGTTCAGCAGTCCCTGACAACAGCAATGTTGCTCCTTTTCCATACAACATCAATGTTGCGCCAGTTCCAAACAACATCATTGTCGCTTGCTTGCCATCTGATAGGTAATGAGTCAACAGATTACTACGTGAGTGTGATTCTTTTCTCTATGGTGCCTCAAAGAAGCTTTTATCTAACTAATATTGGAATTGCTAGAACTGGTATCATCACTTGCAAAAATTGAGCCATGTATTGGTAAGTTAGGCCTCAGTGATGTTCCTGACTTGGGATTGGATATAAAATAATATCAAAATGCTTATTCTGTAGAAGCCGTGTTGCATAAATTACTGGTTTGTCTCCATTTTCTTATCCTCCGCATCTCAGAAATGCTGAAGCTGTGCTTAAATTAATTTCCTTTTTCTGATTGCCTGAGACCAGGCAGAAGAGATGTTTCTGATTTCGCCGGTACGGTTGCATAATTCCAGAAAGGCCAACCTGAGCACCTCTGTTTTCTAATTGCCCATGCAAATTGCTTTCTATTCCGGATACAATGTGTTTTCAAATAGCGTCCTGTCCCTTCCAGCTCTTCCATACTGCACTGAGGAAGGGGGGTGGAGAGATCATGAATCTGCTTGTAGGGAAAATTATATTGGTGGCGACTGCTGGAAATGTTAAACAGACCTTTAACGTGTCGCTGAAAGGCCAGCGCCATCAACTGTGATAATGAAATGCAGCTTTTAATGGGAATGGGCTATGGTTACAAGAGGTGAGGAAAACAAATACATAAATACAAGCCTGATCTATCAAAGTGTCAGTACTAAGAAATGAAGCTATGTGTCCACACAGATTCAGATTTTTGGAGAATTTTATATCTAATTTGGTGGCTGTCGGGGAAGTTACATTTAGGTACGCAGCAGGGGCACTTGATGTATCAGGCCTTACAGCCTATACCACCTCAACCTAACCACTGAACCATCACGTTCTCAAACTATTCATCCCCACACAGCTACCTCCACATGTATCACTGGCCCCTCCCCTTTAGATTGTAATCCCACAGGGGCAGGGCCCTCCTTACCATCGTGTCTTGAATTGTATTGTGATTGTAATGTCTTCCTTATATTGTAGAGGGCTGTGCAAACTGTTGGCGCTATATAAATCCTGTATAATAATAATAATAAAGTGGACCTGAGCTTTGTCTATGCAGCAATGGGTTCATTGTAAAGCGTTCATACCTTCCCTTCACTTCCTCGTTGCTCAATTTACCCAGCGCAATAACAACTTTTGGAGAAGCTGTCCTATAAATGTTTCCCAAACCTCAAGTTGTAGGCACCTACCAAAACACTTACCTCAAAACTAGACATGTGCACCAGCAAAAATATCGTTTAGTTTAGTTTCGTTTTGAAAAAAAAAAAAAATTAGTTTAGTTTCGTTTCGGGTCCGAAATTAAATTAGTTTCGGACGAAATTCGTTTATGGAAAAAAAAAAAACCTTTAAATATTACTTGACCTGCCCTGGAATCGAACTTGCAACCTTAGCTATGGCAAGTCTGCTGATTCGTTTGCATTCGTCTTAGCTGTAATTCGGAATTCGGATGCATCTGAACCTCCGAATTTCCGAAAATTCGTCCAAAACAAATTTCGGAACGAACCGAATCGCACATGTCTACTCAAAACCCTTTCCTAAGATTTTCAGTGCCTGGGCCTGCTCAGCACCTCACAGCCTTTGCAGAAAGAAATCAACTCCACATTCCATACTCATAGTTGCCCACAGACGTCCAGATGAGTACAGCAACAGCCATTGGAACAAATGGGTCAAACCATGTACATGTCCAAAAGGAGCTGGAGGCAACTAAGACTGAAGTCGCTCTGGGATGGGCATGGATGCACACTGAAGAACGGGGGAGTGTTGCTGAATGTAAGTATGTAACACTGGATTGAGACTATAAATGGATGTTTTGGCATATATAGCAAGATAGTTTATGATTATGATATACTTATATTAATTGATGCTGCTTTTCAGGTTTCGCACAAGTCTACACCAGCCCCAACAGCAAGTATAGCTCCAGTTGGAGCCTAATATAGACTGTCAGATTCTTTTAATACATGTGCCAAGGCTGTGTGTGTCAACTTGCATTATAGTACTGGGAATACCTGCTTGCTAACCTGTACATCAGTGGAATCCTATTACTACAAACCATATGCTAATTCACCCTTTAACTTGCTATTACTAAAGTGTATCGTGCTATGAAGTAAATAGCACTACTCCAAATTCTACAAACTACCGGCTGTGATGCAAGAGTCTCAAACTCCCCGTTAAGACTGGGAGTGACGCCTGAGACTCAAGCCTGAGAAGCCGTTTCACACACTGCCAGTATATCCCCTCCGCAGTTGCGTTCCGCTTCGTGCTCAGACATTAGGCGTGACACAGGGCTAAATGTAGAAAACAACTAACCGCCCGGCGCCCGGAACTGCATGTTTCGGGCATTGGGAGAAAGAAACTCCACACCCCTGCTGCCCCTCTACTCCCTGCTGCCCCAAGGCCGGGCCTTGGTTGGCCTTGTGGGAAATTCAGCCCTGTGTACCACCTTTTACCATAGACACCCAATGTCTAGACTGCTCCCATTAAAGATAATGTAGAGGTCTTTAGTTAAGGTGAAACTTTACTCAAATGCTAACCTACAGCGATTCCAGTGTAGATACCTACAGAATAACTAAATTGTTGAAGTACATTTCAGGAGCATATGTTCTTCCAAGCTCCTGTCATTGATATTCTTTAATGTGAAGCCTGAGGTACTTCATAGTTGAGACTGGTTACATTTATGATTCAGAAGAGATAGCATGACCAAGTCCCTAAGGATTCACTTGCATGTTCAGTAACTATAAGGTTCTTGCTTACCACTACCATGGCTCAAACCGATGGTAGTGGTAAACAAGAACCTTATAGCGGCTGACCATGCAAGTGAATCCTTAGGGACTGTGTGTTTCAGGCTTGCGGTTCCAGATAATTTACCAGACTGAACTCTTTGTAACCATAATGTATTGCCTGGCATTAAAACTTAGGTCTGCTGGTTTAGAAGAGCCAGTACGATTTTAGATAAGCAAGCCGCATCACTATAAATGAGTGAGGTCACAGCAACCATATTGACAATGTGCTTTATCTGTGATAGGGAAAGGGGAGTGGTGGTGCACAGGGAGTGATACGTAGGGATGCCACGATACCGATACTAGTATGCATGGCCGCAAGTGTTTTTTCACAGGGCATATTTCTTAATTGTTAATGGCTAATATTTTTTTTTCACAGATTTTTTAATAGAGGAAAAAGCATTATAACAGAATCTTATATTTTCCTTTGGGAGAGCCTGTGAAAGGGTAATTTACAGGCAGAAAATTGTGGGAGATGATGGCAGAGCATCACAAAGTGCCCAACATGGACCTTCTACGTCAGTAATTTTGGGTTTCACGCAATTTTAAGGCTTTACATGTTTGGTATCTATTTACCTGACGTGACCCCTGTCTTTTATATTTTACTAAAAAAATGGGTATTATATTCTGTTTCTGTGCACTACATCTCATTGTACTGTATTTTATCCTAAAAATACTGTTTTGATAAACATTTGTGCAAATACCGTGAGTCATAAAAAACTGCAACTAGCATTTGTTTTTATTCTACAGGGCCTCTGCTTTGGTTTTTTAGCTGTTTTCTAGCCAAACATTCAGATTTTATCATGTGTGTGCACATTTTAATAAACTAAAATGTCGCTGATGCTGTCCCTGAACATCGTACTGTTCTGCAAAACCACATACAACCTAAAGGCATTAAAAGGACACCCTCCCTGTACATTATTTTTCCATTGTTTTTCTTCTTTGCTTTGTCAAAGCCCCCCATTGCACCTTTTTGACAATAGCTTGCCTATAAGCATTGAAAATGGCCAGAATTTAGCATCAAGTTTCACTGCTGATAGGCTCCAAAGTTTGGACCTCATGAATTTAAAGCAGGATTCAACAACTCCCCACTCCCCCATGCCATCCCTAATGGTCAGTAATGAAGGGGGCACCATTTTCTCCTTGATAGGTATGAGTTAGCCCTTCTCTTACTCGTTATTTATCCATCCAGCAAGACTGTAATTACTCACAACTTCAAGTTAAAAGTTCAGCCCCCCCACAATCACATGATGAACTATGTTTAAGAACAACTTTGTGTGGTGATGGCCTTTATTGGAAAGATTAAAATAGCCTAATTAATGGCTTAGTTTGCTTGCAGCTCTTCACAGATTCTACCTCCTGCTTAATGTATTCATGTTTAATTATGGCAAAGGAAGTGCTTCATATATTATTTAAACTGAAACTAGAATGCATTTTACAGATATTAACTGAGACCTGAACTCAAATGTCAATACAATGCTACGGGGCATATGTCTACTGTACTTAAATTTGCTAGCATTCCCCACCCACTCGTACCACAAAATTGGGTTAGTTGTTAGGACAAGAGAACCAGGAGGACCTAAATACTTACTGTTACTGGAGAAAGTGTGACTCAATCCATTGCTGGCAACATGTCTGGAGTGCTAAGTAATATACAATGGTGGTCCTGCTCCAGGTACTTAGCTATTTCGTCTTCACCCATCTTGGGTGCTGGCTTCCTTGTGGCTTGGCCTAGCCATATGTATACCAAGTTCAAAAGCATGGCAGCCACACTCCAAGGTCCCATCCCGCATATACATTTATTGTCCACACTACATCTCACACACTCCCCCCTAGCTAATCTTATTCAGCAGAGATCACCAAATGCTTATGGTTTCAGACATAAGTGCACCTCCACTTTAACTTATGTCGTTTACTATTATTATTTGCAGTAACAGTAACAGTAGCAGTAGTAGTAGTAATAATAATAATAATAATAATAATAATAATATTGTTATTATTATTATTATTATTAATAATAATAACATCACTAATCCTGCATGTGTTTTTTTTTGTCTTTAGAATAAATTGCTCTGCAGAAATTTAAATTTTATTGTCATTTATACAGATATTCTTTAGGCGGAGCCCCTAAGAATCTGTATATAAAATATGTTTATGAATATATGGTTCTGTAAAGTTTCTTCTTTAAATATTCAGTGCTCCAAAGGCAGTCTAGTCTGATATTCCTGAGCACCGGGTGACACCAATCAAGATCTCATCTACAAATTGAAATCAGCAGTGTCACCTCACCGCTGAGAAGTCGACCGATCATGCATCCAAAGCTTTTCATAGTGGCACACAAGTTTAAAGCGCCAAAATAAGATGTTTTTTTATTTTCCTTTAATCGCTCCCTCTATTCACGTTTTGGAAATAAGCCAAAATGATGATAAAACCACCGCTAACGGTGACTGGAAAGAAGCCCAGATGAAGCATTGGGCAATAAGGTGAGGAAGATGTAATTCTCTGTGGCTCTGCTATGCAGGGAGAAGAGGGCGCAGATGATGCCAGGAATACTTCATGCTGAGACACAAGGTTACACTCAGATAGTAAACAAAAAAAACAAACAAAATATTTCTACCAACAGTTGGAAAAGCAAAAATCAAGTCACAATGTGTTGGAAATGACGACCATTTCCTTAGGGAGTAGGACTAATGTTACTTTCAAACGTCTGACTCCACTTGGGGTTATTTAACATGGCTGCTTGTCTGTTTATCTATGAAAAATGAATTTTATTATGTATTTAATTAATTTATTACAGTCAGGTGCGTAACTAGAAATCATAGGGCCCCATAGCAACACCTAGCAACACCCCAGCGCCCACCTGATATCCTAAACAACACACCTGAGAGTGACCCTGCAGAGCCCACCATAGACTCTCTGAATTGGTGCTGACACCGTCCTTCCTTCTGGAGGGGGGCTACTTTTGTTCCCCATGCTCCCTGTGTGTATTCAAAAGTAGCCAATGCTCCGACCACGCTCAGTAAAATGTCAAGCGGGTAGGGCCTGTCTTGGGTACGGCCCCGTTCCTCCTATGTTTGAATGTTAAGTATAATAGTGGTGAGTGGTGGTATATATGCAGGTAATGGTGCAATTGTCTCCAAGCCCGGGTTCCTGTGGCTGGAGGCCTATCTATGGGTATGCAGATACGGTGCCTTGGATAAAGTGCCTAAAAGGACATTGGGCCCCATTTGGCTGTGGTTGTTGTTATATGTTTTTATTTATATCTTTCTTAATAAACGGCTGCTATGGCCATTTAAACTTAGTTTTCGCCCCGGTGTTGTTATAGAAATGGGGGTTGTGGGAGAGAGGATGGCAATTGGCAGCCTTCTTATCTATGTATGAGACCTCTTTAATAGCCTAATCATGTTTCTTTGTGATGCACGCCGCTTTAAGTTAACGTTGCCCAGGCATTCCGGTATCAGACATCGGGACAACATAGTTTGCTGGCAGGAATCACACGGGGACATTTCATACAACATTTAAAAGCGTCTGTAACTTTCAAGCAAACTGCTTCGTCTGCAAGTGTCACGGCATCAAATATTCATGAACACATGAAGAGGCATGTACAGAAAAACCACCGTGTGGCTTTCTCTCGGCACGGCAGGAAGGATGAACGTTCCAAACAACAACTCGTTTATTTTCTTGTTTGAAGAATGATTAACATGGATTCAGACTGAAGCCTATAGACATAAACAATGCACGGAATATGCAAGACAGATAAAGAGATATACGACGTGATATCAGGCTGGCTCAACATTCTGCTTTCAATAATAAATGTTTCTAAGCATATAATAAACATCTAAAGTGATGCGATGTAGTGTGTTTTCGGCATTTTTCTTTACACCTATCTATATCTAACACACACATTATATATATTGTGACAGGGTGCACAACTCTGTGTATGTCAGTGAGAGGTTGAAAAGGGCAGCATTCCCTGGCTACGAAAGGGTTAAGCCTGGCCCAACAGGTACACCTCCTCTCTCTCTATTAATTAGCCTGCACCTGATAGTGACAGGGAGGGGGAGAGAGCAGAGCGAGATCCAGGCTGCACTGGATGGACACAGACTGGAGAGTGTCTGCATATCTGGGGAACAAGGTCTGCCAGAACAACTGTATGTATTGGACTGTGGTTTTTGTTCATTTATACTGGAAGCTGGAATAGCTGCTCCAGTAGGACGTAGTGAGGGACACTGCTGTGTAGTTAGCCTCCTAAGGTGGAGTAGGCTTTTTTATTTGTGTTACTTTTGAGTTCTTATATATATATCTATATATACATATATATAGATATATATATCTATATATATGTATATATAGATATATATATACACACACCTTTTTCCACTTTATCCAAAAGAACAAAAACAAAGCAAAATGTAAAAAATTTAACATTTTTAAATAAACATTATTTATATATATATATAGATAGATACACATATATATATATATAGATATATATTTGTGAGATTTAGCTTCCAATTGAGCACATTAAGGATGGAGTCCACTCACTTACCACGTCTTTATAAGGGCTTCTTTGCCCACTTTTATTAATTCACACATAAAAGTCCACACAGGTGTTTCGCTCGCAGGGGTCTTCAAACATAAAGTACAGCAAAAAAACGTTTTTCCAACTCTCACCGACTTCAGGTTATCACTAAAACCTCTCCCACACTGTATCCAGCTGACGTACCACACGCGCTGCTTTTCACCATACAGGTGAACTGCTCCTCAGTCTGCCAGACTCACAGACTGGTTCCAGGGTGGAGACCTCCTGACTCCTGCAGAGACCTCCTCTGTCTCCCAGGTGGAACCACTCACTTAGCAGCCTGAAATATCCTATGGTGGCCCTTTTATGAGCCAGCTTCCTTCAGCTGGGCTGGTTACCTCTAGGCCTCCAGCACTCTCAACACTTTCCCTGGGTTCAGATCCGGTTTCTGACAACATATCAGATTTTTTTATAATGACAATTTCGCATGTATCTGACATTTTTTTTCCGAATGTCATTCTGAACTCTGATTCAAAGGGGGCACCCAGATTCAGATAAGCCCCCCTGCCCACAGACCCCCAAACCCCTGGGCCAGGGTTGTGGGGAAGAGGCCCTTGTCCTCATTGACATGGGGACAAGGTGCTTTGCCAGGGGGCAAAGCACACTTCCTCTGTTGATGGCATGTGGCCTGGTATGGTGAAGGATGTTTTTTTTTTTTTTTTTGGTTTTGGGGTCCCCCCTAAAATTGGCATAGTCTGCCTGCATTGCACAGAGAAGCACAGGGACCCAATAATGAAGTCACAAGGTATGCAATGCACACAAAAACATTTTATTTCACAATTTCATTAGCAGCTTGATAAGGGGGCAAATATGAACCACGGGAGGCAAATATATATTAAACTTCAGCTGTAGAACGTAGTCATTACTTTTTCCTTCAGTTTTGGGTAGAGGGAAAATAGTTTAACCCCTCATGACTGAGGCCTTTTTTTTTTTATTTCTTGCACCCATGTTATAGTCCACATTTTAGGCCTGAAAATTACTTAAAACCCCAAAACATTATATATTTTCTGAAAGCCTAGACCCTATAGAATTAAATGTTAGGATTTGCAAATTTTTATGTTGCACGATATTAGCGCAACTCCTTATCAAACCCCAAAACTTAGTGTAAAATGTACTTAAATGCCCCAAAACACAATAAAATACCCATTTTAAAAAATTGAATATAAAAGATGAGGTTACACCGAGTAAATAGATACACAACATGCCCAGGTTAAAAATTGTGTGTGCCCGTGATGTGGCGACAAACTTCAGTACCCCAAAAAGTCCATAGACGACGCTTTAAAAGCCCCCACAGGTCATCAATTTAGAGATACCCAAAAATACTGGCCCTAGAATTATTGCTCTCACTCCGCCGTGTGCGGCGATACCCAACATGTTTAGCGCGGTCATCGTTTTCATACGTACGCGCACCCGACGTGTGTTTACGTAGCGACAAGCGTGCTCACGGGGGCGGGGGACTTTAAAAAAATGTAAATTATTTTTAGATTTATTATATTTAATTTTAAAAACTGTTATTTTTTTTATTTTTTACTTTGATTGCTATCACATAGGGGGGCTTACAATCCCCCCCATGTGATAGATGGTGGTGACAGGTACACTTTAAGGTAATGCTGGGAGTCCAAAAGACCCCCAGTGTCACCTTTACTCTAGAAATAAGCTATTGAAGTGCTGATTGCACTTCAATAGCTTATAGCTGGGCTTCAGGAGCCCAGAACTGACAGCCCTGGGACCGGAAGTGATGCAATCTGCATCGCTTCCGGTTCCATAGAATGGGGAGGGGATCGACGAACGGAGGTATGTCCATCTTCTCCCCAGCTCCCTGCGAACACCACAGAAGCCGGTCCCAGCCCGTAGGAAGGGCAACAGAGCCCGAGAAGCACGGCGTGAGGGGGCGGGGGGCGGCCCCTTCACGGGACTCTAGACACGATCTGGTGACAGCTGAGTCGCCAGAATCGCTTCTATTGTAAATCCGACCGTTGGCTTTACAAGTTTAAACAGCCCCGTTACGTCGTCAGTCATGAAGGGGTTAAACCCCTCTATCATTAAGCATCAAAGCTCAGCCATGCAGATGGTGTCTCCTCCTGATCATCTGGGCCAATAAAGCTCTTTGAGAATGCTGGAAGTGCATGGTGTGCAAGCAATAAAAACCAACCAGAAGCTCTAACCCTTCCCCGCTCTATAGTTTGATTGAGTCTTTTTAGCAAATAATAAACAATGCGCCAAGCAGAGAATAATAGAGATTAATTTCAGTGGCTGAAACCTCATCTCACCTCCATTGTCATCCCGTAATATAACCTTCAATGTGTCTAATTAGACAGGCAAAGGGAATGTGCAATTCAGCCGCCCGCAAACCAAACTGCTCGCCGCCGCTTACTGGGTGAATGCCGAAGTAGAAAAAAAAATACAATACATTTCAAGAGGCTCTTAAAAAAACAAAGCTTAGACAATACCTTGGCATTCATCGGACGCTCCTTTCATCGCCGTTATTGTGTAACGTAAATGGATCTGACACGTGTTTCGCTGACACCGCGCTGCATATTGAACGATTGAAGTAACAGATGATTACAGATGATTTGCAAAATGTATTTAGATTGAACATCTGGACACTGACGGGCTCATATGCAAAATACAATCAAAATAGAGATCCCTTTTAAATAGGAATTTAGAGTGCAGACTGCAGATTGCCAGAGAGCGTTCCAATGAGGCCTCAATACCTTATGCTGAAGGAAAAAAAAAATAGATTTAGCTACAGTGATAATAATTATTTAAGTGGAGAGGCCATATGGGGAAAGCTGAAAGCCTGCTTAAATATCACTGCTGCAAAGCCCCGGAGGAATCTCTTCATAAAGACAGGTTGTTTCCCTGGGAATTAAAGTGTAATTCTGCTGTTCAGGAATACGCTCAGAGTAAAAACAATATAATCTCACATGTTAAATGGATTACAACGACTGAGGGCTTTACCTTCTGTTTTCACACTATGAAAGCGATCCCCTGTAACTGCGCAAGTTCCTGTACTATGGAGAAACTCGCTCTTCCGCGCGGGCGCCAAACGGCGCACAGGAAGTGACACATCGCCCTAATCACTTCCCCTATATATACCCAGAAAAAAATGGTAAATGCATGAATCTATAACCGGCCTTTATAGCAGGGCGCACATTGGGAAGGCTTACAACAATACAAAACACAAAAATTCCCCAGCCTCAACCTGCCAGCCAGCCTGCAACCAAACAAGTAGCCCTGTCAACAGTATGCGTTAAAATCAGAGGTTTTAGTTGCACAAACTTTTGGCCAAAAATATGTAGAAGCCACACTGCCGCGCCAAGGCACCTCTGCAAAGTGTGGTCCTAACTCTATGTATCCGAGTCTCCAAGTGTGAGCATATTAATGAAGTTGATAAATTACATGCAGGTGTACCTGGTGGTAGCCAACTCCTCTTGTTAAGGTGCAGGGACGCACTGGAGGCCCAGCAACCAAAAATGCACGCTGGGACTCCAGTGCATCCCCCAAACCCAAAATAGTCAAACTAGAAAAAAGTGGTACATGCATGAATCTATAACCGGCCTTTATAGCAGGGCGCACATTGGGAAGGCTTACAACAATACAAAACACAAAAATTCCCCAGCCTCAACCTGCCAGCCAGCCTGCAACCAAACAAGTAGCCCTGTCAACAGTATGCGTTAAAATCAGAGGTTTTAGTTGCACAAACTTTTGGCCAAAAATATGTAGAAGCCACACTGCCGCGCCAAGGCACCTCTGCAAAGTGTGGTCCTAACTCTATGTATCCGAGTCTCCAAGTGTGAGCATATTAATGAAGTTGATAAATTAAATGCAGGTGTACCTGGTGGTAGCCAACTCCTCCTGATAAGGTGCAGGGACGCAATGGAGGCCCAGCAACCAATTTTAATTTTTTTTAGATTTTTATTTATCTTATTTACTTTTTTATAATGTTTTATCTTATTATTGTTTATTTTTTATAATTTATTTTCTTTTTAATAATTTGTTTCTTTTTTTACTTTTTAATTACCTTTTTTATTTTTTTAATCAATTTAATTTTTTTTCCCACCTAACTGTATAAACAATCCCCTGTGTAATAGCAATTGGAGGTGACAGGTTCTCTTTATTGACCCTGTCAACTCCAATGCACTGTGCTGGAACTCCTGTGACAGGTGAGAGAGGAAGAGCACAGCACAGCACAGCTCTCCCCTCTCACTGTCTACAGTCTACACGGAGCAGCAGGGTTACTTATAACCCGGCCGCTCTGCTCACTGCAGTCAGAGACTCGGGACTCGCGGGGGAGGACGGAACCAAAGGAGAGAGGTAAGTGCAGGGGGAAGGGGGAGAAGGCTGCACACTGTTTATATGTGAAATCGGCGACATTGCCGATTTCACATGTAAACGTAAAATCGTCTGCCTCACTCTACATTCAGTCGTGCTTGTACAAAGCAGGACTGAATGTAGAGAGGGCAACTTCCCCACAAGGACACCTCTGCCCCCCCCACTGCGCCCTGCCGCCCCGAGGCCGGGCCTCGGTGGCCTTGTGGGGAATCCGGGCCTGATTGTGACCCGGATTTTACTTGACGATTCTTGCCTGCTGCCTGCCACCGACCTCAGATTTGGTTACTGGACTTTGCTTCTGCCTGACCCCTCTGTATCGTTATCGCTCGATTGGTTTTGGCCTTGGCTCGCTTACTTGGATTTCGCCTATCAAAGCTTTGGATTTCAGCTTGCACGGTGTTATCACCACTGGCACTCGTGCCACTCGCTGTCTACTTGGACTCTGTCCCCAACCTCAGAGTCCTCGGGACACGAGGTGCAAGGGAGGCCACCTCACGCATTAAGTCTCCAACCAGGTACGTGACACACTACCTTAAGAACAAAATGATTGTTGTCAGTAGGGATGCACTGATACCGGTACCAGTATCCGTGCCGATATCGAGTATTTGGGCGAGTACTTCCTGACCAATCAGGAAGCCAGGCAGCACCTCGTGACCCACCGCCCGGCTTCCTAACTGGTTTGATAAACACAAGACCAAGCCACTTGTGTCATCTGCTGTGATATACTCACCTGACCTCCGGTCCGTAGTCGGCGCAGGGAGTGACTCACTCCTGTGACGTCAGACGGCTCCTCCCCCCCCTCAGCGGCTTAAGCTGCAAAATCTCAATCGCCAGGCGTTCACGTAATGAGGAACACGCCGGCCGGTCTCTCCTCGGCTCCGCTCAGAACCCCTAAAGCCTGTGACTTCAGAAAAGCAAAGCACACATCCTTGGCATCACAGTGGGAAGACAACCCCCTCCCCAGGACCAACAACCTGGCAGCAGCAGTGGAACAGCAAAAACAGCCCGCAGAACTGCAAGTATTGACTACACTCAGCTACATTGTATATCTGCAAGGCTGTTGCTACTGGCTATGGACTGCTGCTTAAACTGTGTTGCTACAACCATCAGTACTGCTGCTTCTGTCTGTCCGCTACGCTAAATTCGTAAATTCGGAAGCATACAAAATCTGAATTGCAGTTTCCGAATTGTATCCGAAATACGAAAATGCCGTTAACGAATTTCGGATGCGAATTTCGTTGAAACGGGAACTAATATTACCCTTGTAAATGAGGTGACAACATGACAAGATTTTTTTTTTTAAATCCGAAATAGGAAATTCGGATCCGCTGCTGCTGAGAGTTGCATTACAATACAGGCAGGAAATACGAAATTCCATTAACGGATTTTCGTTCCGTTGTGAACATTCGTTATGATGAAGTTAAAAAGCAAAAATACCTTTGTTAATATATTGGAGCTGATGGATCCGAAATCCATTAACAGAATTTCGTATTTCGGATAAAAAAAAGAACTACCATCGACTCCCATATTAACAAAGGTATTTTCTCTAGTCACCTTCCAGGACAGCATTAGAGAGATAGGCTCCTCCCACCGGAACAGGAAACACATCACCCACACTTAGAATAAAAAGGAGCACAAGCCTAGCACGCTTCAGTTATTTTGTGTTTCCTCCGGCCGAGCAGGACATCGTAATGTTTGTTGTTTTCCTTAGGCCTTCGTGCTGGTGAGCAGGGGCTTCCCCCCGACAGGGGTACAGCAGAGGGTCAGTGGACCCGGGGTACCCAGGAAGGGGGGCTTCCTGGACAGCCCCAACTGTCCGAAAGAAAATGCCTGTAGTTTACCTGCACAAGGGTGTGCAGGGCAACTTGACCTGTTGGTGTAGTGGACTCAGGGGAGTTCCCCCGGGCGAAAAACCTCTGCTTCAAAGTGGTGTGTTTTTTCTTACCTGCAACGGTGGTGGCTTTCGGGGATCCTGGCTCCGGTCTGCGGGACTGGCGTCCTCGTGTGGCATGGGGGAGGCATTTCCCCGCGTACGAATGTGGGCGGAAATGTCATAAGTAACGAACTTTGGTGGTGTCCGCAGCGCGTCTGACGTCACTTCCGGTGCGCGGAGACATACATTTTGTACCAGTACATCAGTTATGGTAGAAGCAGCCTTACTAGGCGCGGACGTTCGCTTGGCCTCTTTATGGGCTAAGCGTGCAGGGGCTACACCAGAGCAGGGCTAACTGGTCCAGGCTTGACGTTGTCAAATACTGTAGAGTCAACCAAGATCAGGCTTTCGGGTAAAAAGCCCTGTAAACTGTGGTCCCACCCCCTGATTGTGAGTATGGTGCTCGCTTATCCTCTCTAATGCTGTCCTGGAAGGTGACTAGAGAAAATTGGAGTTACCTACCTGGTAACTCTGTTTCTAGGAACCTTCCAGGACAGCAGGGATTCCCGCCCGATATGGTGGACTAATTTACTATGCGTTGCTAGGCAATGTAATGTTATGTATTATTATGGGTGTATATATACGTGTATATGTATCTATAATTCTATGAACGAGTTGCACTATGGTATCCTTCGGTTCTTATGTTTTAACTGAAGCGTGCTAGGCTTGTGCTCCTTTTTATTCTAAGTGTGGGTGATGTGTTTCCTGTTCCGGTGGGAGGAGCCTATCTCTCTAATGCTGTCCTGGAAGGTTCCTAGAAACAGAGTTACCAGGTACGTAACTCCAATTTTTGCTTTTTAACTTCATCATAACGAATGTTCGTAAAGTTACGAAAATGTGACGAAACTAACGAACATCCATATTTCGTACGAATCCGAATTGAGTTTTGGACACGAATTACGAAATACGAAATAACGGATATTCCGAAACGAAACAAATTTTTGACGGCGCACAAGTCTACGCTGCATTACAGATGCTTGCTGTATATACTGTCTGCCAAACTGTATACTATACTGACTCTCTGCTGAATACGTGCAAACTCCACTACAGTTTATGCTAACACCCATACTACGGCTCCCATAAATCACCAAGCTGTTGCCGTTAGCAACGGCAAGTAACTAGCTGATCCTGTTATCAACCAGTCCTCATAGTCCACCTTTTCTCCTTGTTCTAAGGGAAGTGACGTAACTTCCGTAGTTCTCTGATAGATCCTCTACAATTGACTGAAAGTACCATTGTCTGTAGCTGAGATCCAAACGGAACCGGACCTGAATCGTTACATCTGCAGAATCGGCCATTTCTGAACTTCCCTGACCCTCCACGTAGTTCTTGGTTGCCCAGAAATGAGAGAAGGTGCCCTCTTGCATTTCCTCCGCAGGGTCGCTAGCCCCCATAGTTCACAGGCCCAGGATCGTCAGCTGTCCTTCCCACGGGTATACTTTACAGCCCTATGTTCATGGCCACGAAACAGTCAGTGGAGTCATGTGATAACTGTGACAGCTTGTCAGAGCAGTGACAGTGATAAAGCTTTTATTGAGTACATCTTGTTTCTTTATCTAGCCTTGTCAGTTCAGTTTTATCTCTAATAAAGAGAAACTTGCTTCATTTTTGTTAGCAGGGAAAAAAAAAATAGACTGTGGCACGTATGTGATACATTTTATGGAACCAGATGCAACCCTTTCTGCCTTAAGAACACATATTATCAGTGTTAGTTGGGTGGAGGTTGGGCCATGGTTTGAAGAGGGTTCAATGTATGTAGCAAGGTCGATAAGTAGAAACAAAAGGACTCCCCGGAGAAGAAATGTTTGAATAACTTATGCATAGAAATGGCGTCCCTTACTGGGTATAGTAGTCGCCAGACATATTGGGTCTGTAACTAGGCATAACATGTAAGGAAACAAGAAATGGTCGCAAGCACCGTTCTGTGCGCTGACCGAAAGAAGTTAATCCAGACCATAAGTAGAAAAAATATATAGCTTGATTTAGTAAGTAAACTATGCATGAACAAAATTGCCCCAACTCCAGAAACAAACAAAACACTCTAAAATCAACAACGTTGTCTTGCATGTCCAACCACATTCATACCATATGTCTTCATATCATATTCATATGTAGCAAGGTCGCAGACCTTGTGCCCTGCTTCCCTTTATTTTCCCAGGATGTATGGCAGGAGCCACATGGTCAAGTCCCTGACTACATCTTGTTGGCCTCTTTACTCCCGCTGTATATTACTGAGGTCCTGTTTTATGATTGGTGAGAATCTTCCTCTAATTAGGGGACAAGGCACCTGTTCTTTCTCAAGTTAGGAGAAAAGGCACCTTTATGGCTTCAGAAGCTGTCATGAGATTAAGAACTCTTCTGTGGTTTAGATTAGCAACCAAATATGACATGTGAGTGACATATGGAGTTTCCTCCTTGGGGTAAAACAGGGTAGGAATCATGTTCTATCAGGGATCCCTTTGTGGTAAGAGACTTTCTTGATATGAGGGGTTAGACTACATTAATCAGAGACTTCCATGCTATTAAAGACCATGGCAGCTCTACTAATCTTAATCTGATATCCTAATTTTGAAAAGTTCAGTTAAACCTCTGCAGCAAGACATGACTAATGTAGAACAGATGTCTCAATTCCCTTTAATGCCAAGACTGCTGGAACCACCAACCTCCCCTCTTCCTCCAAATAAACCAGAGTACACTTCTAAAGGAGTTAAATGGCCATAGCAGCCTTTTTATTATACACAATTATTAAACATGACAGAACTGTAAATTCAAGCATGAGGTTTCAGGTCTTTTGAAGGCCAACATTTTTAACAGATATGCTGCCTCTGCGGAAACCCTTGAATCTTTTAGGCCCCCAGCCGCACCACACTGTATCAGGGACAACCTGCACATTGGCCGCAGACACATCAATATTTAGATTACCTGTTCGGCTACCATATATCACCATGGCATGAGGACCCATACCTAGACAAGTCCCAAAAAATTAACCACCAGCACCTATTTTGTCCGCCTTCAAAAAAACAAAAAACGCCAATACTGCTATGACAGTAAGCAGACCACAAACGCCAAATAACAGGGTGGGTGGGTGGGTAGTTCTCTCTTCTCCGACTAAAGCCAGTGAGACCCTCCTCCTCAGACCACCACAAAGGCTCTGCCCGAACTTTGAACCTGACCCATTAGGTAAGTGACCCTGCCCTTTTAATACGTCCTTTAATTAACTATTTTATTCCTTGTCTCCCCTCTTCACTTTATTATTATGTTATTTAATGTATGTAAAAATGTATGTATGTTACTTTGTTATGTAAGCCCTCTGCCTATTTTTATTTATTTTTTTGCTTCGGGCCTAACTTTAATTGCTTGTGTGTCACTTAAATCCAGTAGTGTTAAACAAGTGCATGCATTAGGGAGGTGCACACGGGCTTAGGGAAAAGGGAAGAGAACCACATGATAGTGTCAGATTCCCAACCTAATTGGCAAGGTGGCTACACTGAGAGGATGATGACCCTCTCACCTTTGTTTCCTTGAAGAGAAAGTCATGAATGACAATGCTAAGAAGATGAAGAGATCAGCAAAGTTGTGTTGAGAGTAATGAAAGGTGATGCCTGCAGGATCTGAGGCCTATTCCTTTATGCTTGACTCAAAAGGCCACTGTTCACTGCAGACAAAGATGGCATGTTTGGCAACTGTGTAGTGTAAGGGCCCGTGCTGACTTTCGGATTGGGTTGATAGGTCAGTGCAGCATGTTTTCATTTGGCACCAGTTTTAAAAGCTTCAGAGATCATTCAGAGTTCATTAAAATATTCATCTGACCAGCAGTTGACCTCATTCTGACTTGTATTTGACCTACTTCTCAGCTGCATCAATCTGCTTTGAGCTGCTATTACATTATCATTATGTTATATGCAGGACCTGATTTACTCTCTCTGCTGCTCCAATGCCAGGTTCCTCAATGCGCCCCCCTTTATGCAGGCTGCACATCAAATGTAGAAAACAGCTACCAGCCCGGCGCCCGGAACTGCATGCCCCGGGCGCCGGGAGATACCACACACCTGCTGCCCCTCTACTCCCTGCTGCCCCAAGGCTGGGAAACGGTTGGCCTTGTGGGTAATCCGGCCCTGCTTATATGTGGAGAGAAGAAGCACTGACATGAACAAAAGCCTGTGCACACTGTCTCTATGGTGCCGGTGTGGTCTTTCAGGGTTTACTGAGAACTTTGAAGAGCATAAATCAAATGAGAAGATGAATATACTAAGATAAACAAGTTTAATGCTCCCCCCCCCCCCGCACTTCACCTATGACCTCTGTGCTTGAAAGCTTTACCACCATTGCAGAAGGGGCTGGCCAGTCAAGGAACCTGTGATGCTGCAACATTTGTTGGAAGGAAAACAAACCACTTCATCACTAAAGCATTCTATTAATGTTCCATGGGATGGTTAAATGAATACAGTCATAAGCTTGAAAATACAGCTCTTTATTAGTTATTGTCATGATGACATTTGCGGAACAAATGGTCATTCAAACATAGGCTCTGTTATAAAATTAATGAAATATGATGTACGTAATATGCACATATAAAATATGTGCATAGGAGAAATAAAAAAGAAGAATACCCCAATGACCGGTCCACTAAAGCTACTCCTCCTTGCCAATAGCGACTCTTCAAAATCATCATGTACAATGCAGGTCCAGTAATGCTCCAGTGTACATGAGGACACTGAGGGTCTGTCCACATACCAGTAACACAAGGAAGGGCCAGCTTCCAGGGGAACACAAACAAAGGTAAATATTTTTGCATATTCATTACCCATACCGCCCAACTTTCTTGGATGGTAAAGAGGGACTCCCTGCCTTGACCCCATTTAATTGCATCATTATGAACTAATAAGCCAAAAATGATCGGCTTAACCCACAAGTGTCTTATTCATCACTATGTGTACCTTAAATTGGCCTTTTAAAATAATAATTTGATAAGTTCAGTGTATAAGTATATGGAGCAGCATGCACCTGCACACACTCCGTGGGACCTCACTCCATGAGAGAAGAGGAGGACAGAGGAGTAAGCGCTGGATCGGAGACCCGCACCAGCGCTGGAAGGACAGCTAGAAACTACAGGAAAGAAGACGAAGATCGGATTAAGAGGCATGATTTAAGGAAGTCCTTACTCTAGCACTGTAGACTTTAGCCTTTAATCTCACTTTTAAGTATTTCATTTATTAGAAGTCTACTCATCTGTCCAAAAAGAGGGACAATTGAGGAGGAAAGAGGGACACAGGGATAGGGTACCAAAAGAGTGACAGTCCTTCTAAATGAGAGACAGTTGGGAGGTATGTTATTACCCCTTGACTACATGAGAATTTAGTCCTTACTGTGATAGTGGATGTCAAGGAGGGACTGAAAATCCAGTGAATTTTGTATTGCTCTCCAGGGCTCCATTACAGAGATTTCCATTCATGTCTTGCCCTGCTGACAACGATTTCACCAGAAAGGAAGTGAAGGAAATCTGCAACATGGACACAAAGAGAAAAAATATGACCAGGGTTCTACCCTTCCCATACTCTACTATAGAAGAACATCTTTATTTCTGTCTGTGCTGCTCTTGGAGAGTTCCCCTCACTTCCTGCCTGGTAAATTGTTGTCTGCTGGACAGAAAGTTTGGCTAAATCTCTCTAACAGAGCCCCAGATAAGAGTCAAAAACCTGACAAGGGTTCTAATCCTTCCCTACCCTATCCAAAACAAAGAAAATAGTTTGGGCTGGACATACATTTTTAATGCAATGCTTCGTTAAGGGCCCATTCACACCAACAGCATTGAGCTGCATTGTCCAACGCAGTTCCAACACTTGAACAAGGCAGTTTGCCCTATGTATAGGGTCCAGTCACACTAGCAGAGTTGCGTTGTGATGGCCAACAAAATAACCTGGCCTTGGGGCGGCACGGGGAGTAAATCCGGCCCTGGTCGCTGCACCGAATCGGTCAAGCAAAACAAATGACAAACGCACTCAACAATTTGTCACCAGTTATACAGTAAGGTGCACATGAAATGGGCTTTGAACAGTAAAACAGTAGAAAGGCATCATGGCACACTCACAAACAAACCAGACTCTCATAGTTTAGAGTTAGGAGCGCACTATAAGAGGTGCCTTGGCGCGGCTGTGCGGCTTTCACATATTTTCTGCAGAAGACGTGTATCCAAACCTGTTATTGACCTTAGTGGTGAGACAAGTTGTTTTACATGCTGGTTTGTGAGTGTGCCATGATGCCTTTCTACTGTTTTACTGTTCAAAGCCCATTTCGTGTGCACCTTACTGTATAACTGGTAACAAATTGTTGAGTGCGTTTGTCATTTGTTGTGTTGGCCAACAAAGTCTCAACGCTTCAACAAGGCAGTTTGCCTTATGTATAGGGACGATTCATACTAGCAGCATTGGGTTGCATTGGCCAACGAAGTCTCAACTCTTGAAAAAGGCAGCTTGCCCTATATATTAGGGTTGATTCACACTAGCAGCATTGGGTTGCAATTCCCAACACAGTCCCGAGTTTTCTTCAAATCCTGTTGCAGTGGTGGGCAACTTTGGCACTCCAGCTGTTGTGCACTTACATGTCCCATGAGGCATTGCAAGACCGACAGGCACAGGAACAACTCCCAAGAGCCAAGATGCCTACTCCTGTCCTATTGCTTCAGTTCACACCGATGCACTGTGTTGGTGTACACTGGGAAAAAAGTAGGACAGGTTTAATTTCTGATTACTGCCACACTGTAAGGCATCCCAATGGGCTGCAGTGCAAAACAATATAGCGAGAATAAATAATGCACTGTAATGCATGTTCACAATCGGGGCTGTCCCAATAATGAGACAGCCTGAGGCCGTTGCCTCAGGGGTCATCTCTTTGGGCCACGTGGTAGGGTGGTAGCCAGGGCGGCATGGCCACTCTTGTGCATAATGTTTCCAGTGTGCCTGCCGCCCCCTTTCTGGCCAGAACATCCAAGGTTGCTAGGAGCTGGGTGGGTAGATGTGTAAGGGCCATACACATCTCTCTGTCCAGTTCTTAGCAACCAGGGACACTCTGGCCGGAGTCCTGCCTAGCTCCTGGCAACCAGTGACGTCACTGGTTGCTAGGAGCTAAGCAAGACGCTCTGGACGACATTCTGCCCAGCTCCTGGCAACCAGTGATGTCACTGGTTGGGACACCAGGGAGATGATTCAGAGGTCCACTGTCCATCTTGGCCCTGCCCCCCCTTATCCCTATAGCATGTACCCCCTATTGCTCACGTGCATTATTCACACAATACTGTGCATGCTGTGCTATCAATTGGCCCTGAACCTGACTTTGCTTCTGCCCAAGAAGGGGCATGAATGAAGCCTCAAGACAAAGCTGGTGGGTTCCCTGATCCATCAGGAGAAGATTGAACATCGACAGTGAAAACCATCCTCATGTTATTCGCAAAAACAAAATCAGAACCACAGGAATGTGTCAAAATGGTAATTATTGGATATGTCCCATTTGTTTCAGCAGGACCACTTGTCAGACAAATTTTCTACAACCGGTGTTAATTTCCTCGTTGGCAGTTGTCTATCTATCCCCCGCCCCGTTCCCACTGAAGAGGGAGATTCTATTTTAGAACACAGAACTTTAACTAATAAGGTAGAGTTGTTAAAATATATCATGTGAGGTGCTGACAGGAACATCTGAAGACAGATATATAAATATTGAAAGCTCAGCAGTCTGGCCATGTTATTCAAGCAGCTGTCAGATTCTCCCTATTTCATATCTACTTTGAATGATACGTCTTGTATAAACTGAAGGGGGGAGAAACATAAAATAAAGAACTCCCTGCAGCGCGAGATTCGGTCAGTCACTCACAAAGGAGACAATGTAATGGGATTCTGTACAGGAGACACGTAGGGTACAGACATAACTTGAAATATTTATTGTTTTATATATCTCTCTCTATATATAGAGAGAGATATATAAAACATATAGAGAATGTGAGCGACATGTACAGATTGTTAAAAATCTGCCACATAGGCACTCTGGCGAGCTAGTCCTGCGGATGGAACGGCAGGCAAATGGCAAAATACACATATGTTTGGCGCAGCTTAATGCGACATGGATTTGTGCGCTGAACCAAGTGAATTTCCATAAAACTATTTATTATATATATATATTTAAAAAAAGCTCTCATTTTTATAATCACCTCCATTTCAGTTCTGTCTCCTGCAGTCATTCCTTTTAGCCACTAGATGTCCTCAGTCTTCTAGGTTGTATGACACCCAATGTCATTTAACCCAGAAGACTGAGGACATACCGTGTGTGCAGGGGCAAAGAGCGGCGCTGATGTCATCATGTCAGTGCCACTATCTGCATTATAAGGGACCACACACAGGGCCGGATTTCCCACACAGCCACCAAGGCCCGGCCTCAAAATCCAAATGTCACAGGGACAGAAAATGAGGTGAAATCTTCTGAACAGGGGCACACACAGCAAAACAAACGTTACAGGGGGGCCAACCCTTCCCTATGCTATCCAAAACAACAATAACTTTTTTGGGCTGGAGTTACACTTAAAAAATGTACCTGTTCCAACTTGCATACAAATTCAACTTAAGGACAAACCTACAGACCCTACCTCGTATCCCGGGGACTGCCTGTATATGGAAAAAGTAAATTTGTTTAAAAAAAAAAAGCTCTACCTCCAGTCTCCCCTCTGCAGTGATCAGTCTGTAACATTGCGAGGCACCAGTATTCACAGGACTGTGTCATCCCTAAGTTGGCATTTCAGTTCAGGAAGCAGAAGGTGACCCTGGATGATGGCGGTACAAAGAAGGTGTTGTCCTTCTGGGGAGAAAAGCGGATGAAGGCATTGTCCAGGAGGAGTACTGCGGTATCTGTGAGAGGTAATATATAGTTGGAAGGGTTACTCAGCATGTATGAACTCAACAAGAAAAATGTATCTGATGCTAGATCTGATTTATATAAGGAAATTAAATTATAAATGAGATTATTCAACTTCTGCCATTTGTAATTATACAATTGAATTTGCAAGGCAGTAGTCTATTTGTTACATAAATGTGATTACGTGGTTCATTTAGGCAGATAACTCCGCCCCCTGTCAACACACTTCTTGCACATGATTTGTCTCCTTACACGGGATCTACATTTTCTTTACAAAGGATCAACATCCTTCTTACATGGGATCTACATCTTCCTTTCATGGCATCTACATCGTCTTTATATAGGATTTACATTTTCCTTTCACAGGATCTACATCCTCTTTTTGGGGATCTATATCCATTTTAGATGGGATCTACTTCCTCCTTACACAAGATCTACATCCTCCTTTTGTTAGATGGGATCTGCATCCTCTTTACACAGGATCTACATCCTCTTTATACAAGATCTACACCCTCCTTTCTTGGGATATACATGCTCTTTACACAGCCTCTAAATCCATCTTTTGTGGGATCTACATCCTCCTTACATGGGATCTACATCCTATTTACATGGGATCTACATCCTCTTTACATGACATCTACATCCTCCTTTCATGGAATATACATCCTCTTTATAAAATATCTATTTCCTCTTTACAACAGATTTACATCCTCTTCACTTGGGATCTACATAATCCTTACATGGGATCTACATCCTCTATACATGGGATCTACATCCTCCTTTTGCAAACCTACATTCTCCTTACACAGGATCTCCATCCTCTTTACACAGGATCTCCATGCTCACGGGATCTCCATCCTCTTTACATGGGATCTTCATCCTATTTAAATGGCATCTACATCCTTTTTTACATGGTATCTCCATTCTCTTTACAATGGATCTCCATTGTCTTTGCAAGGGATATCTATTCTCTTTACATGAGATCTCCATCCTCTTTTCATGGGATTGCCATTCTCTTTACAAGGGATCACCATTCTCTTTACAAGGCATCTCCATTCTCTTTACAAGGGATCGCCATTCTCTTTACAAGGGTTCTCCATTCTCTTTACAAGGGTTCTCCATTGTCTTTACAAGGCATCTCCATTCTCTTTACAAGGCATCTCAATTCTCTTTACAAGGCATCTCCATTCTCTTTACAAGGCATCTCAATTCTCTTTACAAGGCATCGCCATTCTCTTTACATGGCATCTCCATTCTCTTTACAAGGCATCTCCATTCTCTTTACATGGCATCTCCATTCTCTTTACAAGGCATCTCCATTCTCTTTACAAGGCATCTCCATTCTCTTTACAAAGCATCTCCATTCTCTTTACAAGGCATCTCCATTCTCTTTACAAGGCATCTCCATTCTCTTTACAAGGCATCTCCATTCTCTTTACAAGGCATCTCCATTCTCTTTACAAGGGATCTCCATTCTCTTTACAAGGGATCTCCATTCTCTTTACATGGCATCTACATCCTCTTTACATGGGCTCTACATCCCGTTCACACGGGATCTATATCCTCTTTACACTTTGCTTCACATATTTTATAGCTCACTGACATCTAAACATTGTTCCCCCAGGAGAGAACTTACTGCAGCCAAACTGCTGCATTGCTCGCTGTGCCTCTTTAGAGAAACATTAGAAAATGTCTTCTATTTAAATATTGAAGAATCAGGCTTTTTATTTATATTACTTTCTTTTTTTTTTTTTCCTCATTTTTATTTGCACTTGACTGTTTTGCTGACGCCGTAGCGGCTGTTTGCAGTAGGGAGAAATTGAGGATTTGGCAAGATACGAGCGCAGCTACAGATAGAGAGCAAAAAAATACAGTGAGATGATGAAAACGCTCAGCTTTTACACACTCGAGGTGTGAAATGACCCATAAACCTACAAAGATGAGCCTGGATGCTTTTAAGAGCATCTTTTTTTTTTTTTTTTTTTAAAGTGAAGCATTAAAAACAAAGTTATAAAACTGTGTATTTTCTTTTGTTTGCAAATAACTGAGCTCGCTTCCCTTAAAGCCGAACTGTCCAACAGTCCTGACATCTACAGGGCGCTGATGGATGGATAAGTCAGGCTGGTGACTTGAATTTTCTCTACTATAGTTACGCAACACAGTCTGGTCACCGCCCTGCCCCTAGGCTGTGATTGGACAGTGAAGAAACAGCAGCGGATTGATGAGGTCATCTCTCTGCCCTCTGCTCATGTGAGCTTGTTTCTTTGTCAGCACATGTCAGTTCATGTAGCGGAACCTGAATGGGCCCCTAATGCTGCCACTTCTTCTTCTCCCAGTGTGAGTTCTGCAGTGCAAGGGATTAATTACAAGAAACTGAAATCCCTCTGGATGAACGCCCCCTCCTCTAGGTAATAAAAGATGTCCAGCATGATTGACCTTGGAGTGCAGGTGACTATTTCAACACTCTTTTAGGTAAGGGCACGTGGCGTCATTGCATCAGTGATAATGTTACGCATGTGCATGACAACGTCCCAGCCGGTGACACCTAGTGGCCACTCCAGGTGACACCCTGCCTGGGGACTCCTCTGCATTAATTAATATTTCTATAGCGCTTTTCTACCTGGGGACCAAAAGCACTTCTCAAATTAGTGTTGGGGCAGATAGTAGGTGAGGCAGCCATCTTGGACACGCTCAGTAGAATATCATGCTAGGGCCCATTTAGACAGGTGGCAATTATTCTACCATCGTGTGTTTGCACTTCTGACTTCTGACTTTTCGAATCCCAATCAGGGTTGCCACCTGTCCCGGATTCACCCGGACAGCCCTGTTTTTTTGACTCCTGCATGTGTTGTGTTTGGGTTTCAGCTGGCCACATACAGAACTCAAAACCCGGACTGTCCGGGTCCGTTTCCGAAATTCGGATCCAATCCGAATTTCATTTAAAAACTAAATAGAGTCGGACATGTGACTTTTCTGGCCAATCAGATGTGTTTTCCAATTTAATGCGCCCGAATAGGTCTGAATCCGAATTCTGGGAGTCTCGGCTTTAGTTTTATGTACATATATTGCTCAGAATTCGTCCGAATTTCATTTGAAAGCTAAATTGAATCGGACATCTGATATTTTTCTGGCTAATCAGATGTGTTTTTCACTTTAATGCATCCGAATTTCTGGTTCACATTCAGGAGATCCCGAATGCCATTCGGGTCTGGGAGCCTCAGTGTTTAGTTTTATATATGGCTCCCAACGAATATTTGTTCATACTACCTGGAGTGTCGGATGAACGGATGATCCGACACTCTCGGCGCAGAGATGGGGGGCCCGCTGGCCACTGGGTACCGATCCGGCGCTGGGCCCCCTAGAGTTCCGCCACTGCCATACTGTATGTATGGCTTCCAGACCTGTATTGCTTTTTGAAGCTCCCGAATGGTATTCGAAAATTTGGAAATTCGGACTCCCGAATGCCATTCGAGTCTAGAAGCTTCATCTTTAGTATAAACCCTGATCTCCTCCCGAGCTTCCTCCCAGACACCAGAGAAGCCGGTCCCAGGCCCATGGGAGGGGCAGCAGAGCCCGGAAAACACAGCAGGGGTGTCAGGGGGGGGGGGGGGTCAC
>NW_017306354.1:1955346-1965296 GCF_000935625.1 Nanorana parkeri | reverse complement strand
TGATCTGGCAGCAGAATCACTTCTACTGTAAAGCTGACAGCCGGTTTTGCCAATGTAAACAGAGTACTAGGGATGCACCGATACCGGTATTCCCGATTAACCTGGCTTCCCGATAAACAAGAAAGCCGTCCCATTCTGTCCCCTTTCACCGCGGCATGTCCAGCCTGTCCCCTCTCATCTTGGCATGTCCAGCCTGTCCCCTCTCACCTCGGCATGTCCAGCCTGTCATTCCCGGGGCCTCTCCAGCCAGGAACGGTCTTCCCAAGGTACCCAGCCGGAGCCGTCTTGCTGGCCAATCATAGAAGCAGGGCGCAGTGTAATGATGCAGCGCCCTGCTTTCTGATTGGCCGGGAGGCTGGCTCCATGCTCGCTCGTCATGAGGGAGCATGGAGCTGGTCAATCAGAATGCCGGGCGCTGCGTCATTCTACTATGTCATTATATTATGCTCTCTCGTCACAAGTGAAGAGAGAGCAAGGAGCCGCTACCCGGCCAATCAGGAGCCCGAGCAGCGCATCAGGTAATGACCTCGTTACGTCATTACCTGATGCAGGACGTACTCGTGCTAGGCATCGGAGCGGAACCGATGCTAGTATCAGTATCGGTGCATCCCTACAGAGTACCATCTGTTTAAACGGGCCCGATGCCAGTGATGTACACTGTGCGTCACTGGTCATGAAGGGGTTAATATCTATGCATCCGAAACTCTGAACCGAATTGAATTTCGGACCCGAATCCCGAAATAATGAAAAATCTGAATCGAACCAAGTTTTTTTCCGCAGCTTACATGTCTATTGCTAACACATAATAAAGAACGGAAGGGAGACTATTCTTATAAAATCATTGGTCAAGCATTTTGGGTATCCCAATAAATCTGGCTTCATTAGAACACATTGTGCGACCGGCAGCCATTTTATTCCCAACGGTAATTCTCCTTTAACAGCGTCGGATAAGAAAACACATTCAATTTTTTTTTTCTTTCTTTTTCTCTTGACTCTTGAGGAAGGCAGATTACCCTTAATTTTAACAATGCATACTGTAATTAAACGGGCGGAAGGTTTTATAGCGCCGATCTAAACCGGTTTAATGGCCTTCGGTTGATGTTCGCCACCGTCTTCTATTAATCATCATTATCCTTTCCCCCTCGCAGATTCGGCGGAGCGTCAGGTAAATGTTTCCCAATAAATGTCGCAACCCTGGTCCCCGTACTCCCGCAGAGAGCCTGCCTGCCAGAGGAGAGGGAGGAATAGGAAAATCCTTTCCAAAGTCTGATCTACTACCAATTGTTCACAGTAATCACTTAAATACTTCTAATAAAGTTGCCCTATTGAACGCAGGTGGAGAGGTTAAAACAAAAGCTAAGCATATATTAACGCGGCCATTCTACGTGAAGAATTCCATTAGAAGAACTGCTGGTTTAAAAAAAAAATCTCCTGGCTTAAAGGAAGGCTGTTCTCCAAAGACATTGTGTACAGGTTAATCAAAGGTTGCTTAAAGTGTAACTGCAGGGGAAATTTTTTATTAACCCTTGCAGTGGGGCTACCCCCGCACTGCATGGGTTAAGCTTTCATTTTGGTCTAGGTACACAAATAAAGATATACTCCCCTGAGCTTCTTGCATCGCTCCCTCCAGCCTGTCTCCTCCTCCGTTGCAGAACATGATGACTCGCAGACCTTAGACCACTGCAGCCGGGGCGGGGGGGTGTTTGAGGGGGGCTACAAGGATCGGTCTAACAGCCATCTCTGAGAATCAGGTGAGTATATCTTTTTTATTTTTATGCAGCTAGACCAAAAGGAGCACTTACCCATTGCAGTGCAGGGCTTCCCTGGAGTTCCTCTTTTTAATGTTGAAAAAATGAAACATCCCCCTGGGTTATTATTAGTTACATAGGAGGCTATTCACAAAGGAGCCAAAGGATCCAGCCGTAGCTTCAGCTGATCCTTTGGCCCTCTTCGGCCGCCGGAGCCCTATTCACAATAGCCCGTACAGCAGCCGAAGGCATTTGCTTTGGCTCGATTGAGCCGAAGTGTCAGCCGCAGCGGGGCTGGGCGGAGCCAGCCGTGATCTCATGGCTGGCTCTGCCCAGTTGTAATGACGGATCAGCGTCCCCAAATGGCTTGGAGATGCTGTACTGTCATTAAACAATAACAACTTGGCGGCCTCCACCTCCATTTTAGAGTATATCTTGGTATACACCAAGATGGCAGTGCCCGTATGTTCGGGTGGCGCCATCTTGGTGTATACCAAGGTATACTCTAAAATGGGACCCCCCTGATGGCCGCCGCCGCTCGTTCACCTTCATGTGACAAGATGGCGGTGGGCATGCGCAGAACGCACCGGCAGCCAATAGGGCCGCCATGCAGTCTGCAAACAAATTTATATATGCCCGAATATTGTTTTCGTTTATTTGGGCATATAATAAATTTGTTGATTTGGATTCGGACGAACCGCCGAACCAACTGAATTTCGTTGATTTGCAGGTTCGTCCGAATCCGAATGCACATGTCTAGAAGACACTAAAGTGAACCTGTTGATTTGCCTGGCATGGGCTAAGCCGAGGTTTGTTTGAAGGTTCACACGTTAGTAGTAATAGAATATTAACATATAACATAAGAGATCATACATTATGTAGCCTCCATTCATCAAAATGTGTGTTCACTTTTCTGTAGCCTTTTTCCGAAGCTTCATTTGTTTCCCCTATCAAAAAAAATATGGAGCACAATTGATTAATTTGGAGAGCTCTCTTAATGCTTCTCATTCAAATCCATTATATTCAGATGATAACTCATGTACCTCGCCCGTCCCCGAATTAGACAGTGAGCACTGATTGTTAATGGTGCTGAAGTACTGCTGCAAATCTGATTAGCTTCATTGTGTGCGCCGTTTTTACTCTTGACATATTTGTTCCATGTAATTTAAAAAAAGAAAATGCCAAATTTGAATAATATTACATAAAACTGGATAACAACCCGTTCCATTGTTTTGGCCCAAACTTATAATAATGATCTTGTTTTTACGGCGATCTAGGACACGCTATTGAAAAGAAAACCCCTTCAGATTCAGAATACGTGAGCAGGTAGATGGCCAAATAGCGGAGTGCTGCAAGGTCGGCTGTGTCTAAGTGACAACCATCCTGCCTAAGAGATTAGTATTTTTCTAAAGTGGACCTAAACCTAGGTCTGTCTGTGAAGGTTCTCATTCATCCAGGTCATGGTATATCTGTAAAAAAAAAAAAAAACTGAGGCAACTGGACTTGCTGTATATTTCTTGAAGACGTTTCACTGGTCATCCGACTTTCTCAATTCAGAATGACTTGTACAAATATTGGGATTAAATATGGTGAATGTTGCTCCAATTAACATAATCTGTTTATCAGCACAGGGTTACAACCTCATGGAAGTAAGGTATTGATTGCATTTGCATGGTTGGAGCGTGGAGGTGTTATTAAGCTGCCCAGAAAGAGGTGTTAAAGTAGCAGACAATAGATGTCTCGCCTCTCTCTGGGTGGCTTAATAACACCTGCTAGCTCCATCCAGGTCATGGTATATCTGTTAAAAGATAAATCAAAGAAAGTGACTTGCTGTATTTTTCTTGAAGATGTTTCCCTGGCTATCCAACCAGCTTTCTCAATTCAGAATGACTTGTACAAAAATCCTCTGTGAATAAATATGGTGAATGTTGCTCCAATCAATATAATCTGTTCATCATAACCAGCTGTCAGAATCTAGATCTGAACGCAGGGCCTCTGTTGTATCTGGCAGTGGTTCTATCTGCTGAGCCACCTTAGCACATTGGATAGCTCTTTCCTGATCTCCTATATATCCTCAGTGAAACCTACAGGGTTATTGACAAAAGGGTGAAGAGTTTGGAGAAGGCAGGAGAAGTGAACAATCTAGGACAACATAGCTGAGCTGGAAAGTGAGCTGAATTGGAGAATGTTTCCAAATCAATTATTTTGGCCTAGATTGTTCCCTTCCCCTGCCTTCTCCAAACCCTTCACCCTTTTGTGAATAACCCTGCTAGTTTCTGCTGAACTCTGAACTCCTTGCTCCTCCCTTGAACTTCCTATTTAAGCCATGCCTCTGCACTTCCTGTTTGCCTGGTTATTGTGCTCCTGCCAATATCTTGCTTCCTGCTCCTTCTGTGATTCAATCCCCTCATACTGCTACCCGTGTACAGACCTTTGGCTGCTGATTCACCGACTCCTCATCGTCTTCCGCTTCATACCTGATATCTTTTGGCTACTGAGCTCGGCTTGATCTCTGACTAAGCTTCTGCCTGCTCCTATACGACTACCGTCTGCTTGTGTACCGAACCCAGCTTGTTTCATCACAAATTTGCCTGCTGTTTCAGCTACTGGACTTCGAGCCTGATCCCAGATCGTGACACCAGCTTGGGGTCAGAGACCTCATTAGGGTTGCCACCTTTTCTTCAAGCGAAACCCGAACACTGGCGACGCACAAACATTTTTTGGGGGGAGAATGACTCGTGGCTTATTCTTATGTAAATACACAGTAGAGACTATTTTCAGTGGGGAGCCAGTAGCCCTTACCTTAATTTTGGTTGCCCCTGTCTGCCTGACATCTTGTGTCCAGGTTTCTGCTGCCATGAAACCCGGACACAGCATTCAAAACCCGAACTGTCCGGTTGAATCCTGGACAGGTGGCAACCCAAGACCTCATGGAGGTAAGGTGTTGATTGCATTTGCCTAAACCTAGGTCATCACTAAAATTTAGGTCACATCACTTTAAATTCTAACAGCGTAAGTACATACATTTGACTTAATATCAGCCTCTTGAAGTCACTGTACATCAGAGCTCAAACCGAGAGAGGGAGAAGCAGCAAAACAACCTACTGAGCTGTGCTGCATAGGAGTAGAGAGATGAGCTCATCATCCTGCTGCTTCTCCTTTCACTGTTCAGTCATGGGCTGGGGGAAGGACATGGCCTGTCAGTTTTTGAATTGCAGCATAGAAAAATTAGGATTCCTGTTCTGTATGGCGTTGTCACGATCTGGATCAGGCTCGGAGTCCAGTAGCTGAAACAGCAGGCAAATTTGTGGTGAAACAGGCTGGGTTAGGTACACAAGCAGACGGTAGTAGAGTAGGAGCAGGCAGAAGCGTAGTCAGAGATCAAGCTGAGGTCAGTAGCCAAAGTTATCAGGTATGAAGTGGAAGATGATGAGAGTAGTCAGTGAATCAGCAGCCAAAGGTCGGTATACGGGTAGCAGTATGAGCGGAATGTATCACAGGAGGAGCAAGGAAGCAAGATATTGGCAGGAGCACAATAATCTAGCAAACAGGAAGTGCAGAGGCGTGGCTTAAATAGGAAGTTCAAGGGAGGAGCAAGGAGTTCAGAGTTCAGCAGAAACTAGGTTTAACTGAGGATTACACAGGAGATCAGGCAAGGAGCTATCCAAGGTTCTTAGGTGGCTCAGCAGGTAGAACCACTGCCAGCTACAGCAGAGGCCCTGGGTTCCTGATAGGCGTAGCTGTGTTAATCTCAGGAACAGATAGGCAAAAACAGAAAAGCTTTAGCAGGTAAAACAGCTCCCATATATATGCATATCATTGGTGCATTTAGCTGTTTGCCTGCAGTTTGTCTTTAATTACTCTAGAGTCTTTCCAAGCTATATTTGATGCAAATAAAAAAAAGTTCTGAAATAATAAAAATGGAAAATACGGTTACGGGAAAATAAAAGAAAGTCTCGGCCCGTGATTCCTAGGAGCTGAGCAGCATTTATACAGTACTCTGAAGAGCACCATCCGCCTTGAGCAGAACAGAGGTAAGAATTCCGCAGAGGTAATTTGACTGTCAGTCGATTTGATTATACACAGCTACTACTGTGACCCTCGATTATTGATGAAGAGGAGAAGATGGATTCCTCCTCTCTCCTTTGTTCCCAGATATGTACGAACAGCCTTTCATTTTCCCTCTATTGAATGCCTCTTTCTGCACTTATTTTAAAGTAGGATTATGCTCATTGTACGGCGGTTATTAGAATATCATCTCCGGCATTATCATACTGTACAAATCTATCTGCCAGCGGGAGAGGTGCTTCACGCTGTCCTTTACACAAAGGACTTCTCTGAGTAAAGGGCACATGACAGCTCCGAAAATTCTAAACGATAAATTGTTACATTTCAGCCTTGGGATGGATCAATTCTGGAAGTCTCGCCTGTTCCTCCTTTAGTGAGCATAGAAAGTACTTTAAGCATTAACATTCCTGGCAAGAGCTGCCTTTAAAGGTCAGCTACAGGCACGTGGAAGGAAATTTTGTATGGATCATACATGGTGGTATTTATTTAAACAGGATATTCTTTGTATTGCAGTTGTAATCAAAATTATGCAACCCCCACTGCAAATCAGGTTTATTAGTCTTCAGCTAGTCCCTGAGTGCCCTTTACATTTGTTCTAGTATCCTTATTTCCTGTGCATGAACCCGGCTGGTGACCAATTGACTCCATTCCTCCTTCTGATTTAGCACCTCTGCTCTCTGATCTCCTGTGTATGATCCTGGCTTATGTTTCCTGACCCTGCTCTCTGATCTTCTGTGTATGACCCTGGCTTATGTTTCCTGACCCTGCTCCTGATCTGTGATTCGGCACCTCAAGATTCCGCTCCCTGTGTATGACCTCAGCTTGAACCTGACTTCCCTCCTGGTCTGCCACTTGGTGGATCGCTCCATCAGTACCTTGAGCAACTACATCCAGCCAGTGCTCCGTTGACCTCACACCCATTGCCTTCTCTGGTTTCAAGAGGTCCTGGTGTCATCTCGGTCTTGCTGATTCACCAGCTAGTCCAACAACTCAAGCGCCTCCTCAAGAACTGGCTAGCCACCAGTACCGGCACCTGTGCTCCACTCTGTCCTTAATCCCCTGTCACTATTGCCAGGGGTGTGGGACTTGAGGTGCACAGGCAGCCCCCGTTTCAGCTGAGTCTCCAGTCAGGTACGTGATAGGTTTCCCCAAATTCAACTCTTAATGACTCAAAATTGTTCAACTCCCTGAATAGAATCCCGCACAAGAGCACACAATTGCAAAACAGGTCTTGTCTGAAACTCAGCTGATGCAACTAATCAAGGGCTTGAATAGTTGCACAAGGTGTGCTTGAGCTAGAAGACATGAAATACCTGAACTGGCTAGGGGTTTGTTGAGTGTCATGTTTGACGGCATGTTATAAATATGGCAAAAGAATGGTCAAAAAAGTTAAGAGAAGTGATCATCACCCTTCACAAACAAGGAACAGGATACATACAGATAGCGAAGGCGCTGAATATTCCTAGATACACTGTTGTAAACATAGTTCGCAAGTTCAAAGTTAAAGAAACAGTGGTTCCACTACCTGGAGGGGCAGAAAAAGGAAGTTATCAATGGCTGCAAAAGACCTACAAAAGACCTGCAGCAAGACTTGGTGGCCATGGGCACTGAGGCCCTTGGATCAGAGGTATGTCTGTAGGAAGAAGTATGAAGCATACGCTGAAAATAAAACTATGTCTACAGTTCAGCATGGTGGTGGCTCGGTGATGCTCTGAGGCTGCTTCGCATCTTCTGGCATTGGAAATATGCAGGGTGTGGTAGGCAAGAGGGATTAATTGAAGTATCCAGAAATCTCCATCTGTGAGGAAGCTGAAGCTTGGGCGTCATTGGACCTTCCAACAGGACAATGATCCCAAGCATACCTCAAATTCCACCAAGGCTTGGTTGCAGAAGAAGTCCTGAAAGATTCTACAGTGGCCATCACAGTCACCTGACTTGAACCCCTTAGAAAATCTCTGATGAGATTTGAAGAAGGCAGTTGCAGCAAACCCAAGAATATTAGTGAATTGGAGGCCATTGCTCATGAGGAACGGGCTAAGATTCCTTATGAACACCGCCAGAAGTTGTGTCTGACTATACATCGCATTCGCAGCAGGTCATAACGGCAAAGGGGCGCTCTACTAAGTACTAAAGATGCTTGGCATGAAGGGGTTGAATAATGTTGAGGATGCAGAAGTCATTAAAAGTTGCATTTTAGTTGAATTTGAGGAAACCACTTGAAACATTCATTGTGTTGAATTATTTCAATTGCTTTTGTTTGATATGCTCATTGCAAACAGCTGACAGTCTGCAAAGTTTGCAAACAACCCTTATTTTGCAATGGTGGTTAAATCATTTTGATGACAACTGTATATGTTGTATATATGAAGATGTGATGAGCTAAAAGGGATTAACCTACAGATGAGAGAATACGCTTCACTAGGAGATTCAGGGGTGTAGACCCCATACTTTCCTGCAACTGGCAAATTTTTGCCTTACCTGAAGCACTGTTAAATACAGTAGGAAATTATTAAAATCCCTGCGAGGATATTTTTTTTCTATGTGTGTCCCATTGGGGAGATTTCCCTTCATTTCCTGTCCAAGAAGTGCAATAGGAAGTAGGAAAATAAAACTCTCCAAAGTGAGGGGAATTTCCTTCTTGGACAGTTGCGGCCAAAGCAGGTGTCCCCACTGGAAGACCCTGTTAACAAATCCAACCGTTTTGGTTGACATGGTCACATGATGGTGACACTGGTCAATAGAGTAACTCTACAGTGATGTTGAAAACCGCAATAATTACTTTTCGTTATTTAGTTTGTTCAAATGTCAATTTGTTTCGAGACTTGGATTCGGACGAAATCAGAATTTCAGTCAGCGGTACAATGTACGAATTTTCGTTACGGACGCATAAGCGTTAGTAACGAAAATTTGTACATACTACCGCTAACGAAAATGTTGGATTTCCGTTGAAGTTGATGCTTAGCACAATAAAACTTAATTCGGGAAAGAAATTCAGATGCATCCGAAATTTTCGTGAGTGGAAATTCGTATTTGTTTTCATGCGTTTTTTCTGTCATTCGGAAATTTGGATGCATCCAAATGTATGAATTTCTGAACATTCATACGAATAACAAATCTTTCTGAAACGAATAACACATGTCTAATTAGAACATATGGGGACATTTTACAGCAGGGACGTGCGGTCAGGGGAGGCAGGTGAGGCAGAGCCTCACCTAGTATCATGGAGAAAAAAGGTGTCAGCTTCAAGTCTGAAGCTGACAGGTAGAAAAAACAGGAATCACCACCACTCAGCAAATGTTGTTGATGTCCATTTAATTGGACCAGTCGTCACAGAAAAACCAACGTTTCGGGCCCCACAGGGTCCCTTCATCAGGGTGACAATGTAACGTCGCCCTGCTAAAGGGACCCTGCACTCACCAGCACTCAACAACATTTGCTGGTGATTCCTGTTTTTCCTATGATGATTGCACAGCACCATCCGTGATTGTCACTGCAAGCACCATTGCTGTTATCTGTGCCGGGAACGCTGTGAGGAGTGCGGAGGGGCTTACCATCTTCTACATTGAAGCTGACAGGTTTTTCTCCATTCAGATCGGCTTGTAATAGGTTACAGAGCAGGGAAATCCTCCCCATTGTGTAACATGTCATGGACGGAGCGCTGACTGTTAATTACAGGCAGCGCTGCATCAGGCTTTTGAGAGGTTGTTAGGTCACACAACAGCGGGCTTCCCCACTGCTTGTGTAACCTAACCTGTTGAGGCAAGAGTCATCACACCCCTTACTCTGTGTTAGAGGCGTGAGCTCTGTGGATGGTTTAGAAAAAGGGCAAAGCGCCATCATTGGTCCAAGTTGTCCAATCTAAAGAAACACTGAGGCCATCGATCTTGATGCTTCAGCAGTGACAAGCAGGGGAGGGACAGGAGCCTCCCTGTCTCCTCCCTTCCTAGTCCCTCCCTCAAACTAGCTTGGTGACCGGGTTGGGGGGTGGGGCTTTTTTGGGCTGGGAGCAGGGCTTTGACATGGTGGGGCTGGGGAATGCCTCACTCAAATTCGAAGGTACCGCAAGTCACCTCTGCATGCACATTTGCTTACAAGGAACATGCTGACGTGGGTAGAAAGAGAGTGAGCAGAGGG
>NW_017306354.1:1934334-1955206 GCF_000935625.1 Nanorana parkeri | reverse complement strand
TTTTTCGGGCTGGGGGTGGGGCTGGGGAATGTCTCGCCCAAATCCGAAGGTACCGCACATCACTGTTTTACAGTATGTGGGCAACAAATGGGCAGTTAGTCCAATATTCCAGTTGCCCTCCATTATCAGAAGCCATTTGTTTTTAGAATGGCTTCTGATAAGGAAATGCAAGATCATTTCAGTTACTTCACAATGCTAAATAGGCCATGTAGGGTATACTATTGGAATATAATTTTATCAGGCTACAGCTGCATTCAATCTATTGTATACAAGAAAAGAAAAGCGGGGCTTTAAAAGTGTCCAAACCATACAAGACGTCCATCAAACATACATTATATATATATATGTACACATGTATGGGCACCAAAAGGAGGTAGCTTGATTTCAATGTAACATTGTATCATGTCAATGACATTTTAATTGTAACCAAGTCTTTATGTATGTATTAAATATACGTTTATACAAAACCATGTATGTTTGATGGACGTCTTGTATGGTTTGGACACTTTTAAAGCCCCGCTTTTCTTTTCTTGTATACAATTCTAATTGGGGGTGTGGTGCCCATCCCTAATGGTTCAATTTAATTCCTATGCTTTAAATGCATTCAATCTATGCTTATGCTTATTGTTGATAAGAATGTTTCAATGAAAGCTAGGGGGTCTAAAGTACTGAATGTGACTGCATTAGCTCCATAAGTAAATAGAATATTACAGTAAATGGATTTGGAAGTGTTAAACATTTGGAAGGGTTAAAACATTTTTTTCTCCTATAAATGAATTAGAAAAAGGATGCCTTTGTCTCATTGCCTCATATATACAGTTTTAGCAATTTATATAAAAGGGAAAAAAGAACACTCTCAAGCCTCAAATGTTCACAACAATTCATCTTCCATTAAACATGAAGAACCTACTTCTCTTCCATTAGGTCCGGCACTCAAAGCACCGACTAGTATCCGTTGGTCTCCAGCATTTTAGACTTCATAGGCTTTGGTCCATTGTAACTAAAATCTTGACTGCGGAAAAGTGACGCTGTTAGGTTTTGTAGTAAACCTTTGAATTTTCACTTTATTTCACAAGTATGTATCAAAATAAATCCCAAGGAAATTCATCTGCTGTGGGCGGGGAAGAGGAAGGAGAATATAAATGAAGAAATAAGAAAGGTTCAGATACAATGGTGAGAATTTATCCAAGCTGGAGGAGACAGAAACTGGATCAGTTGCCCATAATTAGCTGATTTGTTGCCATTACTTAAAAAAACATACGATCTGCCTATCTTGCATAGGCAAATTGTACTTGCGATGATCGCAAGCCACGCCCCCTGAGGGGCGGGCTTACGATGACCGCAATGCCGAACGACCCGTCCTGCTTTTATCTCACGAACATGCTACACACCCGCCGAACATCGTACGATGCTCGGCGGGTTTTGAAACATGTCCGTAAGTTTAAAGTCGTGCAACCTTACAGTAGTAGAGGTCGCACGGCTTCCACACACCTTACGATAATCGTACGATCACGGGATTTCCCGCGATTATCGTACGATTATCGTAAGGTGTGTGGGGACCTTAAGTCAACACCCCATCACCCCGCCTCCAGAATCAGCTGAATCTCCTTAGTATTCCACAGCTGACTCTCCTTTGCAATGCAGAAAATGATTTTTGTTTGGCAGATCTCGGATGTTCATTTTGATGAAATTACTGAAACTTTGTGGCATATATTGTTTGCCAAAAATGTAAAAGGCTTGGAATTTTTGAAATGAAAAGGTCAGGCCCATAACCTGTTATTCCCTTGTCTAAAATCACCAGGCAGTATCTTCTATCTCTATAGACTTTACTGGGGAGTCTGAGTTCCCGGGTGTGCACACTTATTATAAAGAGCTCTGGCACACCATGCTGGGTTTTCTATCTATTTTATATTATGAAAAATGTAGCAGCAGGAGCTAGAAAACAAAAAAATGGGTGAGAACAAACAAACCTCCAAAATGGACATGAACAGAACTGGGAATTATGGCAGGGGGAGCTCACTGTTGGGGTATCAGCTTGCCATGCAACCAAGTTGCCCTAAGATACTTTATTGTGTGCATCCATACCTAGTAATGATCCACAATTAGAAGGAGGTCTAAACATCTGATCAAAAAAGAGGGACAGAAGGATTTTGTTTCAAAAGAGGGTCAGTTAGGAGTTATAAGACTAGAAGCCCAGCCATGTGGAAAGATTTCCCAGAGATAGCCTGCCATGTGGAGAGACTGTTCTGATAGGACCAGTATATGTAAAGACTGTTTTTAGAAGGCTGCCATGTGAGAAACTTCATTAACAGGCTTGTGTAGACAGAATGCCTTAGTGCCTTAGACTACCCTGAGAAGAAGAGTCATTTGCAAAGCTGCCCTGAGGTGACTTTCCATACGGACAGACTGCCCTTAAAGAGACTGTCACATGGAAAGATTTACCTTAGAAGCTCTGCTATGTTGAGAGAGTGCCCTTAGATGGACTGTCATGTGGAAAGTCTTCTTTTAGATGGACTGTCATGTGGAAAGCCTTCCCTTGGAAGGACTGACATGTGGGAAGGCTGACACGTGGAAGTACTGACATGTGGATAGACTTCCCTTGGAAGGACTGACATGTGGAGACTTCCTTTTAGAAGAGCTGTACCATATAGAGATTGCCCAGAGAGGGTGAGCGTGCCATGTAGAAAGACTGCCCTGACCTGCCATATGTAAAGATAAAGACTGCACATAAAGGGACCTGACATGTGGAAAGACTGCCCTTAGAGGAACTGCCTTAAAAAGAGATTGTCTTAAGAGTACCTGCTATGGCAAGAGACTGCTCTTAGAGGGATTGCCATGCAAAGAGGCTGACCTGAGAGCTACTGTAATATAGAGAACTTTGGCCTGTTTCAGGAGCTTGCACACCTACCATTGGAATCACCCAAACCTCCCACCCCTTTTTAAAAACATCCATTGTGCGTGTGCGCTTCACACATCTCCATTTTTGCTGTTTCTGCCATGTAGAGAGACTACCTGAGAGAACCTGCCATGTGCAGAGACTTGTGGGAAACGTCTTATTCAAAAACGTGCAATGCAATCCAGGGAAACACCTTGTACCTCTCCTAGGTTGGCGTGACTGCATCCGCTGCACTGCATTGATGTCCCCCGTGATGTCACATCTCTGCAGTCATCCCCCCTTTTGGCAAGAGAACAGGATGTTTTCCCATGCAGCTCTGCAGGTCAGTGAAGATGCCATTGCCCCCTTCAAGTCAGTAAAGACATCTCATTGCTCCACTGACTTGCCCCAACGACTGATGCAAACCTAGGGACCTCGGCTAAAACACCCCACTAAATAAATTACACTTTAAATGTCTGCCATTTGCTGTCAAAGCGCCGGTTATGGTGAGTGGTTTAAATGGATGAGGAGAAGGCAGTAGTTCTTGTTAAATACAGCTCCAGGGTATTTTAGGACATCTAATTACTGTTGGTTTCCTGCTATTTAATTACACTATTTCAATTCGCTTTCGCTGTGAAAGAAAGGTTTGCTTTTGCAGAGCTTCATATAATGAATAAATGTAAGTCTTTAATTGCTGTTTAATGAAAGACGAACAATAGCGTATGTCTAGGAGCTATATAAAATACATTTAAAAAATGTGTGTGTGTGTGTATGTATGTGTGTATATTGTGGCAGTGCATGGAAACTGTAGTAGTATGTAGTATGTAGTGTGTAGTATGGCAACTTTGGCACCCAGGACTCTCAGCCAAAGGGGCTAAGAGGGTCCAGAATGTGAACCATATTGAAAGGAAGAGTCTGGCTTTTCAGGTTCTTCCAGGTTTTCCTAATTGTAGCTGGGATCTGGAGCTCTGGAGATCTCTTAGGCCCGGTTCACACGTGGGCGTTTTGTAAGCGCGTTCCTACACTCTGCAAAATGCTCAAAATCCCATTATTTCCTATGGGTATGGTTCACACCTGGGCGTATTACAGGCTGTATGAACGCACTACAAAACGGCCTACGCCCAAAGAAGTACAGGAGCTTCTTTGGGGCGTTTTTGTCGCACGTTTCCATTGGGATACAGCCAAGTAGCCCTCGGAAATGCACGTTTGTTGCGCGTCGAGAGAGAGAGAGAGAGAGAGAGAGAGAGAGAGAGAGAGAGAGAGAATTTTTTTTAATGTATTCATATATACTGTATATATTCATATGTTTATCTGAATGTGAAAAAGGAGAGCGATTTTTCAAAAGACACCCCTGTGGTCAAGCTCTGAATAACCCATTCAGATAAGGGTACATGAATACATGAAATAAAATTGACGCCTATCCAACAAATGTGATGAAGCGTTATTCACATGAGCAGTAACTATATAAAATATTTATAGTGTAACTAGCCTCTTATTATTGATCCCTAAAATGTGCCAGCTGCTCCCGCAGGGTAATTGAATATCACTTTTTTTGCCGTAAATATTATAATGTTGAAATATAAATTGTAGGTTAAAACTATATAATTATGTATTCATATGCGATGAACAGAAATTATTATTCCATTCTTTTTTTTTTTTTGTTAGCCATTAATCAAGAATAGGGACAGTGGTCTTTCTTTCAGTACAAAGGAAAATAAGTCTTACTGGGACTGGCTTACATCCTGGCTGGCATGCATCCTAGTCATAATAGTGCAAACAGATGCACGGGGCAATGCGCACAATGCATAAGTTGGCCTGTCAATTTAAAGGGTATCTATGGTCAAAAACTAAAAATGAATATGTATCTCCATATTCTATATGAATAAGTTCGATCTCATTCCTTATAACCATATCCATCTACAAGTTTGTAAACTAGAAAATGCCCATAGCATGTACTTCCTCAAAGCACTGACAACAGCTATGTTAATATGCACTTCCTTGTGTCACCTGCCGACTGAATTCCCACAATGTAACATCATCATTGCTTGCTGGAAGCAATGCATGGTGGGATACGTAGTCCTAAAAAATGGAGATTGCATCACATCAAGCAGCAGGGAAAGAGACACAAAGCACACTGGGAATCCAGGAAGTTGTTGGAAGTGATGGGCAGACGGAAAACAGCGCTCAATACATAAAAGGGATTTTGATTGTCGAAAACAACTCTTGTATGTACTCCCATTACAATTCTGATGTTATAACAGAGGCGCGTTCAGTTGCTCAGCCGGTGCGAGTGCTGAGTTAGCAAACCACCGCTGAACACTGTGCTGCAAATCAGCGCTCAGCACTGCTAACTTAGAACCCGCAGCGGAAGTGAATGAGGCTGCAGAGCGCTGAGCGTGATTTGCATAGTGGGAGAAGGCGGGGACAGGGCACCAGCGGTCATTGTAACCTGACTGGTCCACCTGTCAGCCCCTCTCATTCCCTCTGGGTGCTGGCAGCTGGATCAGATCTGTGTCTTCTCCAATCCCGGCTGCCTCTGCTGACACAGGCAGGGGAGAGCAGCAGGATTGGAGGGGACACAGACCGGTGCCCAGTGTGGAGGAGAGAAGCTAGGGAGTCGCCGCATTTTTGTCTTGTTTTGGTACTATAATATAGTATTATAGTATAATTTTCGTAAAATGTTGTCGATCCCTACTTACAAACCATCCCTTACGTTATCCAAAACTAAAAAATAAGTTTGGGGTTCAGTCTAGTTTAACCTACCCATAGACTGTTCAAATTAAGTCTGATTCCTTTTGAGTTTGCTGAAATTTGAGCCATGGGTGCAGGGACGTAACTACAGATCACGGGGCCCCATAGCAAAAATGTGATGCCCCCCATGACCTCTCTCTAAGCTGTGAGTAATGATGCCAAGATCCCAAAGACTCCTCTTGTGTATCTGCAGTCGTCTCTACACTGTAGACTTTATAGAGGATTAGAGTTGTTATCCACTGCAACACTCCCACCCTTATTGATACAGTACTGTGTTATCTTCACGTGTTCTATGTTTAATTTGCCTCAACAACCTAATGGGGGCCCCCTTCCACCCTAGGCCCCATAGCAGCTGCCTGGGCTGCTATGGCTATAGTTGTGCCGCTGCGTGGGTGGCCCAGCATGCACCAAAAGCTGAATTAACTAGCGTGTGATGTCACTGATTTAGCTTCAAAGGAGAATGAAACATCTTAAAGAATTTGCATTTTCCAGTACACATTTTGCAAATGCAGCAGCTGAGAGAAAAGAATGCCACGAGCTTGGCACAGCATTTGCTGGAGGCCGGCTCCGGACCATGCACCTCCCTCTGCTAAGTGATAGCAAATGTTTTATTAAAAAAATTAAAAAATCACGACCGATTGATGCCGAAGCATCATCCCCGGCACTCAGTCACGCAAGACCCATTGTTTATGACCCCGTTTTTCTTACAATGAAAGAAGAGAGATTTCTTTTCCGCCTCCACGGGGGTTGTGAGACGGCGGCAATCTCTAAAGTTCCAGTCTGCAGCATCCCTGATGTGTTTGCGATCTGATAACAGTATGCAAATTCTGCTAACTGGCCTCTATTCAGCATCATTTTCAGTTTTCTTAATGATGTGAGCTGTGAAAGTTGCAGCATTCAAATGTATTCATCGGTCACATTTTCTAAGATGTCAAACGAAAGCTTTTTCTTTTTGATTAGAATGGAGAAGGATTAAAAGACATTGGACATAAGAGTAACACTATTCAGCAACAGAATGCTTCTTTATAAAAGAAAGAACTCTACCTTCTGTCATTAATTATACTATCGTCCTCGTGAACCCAAAGCTCAGTATATAGCGAGCTATTGCCCCGCAATATACTAAGAGCGCCGCAGCCGGCACGGATCCCGACAATACTGTCAAGATCCACCCAGCTGCGTGAGTGACAGCAAGCTCTGTCTATCTAGAGCCAGCTGTGCCCGCCCCTTCCCCATTCGTTCCTCCAGTCAGCGCTGGAGGATTGGAGAGGGAGGGGGGAATCCCTGTGTGGAGCGGTGACTGACAGTCACTGCTCACTGCAGGGAGATGATCGGGAAGTGAGCGGATCGGCGGCATGTTTCTGCTCACTTCCCAATCAATAGAGCCGACCTGTGACAGCTTCTTTGTCACAGGTCGGCTCTAACTATGAGGATGAGTGGAAATCACTCCCCTCATAGTTCTCCTTTTAAGTCTCCTCTCCCCCAATGATCAGTCTGCTTCAGGCAGGATGAATCATGCCCTTAGTCTCCCTCATGTTTAGTTTGCTAGTTTGTATTGAGATTGTAGTCCATCACGGGAGTGATCTTGGAGTGGTGACTACTTTACAACACACACAGGGACCATGGGGAACAAAAGTAGCCCCCCTCCAGAAGGAAGGACAGTGTCAGCACCAATTCAGAGATGATTTGGGGATCTACAGCAGAGTGATAGACAAATAAGATACATTGTTGTTAAGATACTTGAATGTATTTTTAGGATTTAACTCCTGAGTGTAATGTCACTTTAATGGTCTGGTGACAGGGTCCCTTTAAGGAGACACTGACATTTTGTTGATACAAGCCAAAGTAACACCGTCTGTGTAAAGCAAGCGGCTGATCTGGATCTTCTGAGTTTCGCAACTCACTAAATCTTAAATATTAAAGCATTTTATTGATTATTAATAACCGCAACTTAGTATATTTGAAGAGTGGAAGAGGTGCCAGGGAGCATTTCCTGAAATATTCAACTGCAAAATGATGTAAGGAAATGTCGGCTTTATGAGCTTTAGAACAGCCTGCGAAGTCATTCAGTTATTACTCTTAAAGATTAATTCCAGGCAATGAGGGGAGGCAATCAGTGAGCTTCTGACGTATCCAGCAAGCTCGGCAACTCATAAAGTCCTCTCAGTTTACTTTTATCTGAGCCTTGAGTATTCTACTATGGGTGTCTATGGTCAAAAGCTAAATAATACATCAAGGCAACTGAACTTGCTGTATTTTTCTTGTTCAGAGAAAGACCAGCGAAATGTCTTCAGACCTAGTGACATCATCACTGGGTCCCCATGTGTTTCTAGGGGACCGGAGGGGTCAGAGGTGGGCTTTCTGCCATGCTGGCACATATATGCGTCTATGTTTTCTGCTTGGACACCCCTAGCAGTGTGAGCACACTGTCATAACAACTTCTGGTGATGTTCTGGTGGTCTCGTCTGGATGACATTCAGGAGCTGGTAGAACTGGCTCCCCATCACATGATCACTATGACAGCCAATCACAGTACCTATAGGTATCCCACCGCACTCCTGACGGTACCCCTTGTAGATGGGTGCTGAAGTGGCTCTGGATGGTGCTGTTTAAACCCAAAGAAGTACAATACGTCAATAAAGACATTTTGGATACAGATGGTGACCTATTGCACTTCTTTGGAGTCAATCACAGTGATCACATGATCAGGAAGCCCTTGTACTGTCTCCTGGGTTATGATCTCCTTAAGGGCCAGCAGGAGCTGATGGGAAATAGGAAATCTTTTTTTTGGTGCCACATAGTGAAATTAGAGATGACTTTAAATACAATTTGGAGAACATGAAATCACTAGTTTCACCACAAATTCAAGTTTGCCAAAATCACTCCTCACCAAGGAGGTATGGGCTAGCTGAGGTACCTTCAATCACTTGGGAGAGCCAATTAGGATTCTGCTTTTAAAGAGAACACCTTATAAAGAGATAGTTCCCTTCCTGATTTGGTGCCATCTTGTATTGCACTGGTAGGCAAACTTCATGGCCTCATGCAGGGGCGTCCCGAGGCCGGGTGTCACCCGGAGCGGTCACTGGGTGACACCCCGCCGTGACATAACCGTGCATGCGCGACAACGCCATTGTGCATGCGCAGCAAGCTTATTGATACCTGCCGTCGGCCATCTTGGCGATGGACGCCGGCAGGGAGACACAGAGAGGAGGGGACAGTCACCGACAGGTCCCCTCCTCTCTCCCACAACTGTCGGGCGCTCGGTCCATGACTGAGTGCCCGACTTTTTAGAGGGGGGTGACACCTAAATGACTGTCGGTCATTTTGGTGTCATCCCTCCATTGGTGTCACCCGTGAGCGGGACGCACCCCCTTGTGACGCCACTGGCCTCATGGGATTTGCAGTTACACCACGGCTGGAGGGCCAGAGTTTGCCTACCCCTGCTGTATAGTATAGGCGTCCCCTGTGTGCCCTTATAAGAAAGTATTATATTCTTGGGCATAATCTTCATTGACGGTATGGAAGAAAATGTGGCACAAATCTAATTTTCACAACGTCTCAGGACTCCAGTGTGGGTCTGAGATACGTCTTCATTTCATTGCATTTGTAATCCCGCTTTGGCTGGCGGGTCACCTGCCCTATCTCTGTCTAATCTGGATATGCTACTTTAGCACTTTGAGCACATTTTATTACTCAGCCTGTCAGAAGTTTACATTTTGCATGAGACATTTTCATGCTGAGACTCTGTGGAATTGCTGAAAGCCTTTCTGCAGCCCGGCTCCCTCGTTACCCCGTCTCATCTCAGCCTCCCAGCACTTGGCAAGTGATACAACAAACTTTTAATTAACTCTTTGTTCGGCTCCACCGCGTGCTGAGGATCACAGGCTCTCTGGTGCAGAAGAGTGAAGATGGTGTTTTTGGTCCACATGCAGCTATTGTAGCACTTCCTCATGGTTTAAAGCTTAAGGAGGAACTCCAGGAACTTAATAAACTACTCCTTGCAGTGGGGCTACCCCTCTAGTGCAAGGGTTAACTGGTCCTTATTTGTCCCCATGTGTCTATAGGGGACCAGAGAGGTCAGAGGTGGGCTTTTTGCCATACTGGCACATATATGCGTCTATGTTTTCTGCTTGGAGCACATTCAATCGGGCGCCCCCACAGTGTGAACACACTGTCACGACAACTTCTGGTGACATTCAGGAGCTAGTAGAACAGGCTCCCCATCACATGATCACTATGAGAGCCAATCACAGTACCTAATAGGTATCCCACCACACTCCTGACCGCTACCCCTCGTAGATGGGTGCTGAAGTGGCTGCGGATGGTGTCGAATGAACCCAAAGAAGTACAATATGCCAAAATGTACACAGGTCAATAAAGAAGTTTTGGACACAGATCCAAGGTGTGCTGGTGACAGATTGCACTTCTGTTATATAACAAACTTTTAATTAACTCTTTGTTAGGCTGCACCGTGTGCTGAGGATCACAGGCTCTCCGGTGCAGAAGAGTGAAGATGGTGTTTTGGGTCCACATGCAGCTATTGTAGCACTTCCTTGTGGTTTAAAGCCTAAGGAGGAACTCCAGGAACTTAAAAAACTACCCCTTACAGTGGGGCTACCACTACAGTGCAAGGGGTAACTGATCCTTATGGTCTAGGGGCGCAAAGAAGAAAACATATTCATCTGATGCTTGGTCCTTCCAGGCTGCTATACTGGTCCCCATAGACTCTTCTCCAATGGGCTTTGGTGTGCTAAGGACCACTGGCATCATCATGTAGGTCCATTGACCTGTATTAGACATGAGGATGCCGAGGGTCACTACACAGCAAGGGCGGAGGGGGAGAGGGGTTGTCACTGACCACCGCAGGACTGAGGATCAGGTCAGTATATCTGCTTTATTCCTGCCCTTGAGCACTAAACCCTTGCAGTGTGGGGGTAGCTTCACTGCAAGGGTTGGTTTTATAGAAACCTGGAGGTTTTCATTAAAAGGAGCTTGGCATAAAATACATTTGAGAATTAATGATGGATGAAATATTCTTAAAGGATTTGTATATGCATGACCCTAATTTACCCCCAATCTCAATCTCCCCACCCCCCAGATCACGTCTAAGTGTTCAGTTTTTCCTTTTACCTTGTTCATGTAGTGAGAAACAATTTATTTTTACCTCCTGTAACATCATCATCATTCTTGCAAATTGTATGCAGGGACAGCTGCTGGGAGCTCAGCTCTTATTGATGTAGGTATACCTCCAGAACTACATCTCCCGAGAGCCCTTTCCTTACATAAAGTGTGTGGGCAGGCACTTAGTAGTCAAGGCAGTGCCACTGTTTTGCATGAGGCCCACAAGGAGGGCAGATGGTCACTTTACATGTGGTGGAAATGCAGTGGAGATTGGTTGGGGGTCACTAAATACCATTTCCTTGCTTTTTTCCTGAGAGAAAGAGGCTGTGGTAACTGGGGCAGGTAAAGGGGGATGTTTGTGGGTGTAATATGTGCTAGGTGAGGTGGTGGTTGATGCATGATGTCTAGTCCTGAGGGGTCAACTGGTGGAATCATGGCGAGAAAGGTGTTGGAGGGTAATGCTGGTGTTGAGATGCACAGAAGCATGATGGTGGAACAGCAGTATGTGGAGTTCAGCATATATTCCAAGAGATAGTGGTTGTTCTGGAGGTAAGATGGGTGCTGCAGTGGAATGTAAGCTGGATGTAGTCTGGGGAATAAAGGAGGAAATGTATTCCATTGCCCCGGTTCACATTTCCACCTGGTGATGCCATGGAACCTCCTTGACTAGGCCCTCTAGAAACATAAGTTCCTGTAAAGAGGCCCTGAGTGGGGTGTCACTGTTATTGGTGCCTCCTGTTTTGGTAGGGGGGTGTTACTTGAGGAGGTGCATGTAATGGTCACAGGTTCTTGGGTAGGTGGCTCCTCCTCATGGTCCTCCTATTCAGCTGCAGATTCCTAACTGTTTTCAGTGCTGAAAATAAAAAAAAATATGCCTTGAACCATCCACATTCCACTAGGCATCATTCACACTTGTGAATGGGTCTTACCTGTGAATTCCGATGGCAGGAACCAGGGGTACTTGCAGACGAAATGACAGTTTCTTACGAATAGCTCTATCCGCTCAGTTCATGCAAAGCAATGACAAGACAGCAGTGGCATCTGTTGCCACCTGTTCAAATGTATGCAGACATGAACCAGTTAGCTGTGATTAGAGAAACATGAGCTCCCCTGGACGAGGTTTGTTTGCGTCAAGGAAAGATCATGTGTCCCTAATCGCAGCTTATCGGTGCATGTCTGAATACATCAATCAACAGTTGCCACCGCTGAGCGAATGAGGCTATTCACACACACTTGTTATTGCAGCCACAGTAATCCACTTGTTCTAGCTACCAGAATATGCAGGTTAGCCCCGTTCGCAATTGTGAATGAGCCTTAACCTATATTTATATGAAGTACATCTCTTGTGCGTATATGAATGCATCCAGTAGGAGCTGATGCCGCTGCTCCACTATGGTGCTTGTGCACTAGCCTCCAGTGCTGGACATAGGCATCCTTGAGGCTCTACCACTTGGTTATGACATTGTTCTGACCGCAAAACAAACAACAGCACAATTACAGTTTTTCTTTAGGTACCTAACAACTCCTCAATCCTAGTCTGCACTTCACATTCATGGTGTGAAAACTGACGGAAAGCTACATTGTCCAAGATACCCGCTCTGTCATATGGGATGCGATGAACAATGTGGTTATGAAAAACCAGAGAAGAATGGTCAAATATAGCCCGTCTTTTCTGGGAGCCCTGCAATTTCCCCCAGTTGTACATGAAACACATATGGACCATCAAGCCAATAGCCAGTGACAGCAAGTACCCAGAAAGTATTTGTGGTCAATCTTCCTTTGGACAGATGCTGTGGGAAGATGAACTTGACCTGCCTGAGAATTCTCCTCTGCTGACAAGAAGTCCTGCTCCACCTAATGTCTTTGTTGCAGATGAGGCGTTTGCCCTGGCTGAGGCCCTATTCTAATCGCGGCCTGCATTTACAGAAGAAGGTTTTCAATGTTCACCTCACCAGACCATAAATTGTTGTGGAGCGTGCATTTGGATTCCATTCCAGCAAATGGAATTTTCAGTACACCTCCAATCATCTTCAACAAGCAGAATGCAATCACTGCAGTTAAGGCAGCATGTCGCCTGCCCAATTTTGTTCACCAGCATGATAGATTCCATTTCAAAGAGTGACTAAAGCCACACCATGGAAGGGGCCCAATGGGCCGGAAGTCAGGGCAGCCCAGGTGATGCAAACATAAGGGATCATTTTTATTCTTCTTTGTGTCTCCTACAGGACATCTGCCATGGCGGCTTGAGGCTGAAGAATAATTTGAAATAAGGACTTGAAATCTACGAACGTGTTCTGATTAAAATTACAGTTTCTGCTCTCTTGTTGGTTTGCATAATGGAATAATTTTAAACAATCCAATTTTTTTTCCGTTGGCTATTTTACTTAATGTGAGATAGAATTCATTGCAGCCAGAAGTACCTCTCAGCAAAAGAAAAGTTTCACAGTTCTGTCTAGCAAGGTTTGCGTATGCAGAATCCTAATGGCAATACTTCAAAAGCTACTTCTCACCGGGCTCACGTGTCTGCAGGAACATGCTGCTGCAAGCTCGCACAAAACTTGTAGGCAGTTGTACATCATACCAGGAAACCATGAACAGTATGTCATGCAGGGTGGGCATACGTAATACATGGCACAGACAGAGGTTGAGCTTTGCTGTCTTTCTAGGAAGCAGAAGAGCTGTCCTAATCAGGGTGTAACTGTGCCACAACATCTTCGCAGGCCCTGCTTCTTTCACCTTGACTTTTTTCCCTGGGGGCCCTCGGGGTCATAGAGGTTTGGATAGTTGTATGAATGCCTCTGCATCATAGAGGGACAGTGTGCTCTTCTCCATTTTAATCACCAAAGGTTGGTTTACAAAGGGCAGCTCTTCTGATGCAAAAATGTGTGGCATATGCAAAACAAATGTCCAAAAATGTCTGTGTAGTGTGTTTACAGGCATACCTGTTGAAGTCTATGGGACCAAAAATGCTCAGTTCTTTTAGAAAGTAGCTGATATATATTTTTTCCAGCTACAGGAGTTTTGCTACGAGCAACAGTATGTTCAGATGTGAACAGAAGCCATGGGATACAATGGGATTCCCTAGTCTAAACATTGGCACACTTAGCCCTTAGCAGCCATTGGATACAATGGGATTCCCCAGTCTAAACATTGGCACGCTTAGCCCTTAGCAGCTAGAAAATGCCTAGGAGTCAATGGGGCCATAGATTGGGGCTGATCATTGCCTTTGGCAGATAGAAACAAGGTTGCAAAACAGAAAAAACAATATACTCATTGCTCTGATGATTCATGGAAAGCAGCGCGTATATTGGCTTTTCTTGTTTTGCAACATTGTTTCTATCTGCCAAAGGGGGAAAGGAATAAGTACAAATACTTACCGTTTCCTTGCTCCCCCAGGCTTCCTCCTCTTCATGCAATTCGTCTAGGGTTGCCACTTTTTCTTCAAGCGAAACCGAACACTCTAGCGACACGCAGACATCTTTTTGGGAGAATGAGTCGTAGCTTATAGCTGCCTTCCATCTTGTGTCCGGGTTTCTGCTGCCATGAAACCCGGACTCAGGATTCAAAACCTGGACTGTCCGGGCGAATCCTAGACGGGTGGCAACCCTAGATTCGTCCCAAGAAGCCACTTAATTTCAAAGCCCATCCAGTCACAGCTTTCTGATGTCATCTTGTAGAACCAGCAGTCCTGCATTGTATAGGAGGATAGTAAGAGTTAGCCTACAACCAGTAGCATTGGACAGCACTGAAGAGCACTGGCGGCCTGGGGAGCAAGGAATAAAGTAAGTATCAGTATGTATTGCTCCAAACCCCTCTTCCCCAGACAATAGAGCATTTAAAGTGTAGGTTCACTTTTGCAGTCAAATTTGAGATCTACTGTATATGTTTGTTATATCTTCCCAACCACAGAACATATCTAAAAATAATTTTCAAAAATATATTTCTTAACTTTTAGATGCTTTTTTGGTGAAGACCGTTGTGCAGATTCCAAACTATTCCTGGACCATTTTTCTTGACAAACAGTGAAAGAAAATAATATGTATAAGTATATATTATATGTTGTAGGAAAGTCACTGGTCTTTAAACAGTAATGGCGATAAATGCAGCTTTATTGCATCCAACGAAAAAGTAACACAACTAAAAAGGCCTACTCCACCTTAGGAGGCTAACTAAACAGTAGTGTCCCTCACAACGTCCTACTGGAGCGGCTATTCCAGCTTCCAGTATAAATGGACAAAAACCACAGTCCAATATAAACAATTGTTCTGACAGACCTTATTCCCCAGATATGCAGACACTCTCCAGTCTGTGTCCATCCAGTGCAGCCTGGATCTCACTCTGAGCTCTCACACCCTCCCAGTCACTATCAGGTGCAGGCTAATTAATAGAGAGAGAGAAAGAGAGGAGGTTTACCTGTTGGGCCAGGCTTAACCCTTTCCTAGCCAGGGAAAGCTGCCCTTTTCAACCTCTCACTGACATACACAGAGTCGTGTACCCTGTCACAATGTATATACAGTATACCTGTCAGGAGTTTGTTCATGCTAACTGTAAAGTTATTTGAAGTTTCACTGCTGTTATTAATATTATTATTAGTAGTAGTATTGTTTATTTAGTATTATTTTTTTATAATATTTAAAAAAAAAAACAGAATCCAAATATTTTATTTTGACTGAGGGGTAATGAGTGTTAAAATTTAGGTTATGGGACCCTTGGAAAGAGCACATGTATTATAAAAAAAAAAAACGCCTCCCGAGATGTTCTGCCGACATCGTGCCTGTTGTTCTTCATCATTATTTTATGGAAAATAGAAGGAATGGTGTCCAGAGAATATCTCCGGAGCTTCTACATATTTTAGCAAGGCAAATGCTTCTGCACAAGTGGCTTTGCAGCCTTTCTGCAGCTCCAGAATCTATCGGTTTCTGTCTTAAAAGAATACTCCACCTTTCTGATCATGATTCATGTTACAACCATATTTAGGGTGCAGAATGAAACATGGTCACTTTACCTAGCCCCACACCCTCAAACAACCCACCCCCCCCAACACTTAATGGTTGGGTTCTTCATCCCGAGCATCCTGTGTATATTAAAATTCAACACAGCTGTTGATGGCTTCATCCGCACAACCACGTCATCCATTCATGGATCCATTGACAGGATCCATGAATATATGTCTTTTGGTGTGCCAGTACAGGGATCAGGGAAGACTATCCAAAGACAGCCTGCAGTATCTCTGTTCGTCACTCGACTCTCCACAACGAGAGAACGCAGAGTGACGAACCAGCTGACCTTTTACCCGTGTTGCCGCGCCCCGTGGGCGGAGCCGGAGTGACGTCACGGACGAGACGACACGTCGCTGGAGCGCAGGGACACGCCGGGTAAGTCTGTGACATCATCCCACGTTCAAAGGCTGTTAAATCGTGTTGTTTCCCCGTATCTTCAGAAAAAAAATAACTTCTACTGTCGTGATAAACAACCTGCTTCTCTATTTATAATGGTCTGGCCCTCTAGCAACTTCATCGTGAAATTATAGCTAATTTGCCTACAAATGTCAGGTGCTCATAATAATCTGGCCACTCAGTGTATATATATGTGTGTGTGTGTATATATATATTCAAATATCATTCACACAAATCATAATAGATACATATGCTCATTCTAGTATCTTGATATGTTAAGCATTATTTAGAACATATCTAATAGCCAGCAAGAATTATCTTCGATATCCATACCAACAAATCCAGTGACGGAACTACCGACAGTGCAGCCGGTGCGGCCGCCCCAGGGCCCAAGGCTGGGGGCCCACTGACAGGGGAGAAGGAGGCCGAGGCTGAGGCCCAGCAGTAACTGTATGGCAGCTGAGGAGGCCAGCAGGTAAGGAGCTGCATGTGCAGGAAAAAGGGCCACGACCAGCCCATCTGAGACCCTGCAGAGCCCACCATAAAGACTCTACGTGGGCTGTGCAGGATCTATGGTGGGCTGTGTGGGATCTCAGGTGGGCTCTGCAGGATCTCCAGTGGGTCCAGAGTCCAGTGCGTTGCTGTGTCCGTAGTCCAGTGCGTTGCTGTTATCGGAGTCCAGTGCGTTGCTGTGTCCAGAGTCCAGTGGGTTGCTGTGTCCAGAGTCCAGTGGGTTGCTGTGTCCAGAGTCCAGTGCGTTGCTGTGTCCAGAGTCCAGTGCGTTGCTGTGTCCAGAGTCCAGTGCGTTGCTGTGTCCAGAGTCCAGTGCGTTGCTGTGTCCAGAGTCCAGTTCATATACTGTTCTGCATTGCTGTATAATGTACTGCTGGGATTTGTAGTCCCCGTACAGCCTGTGCCATTCTGCATTAAAGTGTAAACTCCTCTGTACAAGAACTAATGTGACTGGCTCAATGTTCTCTGTACAGCACTGTGGTATATGTCAGAGCTATATCAATGTATAATAACAGTGTTAGACTGTGGAGGGACATTAGAGTACAAGCTCCTCTGGTGCAGAGACTACCAGGAGGGTTTGGGGGGCCAGTGCGATCTGCCCAATATAAAATCTTGCACCAGGGCCCTTTATTCCTTAGGTCCGCCACTGAACAAACCCCTCCCAATTCCTTCCTTATATTGTTTCCTAATTAACCAACCCATTTCACTCACACATTCATTCAGTTCTACCCCCACCCTTCACTCCACCCCACCCCCTCCCAAGAAAGGAAAAAAAAACACAATTAGCTCTCTGGACCTGGTGGGGGATTTCTGACCTATGATGCTTCCAGTATTCCTACCATAGCTTATCCTTAGCTATACCAAGAACTCTATCCAGGGACTCCACACCTCAACAATTTCCTTACTATGCTCCTGTAACCCTAATGTAAGCTCTTCCATTCTCATGATACAATTAAGCTTGCATATCCATTTTCATATCCGCCGTGTTACTGTAATTTTCCAGTATCAGGGTATCAATGCCCCAGCTGCATGTAGTAATGATCTGAAATGGCCTTTCTTAACATTCTTTGACGGACTTGGTAAGATTATTAACAGTATCACTTTCGGTCTTTGGCCACTGTACTCTGGTAAGCCGATCCCCTATCTTAAATACAACTTCCTAAAAGGGCCTAATCAGTTCACACAGCCACCATATACGCAGCATAGTTCCTTCATCAGCCCCACATCTGAAACATTGTTTAGAGATATCCTGCCATATTCTATGTAACATTACAGGACACCTATACCATCTGGTTAAGATTTTCAAATTTTGTTCCTGAATTTTGCTTAAAGTAATCGATTTAAAGGTCAAATCAAAAGCTCTATTCTGGCCATCTAAAGATAGAGTATATCCAAACTCACATTCCTACAGTTTGATATAATAATGGCGGCTAGGCTATACATGCCCCCCTCTGATACAATGAGGATATTTTTAGAGTATTATCCTTCTTGTTTACACACAGCACTTTCAAAGGCATTAAATCACATGGCACCTATCCATTTTCTAGGAGTGTTGAAAAAAAAAAGGTGTTTCAACTGAAAGTATGATTACCAATGCCCTTGGGGTTGGTTATCTGCTTCCACCAATGAGGTCAAGGGGGATATTTCATTATTCGTAAGTGCTTGTATAATTGGTTATGGCTTTAATATATGCCACTTCAAAAAAACTTCTTTGAGTCATTCCAGGGGAAAACTCTAGGTCAGGGGTGCCCACAATTTTTGTGTTAAGATCTACTTTGAAAATGACGAGCTACATGAGATCTACCAACGGAAAAAAAAAAAACTCCCTCGCTTTCCTGGCTGTCTGTCCTCGCTCTCCTGGCTGTCTCTCCTTGCTCTCTCCCCTGGCTGTCTCTCCTCGCTCTCTCTCCCCTGACTGTCTCTCCTTGCTCTTTCCCCTGGCTGTCTCTCCTCACGCTCTCTCCCCTGGCTGTCTCTCCCCGCTCTCTCTCCTGGCTCACCTGTATTTTGCAACAGGCTGTGTAAACGAATATTCTTTGATGTAATACATAGCACTTCAACCACCAGAATCCACCAGAAAGGTGTCGGGGAGCTTGGTTCAGCAGACTCAGGCTAATAGGTAATCATGTGTGCACAGCTAAATAAATATACTAAAATAGAATAAAGGGGCCGCCATTCACACCCTTCCTGATCTATCAGCATCAGCTTTGAGAGCTACTGGTAGATCACAATCTACATAATGGGCACCCCTGCTCTAGGTGACTCAAAATGGGTGTAAGGGGTCCCAGATAAGATGATATCCCATAATGATCAATTGCACTATCCCAGATCCTTAACAGATCTCTAACCAAAGGTGATAGAGTCTGTGCGTGTAGATGCTTACTCGGTTTGACCCATGGGATAGCAAAAAGTGAAAGCGGAGTGCTCAATCTCTATTTAAATGTAGTGTTCGCATGGTGCATCCAATCCATGAGACATCTCAATACTGCCGCTGTATGATATCATTCTAGATGTGGGAGACCTGCTCCTCCATTTTGTCTTCCCATTGCTAGAATATCATATCTTAATTGCGGGGGAGGACGGGGCCACACATATTTTATTATAGCTGATATCAGCTTACCAAAGTAAGACCTGGGAAGTGTAATTGGAACTATTTGAAACAAATACAAGAATTGCGGAAGAAGATTCATTTTTATCAGTGCTATCCTACCAATCCAAGAATGTTTTTTTTTTTTTTCGTTCAGGGTCCAAGATGCTAATTTCTGTTGTGTAGCTGTTAATAAGGGCATGTAATTTAATTCGGATAGTAGTTTGTTTTGCTGTGTGTGCCCCTGTTCAGATTTCACCTCACATTCTGTCCCTGTGGATTTTGACATTTTTGGGCTGTCGTGGAAACAAGGATTGGTGATAAAGCTTCAGTGGAGACACCTTTTTCCCATTATAACTCTTACAGGAGTGAATTTCCTTTACAAGGGGTAGATTTCCTCTCACTTCCTGTTGTCTCAAGGACAAGAAGTGAGATTACATCTTTCTAATGAGGATACAGACAGCAGTAAAAACCTCACAGGGCACCCCTCTTCTGCACATCTTACAAGAGCCAACTTCCTGCAATGTACGTACAGTACTACGAACCAGACCCAAAAAGGAGGGCACTCCTCCTCAGCATGAGCGTGGTAGCATTACAACTACTGGAATGCTGCGCAGTACACTTTGGCTGCAGCATGGGATCCCCTGCTGTACATCAATAGCCTCCGTTTGTAGGTAAGGGTCGTATGTAAGTCGGATGTTTGTAACTCGGGGACTGCCTGTATAGCGAAATGTCTAGACACTCAGATTTTGAGACATTAATCCTAAAGTTGCTTGATTTCCTAAATACCTTCAATTCTTTCAGAAGTATAGGAAAAGCAACCCTAGGATTTGTAATGTCTAGGAGTAAATAGTCGGAAAAAAGACTCAGTTTATGAGACCTACCCCCCCACTCCTACTCCGCATATATCCTCGTTCAAACGTATGGCATTAGCTAGATGTTCCATTGCCAAAATGTATAAAAGGGGCAACAGTGGACACCCCTGGTCGGGTCCCATTGGTGATATACAGTATACTGGGGCAGACAGATACCCATTTACTCGTTTTGTAGCGGTTGGATACGTATATGGCGCTAATATTTTTCCTGTAAAAGAGATAGGTAACCCAATCTGCTCCAGTGATGCTTTATGAAATCCCCAATCCAGTCAATCAAATGCCTTTTCCGCATCGATTGACACCAAGCATAAAGGGATCTTACGTAAGCAGGCCCCCTGAATTATTGACAACGTTTTGCTTAGTATTATCTCGCCCTTCCCGACCTGGCACAAAACCCACCTGATCTAATTGTATCGATGAAGGAATATGTGATTGTAGTCTAAGTGCTAACAATGTAGCGTATATTTTTAGATCAACATTAATTAATGAAATGGGCCTATAGCTGGAACATTGTGTAGGATCCTTCTGTTCTTTTAAGTATAAGTGATCTACGGACTTCTTGTGCCTGAAGCGGAAAAGTGCATTGATCTGAAATTGAATTATAGACCAGCAGTCACCAACCTGTCGGACCTCATGGACCACTAAATTCATAATTTTTAATCCTGCGGACCACTAATATGAATTAAAAAATAAATAAATTATATATATATATATATTCTCATATTTTTTGTTTCCTCATATAAATATATATAAAAAT
>NW_017306354.1:1885124-1934303 GCF_000935625.1 Nanorana parkeri | reverse complement strand
ATTGATTAATCGAGAAATTAATCTTTAATTTCCACAGCCCTAATAATTAATTACTTAACCCTTTTGAATTTTGGGGTTAGCCCCACTGCGAGGGCTAATTTGGTTAATTCCTCTTTAAAAAGTCATCCTCGACCTCCAGTCCAATGACTTTGTCCAGATTTAGGCAATGCCACTAGTCTGCTGCAGGCAGGAAGAAGAATTTCCTCAGTGTCCCCTCCACCAGTGATCAGACTGCAACATTGTAACTTTTTAGTAAAGCAAAACTGCATTGTTCGATAAAAAGGTTTTTTTTTTCATTATCTAATTGCAACTTTTGTTTTCATTCTTTCTGATAGAAAGGGGAAGGGTTTATGGCTCGTTCACACCAGATGCAGTTCGTTCCGGCCCGATTCTGGCCAGAACGCACTACATCGCATTGCGGCCAGCTCACTTTTTTTGTGGGGCAGGAGGGGGCGTGGCGGGCCATTGAAGTGAATGGCACCATAGCCACGCCCTCCGACTGCAATGTGATTGGCCGCACGGGATCTCAAGGCACATTATGCCTGCAGTCCGGTGCTATCAACAAAGTGCTTGCCCCCTCCTGCCCCACAAAAAAGTGAGCCGGCCGCAATGCGATGCAGTTGCCAGAATCGGGCTGGAACGCACTGCATCTGATGTGAACGAGCCCTTAAAGTGAACCTTTCAGTAACTATATAGTCTGCATGGATACATTCTTGACATGTCATACAGCAACAGTATGATGTTTTACACTGTCATTTAAAAGTAGTAATTATGCACCAATAAGATGCCATGGCCTGGGTTGACATGATGCCATCACTTGTGGGCACCTGGGTGCGTGTGTGCCACTTAACTGGGGATGAGATGGCACCAGGGTGCACTATGGGAAGAAGACAAGCCAGCAGAGACATGTTGGTGCTTTGGGCAATGTTCTGCTGGTAAACCTCGGGTCCTGCCATTCATGTGGATGTTACTTTGATACATACCACCGACCTAAACATTGTTGCTGACCAAGTACACCCCCTTCATGGGAACGACATTCCTGGTGGCGCCATGCCACACTGCAAAACTGATTTACATATGGTTTGAGGAACGCAACAACGAGTTTGAGGTGTTGACTTGGCCTCCAAATTCTCCAGATCTCAGTCCAATCGGGCATCTGTGGGGTGTGCTGGAAAAACAAGTCCGATCCATGGAGGCCCCACCTGGCAACTGAAAGGATCTGCTACTGATGGCTTGGTGCCAGATAAAACAGCATACCTTCAGAGGTAGTGGAGTCCATGCCTTGACAGGTCAGGAAAAGGGAGACCTACTCAGTATTAGGCGGGCGGTCATAATGTTATGGCTGATCGATTTATATCTAATTCCAGGTCCGCTTTACCAATGTCAGCTCTCATATCTCTTTCCTGACAAGCTCACTTAGGTCAATGCTGCATGCATTTCTATACTTTTTACGCCTACACATGTTTGAAATATTTGAATAAAAAATAGATATTTATTTAATATGCCATTTCAATCATTTTGCTTTAAGTTTATTAAATTAGTTTTGCTTCCGGGCTCCAGCAGTATCCGTACGTATCCTCTGAACTCTGCGTACCTGCTGTGCTCATGAAACTGACGCGCTCACAGCAGACAATTAATAATATATGTTGGTATTGGTTAAAAAAAATAAATGTGCCGGCTTTACAAATAAATCTTGTTCTAAGACATAAATTATGAATAGATGTGAACTTTTTTTATTTACATATTTATATATTTAATTTTAAAGGAGCTTTTTAATTCACTTTACCGCCACGTAAAGCTGAATGCGAGGCAAACAGATACATGAATAATTGTATTACTTATATGTGAAATGTTTTACCTGCCCAAAGAATTCTGTTCAGACACTCTTGTAGTCCAGCCGCTCCTGCCAGACAGCATAGCCAGGTCCTGAATCCCTGTGATTCTTTGCACCAGCGATAGTTTCACATTAATTGCTTCTTTTTTCAGCTGCACATATTTTTCAGGCCATTTGTCAGTATTCAGCTGGTTCCTTGACTGACATTTGTTCCGTCATGCAACGCTGTACTGAAATCAATTCAAAAAAAAATTGGGGGGGGGCAGACAGAGCTTTCTTTTGGTGGCATTTAATCACCACTGGGGTTTTATTTTTTTTTACTATATAAAGACAAAAATAGCGAAAATGTTGAAACCCCGCCCCCCTGGTTTCCCTACATTATGTCATGAAACAATTATTATTACTCAATTTTTTGGTAAAATATAAAAGACGGGGTCATGTTGAGTAAATAGTAGGGATGCACCGATACCGGTATTTTGGTACCGAGTACAAGTACCGATAATATGTTTTCGGTAAGTTGTGTTTTCTACCCGCCCATGACACAGTGGAACGGTTCAGATCTTTGCAAAGGTCCGAAATCTTTAGCAGGAGTGGGTTAAAGTTAAGCTTAAAAAGGTTAGAACTAGGGGCTGATAGGATGATACCTAGGTATTGAAGGGTATTAGTGGGGGCCCAGACGAAAGGGGCTATGGAGCTAATGACATTTCTAATGGTAGTTGGGACATTTATAGCTAGCATTTGGGATTTGGAATGATTAATTTTATAGAGGGAAGCTGTACTAAATCTTGCCAGGATCTCTTGGACTGCTGGAAGGGAATGTACAGGATCAGCCATGGTAATAATCACGTCATCTTGTTAGGGGTAGGGTTGGAAGAGTGGCCACCAGCTTCCAGGACTGTTGTGTCTCATATCCTCATAGCGGCCCGTCTCGCATTAGCGAGAGCGTGGAAACAATCGGAACCCCCCTCCTTAAACACAGTCATACAGATTCTAAACGCGCATGCACATTTTTAATTTCTGTTCGCCAAGGCTAACTGTAGACGCCATACTTTCACCTCGCGTTGGGCCTGCTGGTTGACAGACACCAGATGCTTGACACATATCATATGATGATTACCAGACCCGCATTCCCTCATTGGTAGAGACACTCTCCACAAGCTCTAATTTTTACTTATTAAATAAAAAAATTAAAACACAAAAACATTGTTCATCCTCTCTGTATCACTGAGACTTTTAGACACCTCTCCATGTGTAAGACTTTTTGTTTTTCTTTGTAGTTTCTGAGCATTCCAACCGATCGGTGTTGTAATATTTCCATGCACTGCTCATACCAACTCTGTACTTCATCTGCTGTACATGATACCTGTTGTATTGTTGTCTGATTTGTGCCCTGCCTTACGCATCTTGATTGTATACACCTATGAATTTGGGCATTGCCCTTCCTGTACTGTTGTATTGTTTTTGTCTTTGTTGCTATGATAAAAACTCAATAAATTCTTTGTTAAAAAAAAAAAAAAGAAAAAAAAATATATGTTTTCGGTACTCGCCGATACCAATTACCAAGTACCGGAAGTCCCATTCAGGAAGCCAGGTGGCGTATAATGACTCGCCACCAGGCTTCCCGATTAACACAAAAATCTTTCCCCTCTCACCTCATGTCATGTCCAGCCTGTCCCCCCCGGGGGCCTCTCCAACCAGGAGCGGCTTTCCTCCGCTACCCAGCCGGAGCCGTCTTGCTGGCCAATCATGAAAGCCGGGTGCCGTGTAATGACGTGGCACCCTGCTTTCTGATTGGCCGGATGATGAGATGACGAGGGAGCATGAAGCCGGCTTCCCGGCCAATCAGAATGCCGGGCGCTGCGTCATTACACGACACCGGGCTTCCTAATTTGCCAGCTTCCTGACCAATCAGGAAACCGGGCAGCGCGTCATTACATGCTGCCCGACTTCCTGATTGGCCGGGAAGTCGGCACCATGCTCTCATTACGAGGGAGGATGGAGCCGCTTCCCAGCCAATCAGGAAACCGGTCAGCGTGTAATGAAGCGCTGCCCGGCTTCCTGATGCAGGAAGTATCAGGCTAGGCATCGGAGCATTTGGGCGAGTACGAGTACTCGCCCAAATACTCGGTATCGGCACCGATATCGAAACTAGTCTCGGTATTGCCGCATCCCTAGTAAATGGACACGCACCCACGAAATCGCAAAAATACAACCATACCAAAAATTGTTCATAGGCGATGCTTTAAAAGCTTTTACTGCTCATCAGTTTAGTGCTGACAATGATTGGTGACCCTAAAATTATTGCTTACCATGATATGTAACAGGTGCAGCACAATGGGTGCAATCGCCGTTTATTGCGCATAGGCGCACCAGACGCATTATTGAGTTTGCAGGATGTTTGCTGATCTCTCTCCGATCTCCATTCAGCGAGCCACCGTGCTGGTCCCGGGCCCACACGGGGGGGGGCAGTGGAGCCCAGGATAGGCGGCTTGCAGGTTTGCAAGCAGGACGTTAGTTTGCAAGCAAGCAGGTTAGTTTGCAGGACGTTTGCTGATCTCTCTCCAATTCTCCATTCAGCGAGCCACCGTGCTAGTCCCGGGCCCACACGGGGGGGACAGTGGAGCCCAGGATAGGCACGCTTGGAGACAAGCAATCGGGCGGCTATAGAACGCTTGTATGTAAACATCCATCTCCAGCTGTTTAAAATATGGACAGCTACCCGCTCGTGCACACGGGGAGTGGCCATCGGCTTCAAGAGTGTCCCGTCCGGCCGTTTAATTACAACGGCCAGATGGAAAGTGGTTAAACATTTCCTTTTCTTTCTCAGCAGCACCATTTAGACACTGGGAACAAAGTCTAGTCAGAGCTTACGCGGAGTTGCTGACTCTATGCACCCCCCAATGTGACAGTGCCCGTGTTCTATCGAAATGGCCAACTCAGTACATCTCAGGGAAGCTTCAGGGGCTCAGAGTGCCCTAGTTGAGAACTGCTATCCCAGCTCCATTTACAACTGAAATGAGAAAATAACAGTAGAATCCAAAAATTATAATGAAAAGTTTGAGTCAAATTTAAAATGAGGTAGAGTTTTTAGTCCAAACTTAACATATGCACACACACAAGGTATCCACAATCTTTATTTCCATGATGTAAGGCTGTCGACTTGCTTTAACCGCTCAGCTAATGTGACTGAACATTAGGAGGATATAATAGGTGACAGTGCAATACTCTCCTTTAGGTGTGTGAGAAGCAGAAAGTGACAATCTTGGGCTGGATTTTGGCGCCTGCCTTTCATTACCTGATGACTGACAGCTCATTGTCTTCCCGGAATGTACGTAAATAGACGATTGACAGAGACTTTAATATAATCAGACGAGTGCGGAGGACAAGATAGAGGAGAGAGCTGTCAGTGGGAGAGTCTGTTTTGCGACTGCCTCCCGCTCACTTCTCCCGGAATTTCAAGGTTTTAAAACATCTCCTAAGGATTTGTAATATTGTTACATTCTATTAATAACTCTAATAAAGGGATAAGTCACGAGTAATCAGAAATCTTATTGTCAGGTATATTGTGCTCAGACAGATTTTACTCATTATTTATAAAGAGAAACACTAAAATGTAGACTATTTCAAGTACAACTTTATTTGACCTTTTTAAATTAACGTTTACAAACTGATATTTTGCAATTTGTGTTACAAAATCTTTATTTTACAAATAAATATTTATCACAGAGTATGTACACAACTCTGTGTTTGTAGTAGGTCACTCTTTTAAAAGGAAAGCCTAGCATCAGCTAAATAGTGGGTAGTTGCTAAACATGTGCAGCAGCAAAAAATGTGTTTCCTTTCGATTCAGATTTTGCTTTATTTCGTTTTTCGGAATTCGGGTCCGAAAGTCAATTTGTTTCGGAATTTGGATTCGGACTAAATTTGTTCGTTTTTTTGTTCTCAAATGTCACTTTGCTGCAACAAAATTTTGTCCAAAAAACTAAAGTTTGTCTAAAAAAACGAATCGGAAATTCAGATTCGTTTGCATTCGTTATACCTGTAATTCGGAATTCGGATACATTCGAATCTCCGAATTTCCGAAATTTCGATTCGGAACGAAATGTCTAGTAGTTGCATTCAGCTGGACTTGCTGTGTAATGGTGAATAGTAAGCAGTCACATTCAGCTGGACTTGCTGTGTAATGGTGAATAGTAAGCAGTCACATTCAGCTGGACTTGCTGTGTAATGGTGAATAGTAAGCAGTCACATTCAGCTGGACTTGCTGTGTAATGGTGAATAGTGAGTAAAAAAGAGCTCCAAAAGACTCTTCGCTCTTTTCTAACCTCGACTGCAGTGAATTCACACTCTGGGTGCAGGCTGGCAGGTGTGATGGGGACTTTTTTGTGTTTTGTAGTGTTGTAAGCCTTCTCATGTTCACCCTGCTACAAAGGCTAGTTATAAATGTATGCGGTTACCTTTTCTTTCTAGTTTGACTATTTTTGATGTGGGGGCGCACTGGGGGTCTCAGCGTGCATTTTTGATTTGCTGGGCCTGCACCTTTTGAGGAGGAGTAGGCTACCTCCAGCTACACCTGCATTTAATTTATCAACTCTATTAATATGCTCCCATTTGGAGACTCATATAAATAGAGTTAGGACCACACTTTGCAGAGGTGCCTTGGCGCGGCGGTGTGGCTTCTACATATTTTTGACCAAAGGTTTGTGCAACTAAAACCTCTGCTTTTAACGCATACTGTTGATTACAGAGTAATTTGTTTTGTTTCAGGCTAGCTGGCAGGTGTGCTGGGGACTTTTTTGTGTTTTGTATTGCAGGCTGTAGTATGCCTCTCACTTCCCAAGTCAGTCTCCAAAAGTTCAGCCGCACAGAGACTGGAGTAAGTGTTGTCCAAAATGTATTGAAATAAATCCAAACATATATCAAAAAGACAGATCCAGAAGAATGATGGTCAGCATGCACATCACCATAAAAATCTCCCACACCATGCCAACACCTCTTGAATAGTGATTAGTTACATTTAAACCGGCCTACCTGTGTAATGGTGATAGTGACTATTTAGATTCAACTGGACTTGCTATGTAATATTGAATAGCGGGTAGTTACATTCAACTAGACTTGCTGTGTAATATTGAATAGCGGGTAGTTACATTCAGCTGGACTTGCTGTGTAATGTTGAATAGTGGGTAGTTACATTCAACTAGACTTGCTGTGTAATGTTGAATAGCGGGTAGTTACATTCAACTTGACTTGCTGTGTAATGTTGAATAGCGGGTAGTCACATTCACCCGGACACAACTCTTCCAAGTGTCTTACTCTGGTCATATGATGGACAGAAACATTCCTACATTTAACCGGCCTTCCTGTGCAATGGTGGATAGTGACTATTTAGATTCAACTGGACTTGCTATGTAATATTGAATAGCGGGTAGTTACATTCAACTAGACTTGCTGTGTAATATTGAATAGCAGGTAGTTACATTCAACTGGACTTGCTTTGTAATGTTGAATAGTGGGTAGTTATATTCAACTGGACTTGCTGTGTAATGTTGAATAGCGGGGTAGTTACATTTAACTGGACTTGGTGTGTAATGTTAAATATTAGGTAGTTACATTCAACTAGACTTGCTGTGTAATGTTGAATAGCTGGTAGTCGCATTCACCCGGACACAACTCTTCCAAGAGTCTTACTCGGGTCATATGATGGACAGTAACATTCCTCAACATTTAAAGCCAATTAAGTAATTCAGTCACTTTAATTCAATTACCATGGTGTCATGAAATGTGTTAAGTTAGGTGTTAATTGTCACAAAACACGAGGAAAGGTGTAAACACCCCCTGCTCTAGTTAACATTTAATAGTTGCAGTGGTGCTATGGTAAAAACAGAGGACACCTAGTTCTCCGGTAATTTGAGATCGATTCAGTTCCAGCCATGTAATTTTAAACAATTAACACCTGTTTCATAGCCCCATAGTGTTTGGGTTATGTTATTTAGGTGTGAGTATTTTCACAGCTTTTACACCTTCTCTGCCTTAGCACATTTCAAGACACCATGGGGATTGAATTAAGGTGACTGAGTTACCCATGTGGTTGTGCAGGGGTGTGTGCCAACGCATGGATAAAGAGGTGAAACATCTTCAACATTACAGAACAAGTTCGGTTAAATGTGACTAACTACTTGGATTACCTTTTATGTTTTCGTATACTTAATTGTCTGTGGTCAATTCAGAATGCCATACTATTGTAACTCCCTCCTCATTGGCTGACCTCTACACAGGCTATCCCCCCTTCAGTCTTACATGAATGCAGCTGCTAGACTTATCCACCTAACCAACCGCTCAGTATCTGCATCCCCCCTCTGCCAATCCCTCTACCCCTCCACTGGCTTCCAATCGCCCAAAGGATACAATTCAAAATATTAACAACCACTTACAAAGCCATTCACAACCCAGCCCCGGGTTACATCTCCAACCTGGTCTCAAAGTATCACCCTAACCGTCCCCTACGCTCCTCCAAAGACCTCCTGCTCTCTAGCTCCCTTGTCAACTCCTCCCATGCTCACCTCCAGGACTTCTCTAGAGTCTCCCCCATTCTGTGGAACTCTTTACCCGAACCTGTCCTTCTATCTCCCACTGACATCCATCGCATATACTCCCTTAATTCGTTCACTGACATAATCCATCCCATGTACTTCCTTCATTGGTTCACTGACATCCATCCCATGTACTCCCTTCATTGGTCAACTGACATAATCCATCCCGTATACTCCCTTCATTGGTTCACTGACATCCATCGCATATACTCCCTTAATTCGTTCCCTGACATCCATCCCATGTACTCCCTTCATTGGTCAACGGTCATAATCCATCCCGTATACTCCCTTCATTGGTTCACTGACATCCATCGCATATACTCCCTTCATTGGTCAACTGACATAATCCATCCCATGTACTCCCTTCATTGGTTCACTGACATCCATCCCATATACTCCCTTCATTGGTCAACTGACATAATCCATCCCGTATACTCCCTTCATTGGTTCACTGACATCCATCAAATTACCTATTCACACATTTAGTGAATTGATTTGTTGATTCTAACAAATAAGTCTTCAGCTATAAATAAGGTGGATGACATGAGAATGCATGAAGAAACATTTTGCTTCAAGTAGTCTTGTATAATCTAGGTATAACACATCAACACAGGTCATTCAAATTCAACCTGGGCTATCTATCTATCTATCTATCTATCTATCTATCTATCTATCTATCTATCTATCTATCTATCTATCTATCTATCTATCTATCTATCTCTTCTATCTATCTATCTATCTATCTATCTATCTATCTATCTATCTATCTATCTATCTATCTATCTATATATCTCTTCTATCTATCTCTATCTATCTATCTATCTATCTATCTATCTATCTATCTATCTATCTATCTATCTATCTGTTCCACAAGCATGTGCTCTCCTCTTGCTGCACTGTGTAAGCAGCTAGGGGTATCACCCGCTTCACCTGAGGTTTAATATACCTTCCTCCCTGCTACTTCCTGTCCTGCCTCCTAGCCCTTTCCCCATTTAAATCCTGTGCAGACTTGCTTCTGGTTGCTTGAGCAACACTTGTTCCTGAGCCCCTTCTGTGCATTTGGTCCTGACCTGTTTTCCTGTGGATTGATCTCTTGTGTACCGACTCGGCTAGTTCTCCTGATTATGATTGTCTGCTGCCCGCCCTGACCTTTTGGCTCCTCGTTATCCGGATCTCCTTTTGCTCCATCCATCCCTTTCTGCACTGTGTCTTTGGGTACTCTCCTCGCGAGCAGGGTGAACCTGGAGGTCATGACCTGGGGTTAGCACGCAGCTAAGTCCAAACTTCCGTGAGGGGGTCCCTGGTGGAACACCGGCTGGCCCTTAGATTCCATGCCCTGGGGGATCCCATGCCACCTGCTCGCCTGTGAGCTCACATCCCTAGTATCGTGACACACAGACCTGAGACATCCCGTATTCCCATCTCTGTCCCTTACTTCTTCCAGCAGGGGGGCAGTACTGAAGCAGGGGACCTGGCAGGTCGTCATGTGACCAACTGCCCAGCTTCTTGATTGGATGGGGAGCCGCAACTACGCTCCCTCGCAGCTTCCGAGTACTGCGGCTGGTATGTTAGGAATGTTAGTGGCAAGTTGGGGATTCTTCTCAGTTCGCGCGGTTAGGGTCTGGAACTCACTGCCTCAAGTGGTAATTTCCGCAATTAATCTGGAATAATTCAAGAGGCTTTTGGACGACTTCCTGAGAGACCCAAATATACAAGGGTACAAGTACTCCTAATAACGAGATGACTCAGGGATCTATACACACACACACAACAGGTTGGACTTGATGGACTTATGTCTTTATTCAACCTCAAATACTATGTTACTAAGTGCTGCTGCGCTCAGTCGGTCACAGAGAAGTCTTTGCGATCTCTCCACTGGCTCAGTAACCCTCTGTTGTGGTTCTGATGTTGCACTGAGGGTGATTAGGGTATGTCCAGGCACACCCGGCACACCCTGTGCGCATGCCTATGTATCTGTCTAGCTACAATTCAAGAAAGATGGTTAAGAGGGTTCTGCCTGTGAGAGCTAATCTATCTATTGCTCTGTCTATCTATCTATCTATCTATCTATCTATCTATCTGAATTCACTTTTTAAAGCTCAGGGTTGGCAAGCATACAGCCTCTGTCCTATATTAATCCTAGTCTATAGACCAGCCTACACCACACTAATGTGCTTTTTTTAAGGAAAGGGACCCAATAAAGTCCACACTCTGTGAACGGACCATTTTTAAAAATAGTTACCAGTTCACTGGACTGACGGACAGACAGATAAACAGACAACCAGAGAGAAGTATGTGTAAATGAAAAGGGCAGAGGAAAGCCTAGGCATAAATGATTTACCCACTGCATTTTTTCTGCAAGGAATTGACTCCATGGAAAAAAAAACCTCGGCAATCTGCATAAAGTTTGATATTTTAATGATTCACCTCGGCGAAGTCCCGCACTCTCGCTAATCTCTCGTAGTTCAGAGTGATCAGATGAATATTTCATGGAAAGTTTGCTGTGTTCAGGGGGCTTCTGGAGGAAAGTCAGGAGGGAAGGAACCTTGTGGAGACACAGGGGAATTCACGTGTATTGAAGTCTGGTAATGGTGGAGTGTATCAGGGATTGTAAATCATGGCAAGGAGTGGGATGATGGTGCAGACGACAGTAGAAAGGCAGCACATTCTGACAGACAACGGCATGTTGTGGCAGCTTGCAGAGTAAGGTAGTTTCAGGTGAACAGATCTTGTCATTCTACTAATGATGGCTGGATAGCAGTTAGGGAGAAGGAAAGATCGCTCTTTGTCTTATCACACTGTGGAAACGCTCCAAGACTTAAACAACTGAATAGATGCTAGCATGTGTGGATATTGCCTATTACAAATGTTCTACAGGAATAAAATTAGTTGTGTGCAGAAAACATTGAACCAGAACTGAAAGCAGCTGCAACGACCTCCAGATGTGAACTAAAAAAAACCACATATTTAGAGAGTACCTAAGTCTCTCTCTCTGTTACCCTGTAATGGCCAACAGGGATTAGCTGACCGGGGTCAGCTAGTTCAGATACTTCTAGGAATGGAGCAGATACATAGCTGGTAAATTATATGATTGTCCAAGAAGGAAGACAAAGTTGAGTAGGCCGGAGGTCAATCAAAGAGGAGACAGACTCATGGACTGATGGGCAAAGACAAGTCAGAAGATACACTCTGAATGAAGACCCCAAGGCCCAAAGGTAGCCAAAGTTTAGAAGCTAAAAGTGCAATCAGAGAGGAAGCAGGCAAAGATAGGAGCTTGGAAGGCTGGACTGGACTGATGGACAAAGACAAGTCAACAGAAGAAGATAAAGGGCTACCATTGAGGCACTAAACCAAAGAGTACCAAAGAGTCATTAGTCTTCACCAAAGCACATAGGTGTGGCAGGTCATGGCTGGTTAAAGACCCCAAGGTCCAAGTAGAAAGCCAACGTTGAGAAGACAGAAGGTCAATCAGGGACGACACAGACAAGGTTAGGAGACTAGAAGACTGCAATGGACTGGTGGTCAAAAACACGTAATCACTAGAAGATACGAGACCACCACTGACTCAATAAACCAAGGAATACCTGGTCTTCACTGGAGCACAGTAGTGTGGAAAGCACTTGCTGGTTGAAGATCTTAGGGTGGACTTGTTAGTGAGTGGGAGCAGCGGGGCAACAAAAACAAGGAACATAGGGGGTAACTGAGAACAACCACATCAAAAGTAGAAATGCAGTTACTTCATATACGTTTATTCAGATTTGCATCTCCAGGACAGGAAGTGAAGGTAAATCTTGACTATATATGCATTTTACATTCGAGAAAATGAAGAATGCACAGCTGGCATGTTAAAGCAGAACGCGTGAGAATGACACACAGAAATGCAGATCTTTAATCATTAATACATCATTAAATGTGTTTTTTAAATGCAAGCAGCGCAAGTACCTGAATGTGACCTGGTGTTAGCTTCTTGAACTTGTCCAGCAGGGCTCAAGTGTAAGTGGAAGACACAACATAAGGGACCAATCACTTCATATTTTGACAAGGAGAATGCTTGTGATAGAAAGATGAGCCCTTGACTGTGTTGCTTCTCCTTTCACTGTCCAGTCACAAGCTGGGGACAGGTCCAGGACAACCTGGACTGCAAGGAAGTGGGTTGAATGATGCTGGTCATCTGACTGAGGACATCCTGTGGCTTCAATAAAGTACAGCGGGGGGAAATCTCTGGATTAAAGCTGAATATCGCAGCAAAATCCGGCATTGTTTTTTTGTGTGGCTGAAGTTCTGCTATAAGACACTTTTCATAATAAGACTTATTGTTACATTTGTATTGTTAAAGTGTTGACTGGTTTTATTCAACAGCTAAGATGTAACTCTATTTTCTATACTCTACACTCCTTCACCAGGGCTGTGTTTTTGCTCCCATTCTATATAATGTTCTGTAATTGCTGTCACTTGTCGCCGTCCTCTTTGCGGAGAAAGCACATTAAACTATACCTCAGCGGGTTACCTGTTAGCGAAACTTGCAGAATTCTGCAAAAAGAAACTTAATCTACACTTGAAAATAATTGAGTTAAAATAAGATAAACAGTGCATTGTGTAGGACAATGGCGTACGCTGAATTAAGAAAACAATCATTTAAATGCCGTCTACTGGGAATAATTGCCTGCATGCGAAATAGCTGTATGTGTTTATTTTGCCGTTGTTAATGCTACCAAGTGGGGAACCGGTCGGATGCCGAAATTATATATTTACTGCGAGGTCGATTGTGATGGCGGCTCAGCGGTTTGTCATGAAAAGGCGGTGAAAAGTTGATAAGTTAAAGTGAAAACGCAGTGTGTGTTTTTTTTTTAGCGAGCACGCGTTCCGAGTTGCCATTGTGACAGTAAAGTGCATCTAATGGCAGAGCTTTTGTTTTTAGTTCTGGATAGAGAAGGGAAGAACTAGAACCCCTGTTACGTTCTAATTCCTCCAAGGGTGAGAGCTGGGCCACAAACCTCTAGCCAAATAGGGTCATTATTTGGGCCTGATGGTTTTGGCAGCTCTTCGTAAAACGGGGGCCTTTATCTTAGGTGTAAAAACATCCTTAGCAGCACTTCAGCATTTGTGCAGGTAAATGCTAGCATTTCCACTCCTGCCAGAGAATCAGGATTGTGTGCAGGGGCTGTAAGTTTGCAGTCTATCAGGGTCTTGTTGTCCGTTGCTTCCAAGGGGCTACAGGAGTCTAGACCACGTCTCCACAGACCAGATCCAGACCCCCTATGAAGAATTTTTTTTTTTTTAAAAGGTGTAAAAGAATTGAAAAAAAAAAATGGTATCACTGTACATTGTAGAACCACACACGGCAATGTGGATTCCTGACCCCTAAAATGCGTTGGCTGTACAAACATTTTGTCTGTCTTCTTGTTCTTTTATGACTCTTGAAACAATTACATAGTGAGCTTTTATAATCTTCATTCATTTAGGTTTTTATTAGTGTCGGTGTCAGCAAAAATGAATCAATAAATACATAAAACTTGCAGGTGCTTTATCTATTCTCTATTCAAAGTAATAATAAAAAAGGTTTGGATATACTATGCTGCGAGGGCACATTTTCGCTTCCACATTGCCGTGTGTGGTTCTACAATGTACAGTGATACCATTTATTTTTTTTCAATTCTTTTACACCTTTAAAAAAAAAAAATTCTTCATCAGGGGTCTGGATCTGGTCTGTGGAGACGTGGTCTAGACTCCCCCTATACAGCTGTTAAGTACCAGATCACTTATAGGCCTCATTCACACAAGAAACGGCCAGCACGTACAGCTCCGTGCTGCATGCATGGCCATACTGGGCAGCTCCCGGGAAGGACAGGTGCTACGTGTGATTAGTATGCAGCCCCTGTCCTTCTCTATGGGACTACACAGCCGTACGCCACCCTACGCTGACCCCAAGTGCAGGTCCGTATGGTTGCGGGTGTCCCGGCTCGGATGCAGACGGGATCCATCCTGTCAGCGTACAACTACGGACACCCGTACAGACGTGCAGGGCGGGTGAGCGTAGGGCAGCGTACGGCCGCGTAATCCCATAGAGAAAGACAGGGGCTACGTACTAATCACATCCAGCACCTGTCCTTCCCGGGAGCTGCCCGATACGGCCGTGCACGCAGCACGGAGCTGTACGTGCCGGCTGTTTCTCTTGTTAACTGAGGCCTTAATGGTCTATTGCTGGATGCAATCAGCCAGTAACAGATCTTTATAGCAGTGACCTGTTGCTGCTGGTAGCTGCTAGACCCACAACAGCTTTGAACGAGCCTGCATACTATGAGGAAGTGCAGCAACGTCTCTTTTGATGTCACATCACTTCCAATGTGAACACTCTGCCATGATTTAGATTTATTTTATTAGCACTATTTTAAGAATAATTAGCATTATTGTTATTAGTAGAATATAATTTTCCTGGGGACTTCTGCATACAAACATCGTACAGAATGCCTCCATCTTGAAATAATAGACGGAAGGGGCATTTTAATTTTTCAATGGCTTTAGAAAATTGCAACAGATGGCGGCTGAAGTATAAAGGTAATTAGTAACATGAACATTATCATTATTTTCCCAACAGTAAAGCAGTAAATTAAACTTTTTTTTAACAAACTGAGCAATTCAAATTAAGAATATGATATTAAAAAAAGTTACCTTGAGTAAAAATCACGATACAATTGTCTGCAGGTCTAGAGCTGAATTTATATGCAAATCTCAACCATTTCTGGTTAAGTTAAGGTTTTTCCTTCCACTTCCTGCCCTCCAATTTCACTACATGCCCTTTAATGTGATGAGTGGCCTTACTGAGCAATTTGGAGACCATGGAGACAAGACAGGGCAGCATCAAGTATCATTAATAGATTAATTATAATTAATTATTAAAATGTCTAATCACGTTCCACATTACAAACGCCTCCAGAAATATCAACCCTATTGCACACCTTTATGTCACCGTCAAAAAGATACACAGTACCTTACCCACCGACCCTTCAGTTATATCACTTACAAACTAATTAAATAGAACAGAAACTAAAGCCTTGTGATACACCACCAATGACTGGCCTATCTCCTGAAAGAACCCCATTTACAATCTGACCTTTAGTTAACTGTGTATCCTCTAAACCACCCAAAGGTTAAGTCTTAGCTTGTACAATGTTTTGATGTTAGAACTGTATCAGAGGCTTTGCTAAAATAAAGAAAGTCAAATTCAATCAAATTTCAAAAAGAATGAAAAACAATGTTAAAGTTTATTTGAGATTTTAGTGAATGACATCATTTTAGATGACGTCACTGGTTGCCAGGAGCTGGTTGGGATGCTGGGCGGGGAGATGTGTATGAGCCCCTACACACCCAGCTCTTAGCAGCCTGGGAAGCACTGTGATGTCACTGGTTGCCTGGAAGATGTTACATAGTTAGTTAGGTTGAAAAAAGACATGTCCATTGAGTTCAATAAGTTCCAGCTGTCGCCATTGGTCGACAAACTTTCACTGACACATGGAACAGAGCACTCTCCTTCAAGTGGGGCCAAGTATATGCCACTGTGCCCGTGACATAAAGCTGAAAGTTCTGTGCCTGTTCTGACCTTGGCCCGAGTACATATTATGCATTTGTCTTTCAGTTTCGTACCTCACCTCGATGGTCTGGCTGCTGTCACCAGTGGAGCAAAAAATAAAATTTGGTGCCAAGCAATGAAGTGCCAATGCCTGAAAAATAGGTGACACTTGATCCTTAAATATGGCCATATGTTCTGTGGAAGACCAGAAGATCCAGAAGTGCCTGTGTAGTTTGGTATCGATATTTTGAGAAGATGATTGATGCTGCAATTATCTTCTCGTCCCCTTTACATGTTCATAACCGGCTCCTTCTTTTTCTTCAGACATTTGGGATATTTTGTACTTTGTGAATAATTATTTCTTTTGTCTAACTCGCTGTGTAACATTTGTAGGCCTTTGACGTCGGAACACTTGCTGACATTTTATTAATTTGTACGACTGTAATAAAAGGTTTTTTTTTTTTTGACTTGACGTGGAGATGAAGGTAAAATTGTCCTATATGAATTCTGTTTTGATCTGTCTTAATTTAATTAGCATTTATGAAATGTTTCTTATCGGTGCTTAATAATCTAGGACAGGTAAGGCAGCATGGGAAGAAAATGAATAGTAAATCCCAATTATAACTGCTCGGTACCTTGTATATAGGTTCTAGACAGCCAGGAAATGTGTTTAGTGAAGAGGCATTTGAACTACCTAATTCACAGCTGCTTGACCCCATTTAATGACCATGGCATGAAACTTTCTTTTAGAACTTGATTGGCCGTACTCCAGTTCCTGTGAATCTGTGTCAGACGTTTGTGAACACAGCCAAGAACTACACAGACACCAGGATTTACATGGTTGTGTCCTCTTTGAGCCGGCATCTCAGTCCAGGAAGTAGATGGTGACCGTGGATGATGGCTGAATAAAGTTGGCTTCATCCTTCTGGAGAGAAAAGCAGATGAAGGCATTGTCAGGGTGAGTACTGAGATCTCTGTGACAGGTAATACCTGAAAGTGTTACAATGATACATTATTTTGCATATGTGCACTTATAGTGAAAAAAATATCTCATTCTAGGTCTACTTTAACATCCTCAACCTTTGGCACAAGGTAATGTAGCCCCCATCCCCTTCTGTGATGTGGCTACTAGACATTTAGTGATAGCCAGGGCTGTAGTCAGCCTGGCTGGATTTGTAGTGGCAATTATCTGGTTAAGCCCAGGTGTCTAGCCTTGCCTGCACCCCCCTGGGCGGAGTGTAACTCTGTCATATTGTGGGACAGCCAATGGAAGATACTGTAATGTATGTACAGTACAGCAGCCAATCACTGGGCTTCTTTCAGCCAGTTGTATAGAGTACATATATTGGTGGGATCTGCCATGTGCTCAGACTAGCTGGGACCAGCCATGGAATAGGGCTGGGTCATGTTCAGCCTGCCTCCCAGGCTAGGCCTGAGACCTGGGGGTGGGCATGGGCTGGTGTGAGGGAAAAGGTTTCCCTGAGGCCTCCAACATGGAGGAGGCCTGGGATGCTGGAAGAGGAAGAGAACCGGGACCACTGCAGGCTCTTGAAGTGCCTTGGAACTAAGTGGACTTCAGGAGCATGGTTGGTGTCTTTCCTGTGTTAAGGATCTGCATCCATCCTGTCTGTCTGTTACATCAGTTGCTGTCCGCTGTCTCCCAGGTGGATCTACACTGATACATCTACAAGGTCTGGTGAGTCTGGCGTTTATGTCAGTTACCTCTGGAAGCTTAGAACCCCTATACCCTCTCTCCTCAGTGAAGATGTTCAATAAATCATTTACTCAGCACTGGAGTGGACTATAGTTTATGAGCACCAGAAGAAGGGCGGTTACTGCTATTGGGTGGGCAGCTGAAGATCATACCCTAGACCAGGGATGGACAAACTCCGGACCTCCAGCTGTGGTGAAACTACAAATCCCATGAAGCATCTCTCTCCGGGAGTCATGTCTGTGGCAGTGATAATCTTGCAAAGCCTCATGGGATTCGTAGTTCCACCACAGCTGGAGGGCCGCAGTTTGGCCATCCCTGTCCTAGACTGACTAGAAATGAACTGGGCAACCAGCGGCTCCTATGGGGGTAGCGCTACAGTAACATGTCAACTCTATTATCTTCTGTACCTAAAACTCCCATCTCCAACAAACCCAGACTTTACAGGCTCCTGTATTGCTTGGACACAGCAAACTTCAGACTCACCATAGAGATAAGTATTTTTCTTTTAATGCAGGGATCATTCTTTTGATTTCTTTGGGGGGAAGCAACAAAAGTCACTTTAAAGACCAGCTTCAGTCAAAACATTTTGTTTTGGAGATAGATGGCAATTTGGGGACTCTGATGGAAGGGTGACTTTAATGTTCACTCGGCAATGAGCCCTTAGGGTTACACATTAATCAGAGTCTCAACTTACATCCCAGACCTTAGGACTTTGATGTAAAGGGGGACTCTGATGTAAGGGAGGACTCGGGGGACTCTGATGTAAGGGAGGACTCGGGGGACTCTGATGTAAGGGAGGACTCGGGGGACTCTGATGTAATGGAGGACTCGGACAGACTCTTATGTAAGAGAGGACTCGGGGAACTCTGTGTAAAGGAGGACTCGGGGGACTCTGTGTAAAGGAGGACTTGGGGGACTCTGTGTAAAGGAGGACTCGGGGGACACTGATGTAAGGGAGGACTCGGGGGACTCTGATGTAATGGAGGACTCGGGGGACTCTGATGTAAGGGAGGACTCTGATATAAGAGAGGACTCGGGGGACTCTGATGTAATGGAGGACTCGGGGGACTCTGATGTAAGGGAGGAATCGGGGGACTCTGATGTAAGGGAAGACTCGGGGGACTCTGATGTAATGGAGGACTCGGACAGACTCTTATGTAAGAGAGGACTCAGGGGACTCTGTGTAAAGGAGGACTCGGGGGACTCTGATGTAAGGGAGGACTCGGGGGGACTCTGTGTAAAGGAGGATTTGGGGGACTCTGATGTAAGGGAGGACTCGGGGGACTCTGATGTAAAGGAGGACTCTAAAGTAAGGGGGGCTCTGGGGACTTTTTCATGAAAGATTTGAGTTGCTATTATGGTAAATTGAAGTAAAATATTTTGAAAAGGGGTGCAATTTCAGTGCTTGCAATAGACACTATTTTATGTAGATACACCTCTGTACAGTTGGTATCACAACAATTGCTCTCATTGGAAGAAGCCTCCTCTAGTCTGGTTGTGGTGACAACTTGCAGTACAATGTACAGTCCAAACCAATTCACGGCATCTGTAATATGCTGAGAGTGGCGTCAGATGTTGAGGTAATGTTACGTGTATCATTAGTGCTTGCCCAATAGGTGAAGCAAAAGGATACCTAGTAGGAAATGGCAGTGGCCACGTAAAGCTCGGTCCTCACTACACTGGAACACCCAGAGATAAGTGTACCATTTTATATGCTGTGCATAAATGCACAGTACTTATAGCACCCTCGAATTACACAGCGCTTTACATATACTGAATATTCACCAGTCGGTATCCTCAAGGAGCTTACAATCTAAGGCCCGTATCTCACATGCATACATATAATAGGGCCAATCAGCTTACCAGCATGTCTTCAGAGTGTGGGAGGAAATAAACGCAAGCACAGGGAGAACACGGAAAGGAAAGGTTACAAACAAAATGCACTTGTATCCTTTGGAAAAAAAGGCGATTAAGAGAAGATATGATTGTAATGTACAAATTGTTTAATGGTGATGGTAGAATCGGTAATAATCTGTTTACTGTAAGGTCACTTAAGAAGACAAGAGGCCACCACCTGAAACTGGTTTAATCTGAAACTGCAAAGGGGATTCAGGCTTCATTCACACTTTGTTTTTGTTGTTGTTTGTTCTGCCCCAGGAACCTACAGATTTCTGTGGCACAGGCCCTAAATCTCCCATTTAAATGAGGATGCTTTTACCCGTTCAAGTTAATGACCAGGTTATAGCAGCCACATCTGAAAGAAGTTTGGAATAGATCACTGTTGCTGGATGCATATATCTTGTGTGCAGGGACAGTGATCTATTCCAAACCGCACGTAATCATATCACATACAGACTGCTGCTTTCAGATATGGCTGCTGTCACCCGGTCTCTAACCTGAACGGGTGACAGCAGCCGCATCTAAACTTGACATTTGGGATTTCTGCCAAAGGAATTCCAAAATATACAGTGTTAATGTAGCCCTGGAGTGGTAACATTGTGGAATTCTCTTCCCCAGGTGTCAGCTGAGAGGTTGGACACATTCCAGAAAAATTTAGTCTTCCTCAGTGCACAAGGGTGTGGGCACTCCTAATGACTGTGTCTTTATGCAACATTAAAGGATAATTCCACTTCTCAGGTGAATTTGGGGAAATGGAAATGACCAATCTGGCCCCCTTTCCTCCCTCCTAGCTATATTTACCTTTGGGTGAGCACTCCTTCCCCTCTGCTGGTGGCGGTGTACTATCTGTACTCCGTACTGCTGTGTAGCACAGCCCTGCGTTCTGTATTTTAAATTTCGCTCGCAAATGGTCAGCACCTATTGTGCAGCGTGGTCATCTAAATGGGTTGACCAATGAGAAGCGCTTCTGACCCCCCGACCAATGAGAAGTGCTTCTTAGCAAGGGGAAAGAGAATTTGCCCAAAGGTAAGTATAGCAGGGAGAGTAGAGGGGACAATTCAATTTTCCTGGACACACAAGCATCCTGGCTGGGATTGGAATTGAGAACCCCAGTACTGCAAGCCAGGAGTGTTAACCACTAAGCCAGTGTTCCAACTTATAGCAAGAACTGTTGCCCCGCCCTCCCCATTTAGTTTGCTTTACGAAGAAAGTCTTGACTGGAATTACGCACGTTCAGATGACAGAAAACACATTTTTCCCTAATTACGTATCATGGCGGGAATGCTGCATCTACTAAAAATGCATTTGGAAAATTGCAGTCTGTAGTTCGGTGTAATGCCACTCTCTTTTCATCTCACAAGCACGACGCAGAATGTTTCCCTTTTTTTCCCTTTTTCTTTTACCCAAATATCCTTCCATTACAATTTTCTGTAAATACGCTTCTTTCCAAGACCCGGAAAACATCAAAGCCGCCGACTTTTAAATGGAATAAACCTTCACTCCCTAAGCTGTGCGGCGATGTAGCTATTAAATAGGACACAGCGAGAACAGCGGACTGACCTTTCAGTTCTGCAAAGATGTGTTGCGTCTGCTTCCTCCGGCGTGTGTGAGAAAGGTAAACCAGGGCCGCAGGCGCACTTCGCTTGACTCACTGATAGCGTAACCTCTCTTATTTCCATTAGTTCTTAGAGGTTGCATTCCAGAATAACCTGGGTTTTTTTTTTTTTTTTTTTTTTTTTTTTTTTTTTTTTATTTTGCTAATGATTCTAATGCTCAAAGGAAAACGTTCGCTTTTTGTTTCTACTTGTTTCAGATAAATATTAATTTGATGAGTTTAAAGTGAGCTTGCCATCAACTGGTGCAATTCCAAGCGGAGGATGAAAGATAATGCGCAAGCAGAGGTCACCTTTAATAATATCAGGTGTCAAAACAGTCAGTATGTAAATCTATAAAGACGGGAAGCCGAAATGTTGTGCAAATTTTGTCTTTTTTCATAATAGTCACCACTACCTTCCTGGTTCTTGGTCCTTTAAAGTGGACCTAGCACCAGATATATTTTTCATATTAGGCACAAGCATGCTAAGTCATCTGTCAGTGTAACACTTCCAGGTATTTATAACCTATCAAAGATCATAGAACTCCCCTTTATAAAGCACTTATCTGCTTTTCTGTCTAGAAGGATGAAGCAATTTTTTTCACGTATCATCCGGGTCACCTTACTGAGATTCTGCTCCAGAGATGACATAATCTTGGTGCTTTTGACAAGTTACAAAGTTACAAGGAGACTGAGGAATACTTTGTCCTGCCTGCAGCACAATGATGGCATAATTCCAGCCTAGGGGAAGTTGCTTGAGTTAAAGCTGACACTGACCTTCCTTCTGGAGGGGGGCTTTTTTTGTTCTCCATGGTCCCTGTGTGTGGTGTAAAGTAGTCACCGCTCCAAGCTCGGTCCCGCGATGGACTACAATCTCTTGTTTAGTTTACTCATTAGCCCTGAGATTGGTGTCAATCATGGGATCGAGCTTGGAGTGGTGACTACTTTACAACACACACAGGGACAGTGTGGAACAAAAGTAGCCCCCCTCCAGAAGGAAGGACAGTGTCAGCACCAATTCAGAGATGATTGGAGGATCTACAGCCAAGTGATACACAAATAAGATACATTTTTGTTAAGGTACTTGAATGTATTTTTAAGATTTCACTCCTTTTTAGTGTCCATTTAAGAACAGCTTTTTAATGGTAAAAGGTGATTTTTTAAATTATAATGTTGCCTTATATTGTGACATGTGTAGAGCTTACCCCCAAAAGAGCCACTGGATTTTAGGGCCCTCCTGCCCTTTCTACCAGTGATGTGGCCTACAGCTGCCCCAAAAGCACTCACCTACTCATCAACCACCAATGAATGGCCTACATGTACTCTTCATCCAAAAAGAGACACACTCAATAGATCCTCCACATAAGTCCAAACTTTTTTTCAATCCATAAAAAGGTATACACCATACAAATCTCCCCATAGCAAGAGAGATTCCTTCACGTGTTCCACCCACAGGGCTTAATTTTTAGAGATAGAACTCTCACATTTGTGTGTCCATAATTATAGAAGCCATCCCTTCCTCAGTTACACCCAGGTGTGGAGAGGGTTGTATCATTATCAGATGCAAACAATTTGATGCGGATCATGGACGTACGAATGCGTTTAGCAGACACAAGATTTCTTACATTTAAAATTGAACATCAACATGTACTCTGTCACTCTTTTCTTGCAGATTTTATTGGCCCAATGTCAAGGTGATAGAGGAGTGGGGTTATAGGATACCCCAAAACAGCAGCAAAAATTCCCTTCACTAAGTAGTCTCTTCTTGTATCTTAATGCCTCAGGTACTTTAGAGCTCTTTATGCCACCACCATGGGCTAATGCCTTACAGATTTAAGAAATGATACCACCATGCAATGTCCATGTGGGCAAAGCTTCCTAAGTTCTCCTGGACATTCTTCAGTGTACCAGACTCCTGTGAAGATGCTCCCTATGCATGGCCACCTTCCTGTTTCTCTTGCTCCAGCTTCCTTCCCCAGGCATAGAGTCTATGAAGCACAGACCTCTCCTCACAAAGGCTCCCCCCCCCCAGACAGCAGACCTGAGAGGCAAAGAAAGGACTTTCCTATACACACATCCTTTCCAGGCAAAGCCTCTGTGTCAAAGACCCCTTTAGAAGGTCTCCTTAAATATTTATCTTCTTCCCCAGTTCACATTACTGGAATTCTTATTGATATATAGTGATTTTTATTGCTTAAGGCCGGTGAGCTTTCTTTCATTTTTGTACTTGTGGTAAACTAGAGTGCGCCAGCCCTGTGGGAACAGAGCCACATGATGTAGCGAGATTCCTGATGTTTATTGCGAGTACCACCAGCACTTCTCCTAGGTTTGGCAGTAGCCCATTGTGGAGTTATACCCCCTTTTAGTTTCCTAGTGGCATGGCATTGGCATTATACATTTTCATTCCACTGTATACGTGTTTTTGTTTTCTGTTTGCTCTTCTATCTTTGTTAATAGACATTTTGGGTTGCAGTAATAAAACACAGCATCAGCGTATCCATTCGAATATAAGAGTGGCCTCTGGGATATGCTAATATCTCAACATTTTTAGCCACAAAGCAGGTGTTTGAATGAATCAAATACAATCCAGTATGTTTAAGTCCTGAAGAAGGGGTAAGAAGAAAAAAACCTTGCTGCAGTCCTTACCGGGATTCCCACAATATGCAAACGAGTGCTCAAAATTATTGCAGATGGCGCCGCCACATGTAGATAGTTGAATGACGTCACTAGCACACCAAATGATGATAACAGCAATTAAGTGTTCATTTATTGACGAATGCTGTCTCTCATTAGCAAGCAATTTCTGGGCCACACAGGGTCCCCTTCATCATCTCTGAGCCTGAAGAATGGGTAGGCCCATTCCCCGAAACACATTGGATATGTATGATGATAGTGCGAATATCAGGTAGGAAATTATCAATGTCGATATGTAGGATGGCAAGTTCTGGACATGTTGGGGGGGGGGTTATAGGGAGGGTTCTAAAGATATAGAGTAGTTTGGGGAGGAGCAACATTTTGAATGCTGCTTCTCTGCCGCATACTGTGAGATAGAATTTAGAAAGTGAGGTTAGTTCTTTGGGTATGGATTGAAGGAGTGGCTTGTAGTTATTCGTATATTTTTAATGACGACGTTGGAAGTTGTATACCTAGATAAGGAATACATGTGTCCGCCCATGGATAAGGGAATGTAGATTGTAAAGTTAGTTTCAGAGAGGGGGGTATGTTGAGGCCTAGGATTTGGGCTTTTGTGTAATTAACTTTGTAGTAGGAGACTTTGCTGAATTGGTCTAGGAGAACTTGTACAGCAGGGAGAGAACATAGTGGACGTGAGAGGATAAGAACTATATCGTCTGCGAAGAGACCTATCTTGTTGTTGGTAGGACCTACTGCAACACCATGGATGTGGGGATGTGAGCGCACAAGGGTTGCAAGCGGTTCCATTATGAGGACGAATATTATGGGTGAAAGGGGGCAACCTTGGCGAGTGCCATTTGAAATTAATAGGTCGTTTGAGAGGAAACCTGAGGTAAGTACCTTCGCACTAGGTGTGGAGTATAAAGCTAAAATAGCGTTCAGTATGGGACCTATAAAGCCAAACTTCAGTAAAACCGATTTCAGGAAGTTCCAATTTATTCTGTTGAACGCTTTTTCGGCGTCGAGGGAGGGAACTTTGTTGAGTTCTGTGTGTTTTAAGACATTTAGTAAACGTCTGATGCCGTCAGGGGCCTGTCGTCCGTGCACAAAGCCTACCTGGTCAGAGTTTATGAGGAGAGGAATTATGTGTAAAAGTCAGCCAGAGAGTATTTTTGCATAGATTTTGATGTCAGTATTTAACAGCGATATTGGTCTGTGGTTGTTAGGGGAGGACGGGTCTTTACTTGGTTTCGGGATGGTTACTATAATTCCTTGAAGCATTTCTTCCGGGAATGTACCTAATGTCATGGTTTGATTGAAGACCTCGCAGAGGTGGGGAGCAAGTGCATGTTTAAAGCTTTTATAGTATTCATTAGGGTAACCATCAGGGCCAGGAGATTTATGTGCCCACAACACATTGGATATATTGTATTCACAAACATTTCACGCCAATATAAAGCAATCTGACCATTTGTACCAGGCGCTCCTAACTTTATGCTCAAAAGCGGCTCGTTCACCAAGTTTGGAGAGGCAGCAGCCTAAGATCCCAAACTAGGTCACTTTTCAACATGCCTTCATTGAAGATTAATCCCTTGAAAGGATAAGTAACAGTGTGGATTTACCTAAATCAAAATCGGCTTTGTATGGGTCCGGCACTTCCACACACCTATGAAAAAAGTTTGCAGGTAACACACCTCCCTTATATGTATTTACTGTAATTTGTGTATTTAGCTTGCTGCCTGGAGTTCAGCTTCAAAAGAGGGATACTTGAGAAAGGAAGAAGGACAGGGAGATTTAAGTATACGCATTTGGATATCTGGGAGCTTTGGCATTTATAAATGCCCTCTTTGCTCTACAAGCGTCCGTGCACAGGTTTAGTTCTTAGCATTTCATAAGAGAGAAGAAGAAGAAGATAAGAAGGAATAGAAAATCCTGTGAATGTCGGCCTTGCGCTCTGTGATTGTTACCTTGAGTGTGTCTGCCTTTGTCTGTAACTCTGTAGATGCTGATCACAGGGACGCAAGGCAAATAACGAGAGGCAGTGTGCTGATTGCGGTCAGTGGGAGTCAGCGCTGAACCTTCCTGCAAGAACTGTGGCATGTTTCATTACCCATTAGGCCTGTGCCAATCCAGCTCTTATTTTAAATGACTTTCTATCTGCAATGTCTAAGATAGAGATAAGAAAATAAGTCAACCCAAAAGAAGACTTTAAAAAAAAAACCACTATAAGGTCTGCAAAGCCTCCATTATTTACATCCGGAGTATCAGATACCTGAATGGAGACCCAACTGAGCAGGGGGCACCTCTCGTCCCATTCTCTGGAGGTGGTGACAAGGGATGTAAGGACGAGGAGAGGCATAGGCATCTGTACTGGTGGCTGGCTGGGTTTCATAGAGGTGTTTGAGTGCGTTGGACCAGCTAGAGAGTCTGAAGGACTAGGATGGTGGCGGGATCTCTCGAAACTGGATCAGGTAACGGGCGTGAAGCCAGAGAAGCTGCAACGTTTCAGAGCCTCACAGGACCCCCTTTGTCGGGCATTCGGCAACATCTTCTAGATTGAATGTTGTGGCGCCATCCACCAGTTGTTCCAGCACCTGTTAGATTCTGGGGTTCATCGGTATGGTGTGCAAAGGGAATATTACAAGGACACCAGGCAGAGTGCCCCTCTCAGCTCCTGCAACCAGTGTGATCACTGGTTGCCGGATGCTGAGTGGGACATCAGCCAGAGCGTCCCAAGTTGCTAAGAGCTTGGTGGGGAGATATGTATGGCCTGCAAACATCTCCCAGTCTGGCTCTTAGCAACCTGGAACACTTTGGCCGGAAAGGGAGCAGCAGGCACATTGTGCAGAAGAGTGGCTATGCCGCTCTTCCTATCGTCCCCCCACATGAGCAATTATAGGAACGGCCCTGTTTACTCCAATTGCCATCAACGGTTCACCCCCCCACCCCTTAAAAAAACATGGTAACTTTATCAAAGTAAACATTTGTGCAATTTTCACATCAAGTAGCAGAAACATAGTAATACAGACAATTTCAGAGTATGTACTGTCCCCATGAGAAGCTGTCCACGTGGACTTTGAATTACTTAATCCTTTTTTTTGGTATTACTTTTCAAAAACTGTAACACGAGTATCAAGATTGCTGAGCTTCAAAAAGATTTGGATAATATTTCATTATATTGGACTTCAGGAGATATTAAAAAAAAGTAGGTAGCACAGGAAGAAGCACATCAGTGCAGTGTACAAGAGAGCCTGCCTGGGGCAACTCTAATGCGTCTGGGAAAAGGGGGGACTTTTTCTTTCAGATAATAAAAGTCGGGACATGTAATATTCATGCAGAGAACTGTTATTGCATTCTTGCCCAAAAACCTTATGAGAAACCAGCGATAAGAGAATTCAGCTAATTAAATTTCAGACTTCCTCATGAATGCTCATTCTGCACCGCGGCTTCAAATCTGCTCTTTTACTCGCTCAGGCTGTGTGTTGTATGTTTTCTTCCCACAGTTCCTCAGGAATGTCAGTCAAGGTCGAGGGGGCTTGGGAATATTTGTCACTTGACATCTCAATATATTATACACCTTAAAGTGACATTAAAGGCAATTTTTTTCCCCTCACTCCAACATTAATGAAAGCACTTATCCTAAATGATGTCTATTAATCTGATCTTCTTCTTCTTTCCTGTAGTTTTCAGCCTTCTCTCCAGCATTGCGGCGTGTCTCCGACCCAGCGTTGACTCCTCTCAGCTTGCTGGCACTTCCTGTCCCACGGTGTCTGCATGCGGGTGCACGCCGTCCATAGACTTACCTTGTGTCTCTCCTCGTCTCCCGGCCGAAAATGTGAACTGCGCATGCGCCCGCCCCAAGATGCTTTGCGGTCGCCTGAGAATTTTCACATTTTCGGACAAGAGCGTGCGGGGACAACACAGGGAAGTTTAAAGCGTCGTTAAAGCTTTTTAAAAAAAACTTTTTGCACTAATCTACTGCTTGCTAGCCTCATATATATGCAAAAAAAGCTGAGGGATTAGAAACCCTTTAAAGTGATATTAAAGTAAAAATGTTTTAAGCTATTTTAAATGCTGATGAAATCACACACAATGGATGCTGCTCCTTGATGTTTAAAAGTTTTTGTTTCTTGAAGAATCAGCTGAGCACTGGCCCTGATATCCTGTTGTAGGGTGGCTCCTTTCCCTTGCAGGGTCCTATGGAGCCACTCTTGGGTGTGCTAGTAAGCTATGCGTGTCTCCACAAACATACAGACACAGCATGGTGAGCCACTCTCCTTTTTCCCCCTCCTCGTTCCTTCTCACGTCTCCAAGCCAGTAGATTCTGGAGACAGCTGATGGAGGTCACAGGTATGCCATAGAAGTCACTTTTTCATAAGCTGGTATTGCCATTTTATTCTTAAAGCCAAACTCCTGATGCAGCAACTTCTATTTACAAGAGAAGTATGGGGTAACCTTTTTATCCCATAGTTCTCTTTAGGGTCACGGGAGGACATATACAGTAATAACGTCCTCCCGTGACTTAAAGCTCAGGAGGAACGGAGACGGAGGGGACAGGCACAGCTGGATCTGCCTTTAGCACATACAGGGGTGTTGGTTTTGAGTGGAATTGGGCCAATCTAGACAATTTGGGTTTGCACCAAGCCCAAGCTCATTACTGCCTACCATTATCAGATTGGATTGACTGGCAAACTTTGATCAGTTTACACATTTATGTAAATTTTATGGCAAAAGTATGTAAACCTCCTCTAAATTACTGAGTTTCTAGCAAAAGGTGCTGTTACTGCTACAGCATAAAAATACATTTTAGACAATTGTGCACTTCCAACCTTGTGGTAACAGTTTGGTGAAGGCTCTCTTTTTGTTCTACCATGGTTGTGCCCCTCTGTACAAAGCCAGCTCAATAAAGACATGGTTTGATGAGTTAGGTGTGGAGGAACTCGGGTGGCCTTCACAGAGACCTGACCTCAACCCTAATGAAAACATTTAGGATGATGTAGAAAACCGATTGTGAGCCAGGTCTTCTCATCCAACATCAGCACCTGACCTCAAAAATGGACACACATTCCCAAAGACACCCTCCAAAATCTTGTAAAAAGCCTTCTCAGAAGAGCGGATGTTGTTTAGTGTTGAGGATCTTGAGTGGTTTGCACAGAACCCTGACCTCAACCCTACTGAACACCTTTGGGATGAATTAAAATGCTGATTATGAGCCAGGTCTTCTCATCCAACATCAGCACCTGACCTCACAAATGCTCTTTCGGCTGAATGGGCACAAATTTCTACAGACGAAGAGGAGACCGTTGACTGTTTGACAGACTGGAACCTCACATCTCCCGCAACTTGCTTCCAAAGTATCCCACCCCCTATGCCCTGTATAACCGCAGGGCATGAACACTTTCCCGCTCAGTCAGAAATACAGGTGAAATATTTTCTAGTTGATCTTTTTTCTCGACAGCTGTTTCATCCGCGTCAATTTAATCTGACTTGTTGATCGATATCGCCCAAATTATTTTAGCGTTCTTCTTGTCAAGTTGTCATCCTTAGATACAGTGCCTGCACAAAATATTCAATGTTACCAATCTGATTAATCCCAAATTTACGAGATAATAACAAATGCAATTATAAAACCTCCCCAAAGTCAAACGTTTATGGCAGAACAAATCGACTTATGCAAATTATTGAAAGACGAAAAATTAAAAAAAAGAAGAAGCAGGCGGTTTGCATACAAAGGCCAGCAGATGGCAGTAAGAGAGAGCTATCTACTATCACTATTTATAAGGATGTTGTTTAATATGAAAGCATTAATGTGTACTTTTTAAATTTGTTCTAATGTGTAAAAGGCATGGATCCTTGAACATTATAAGTGTTCATACTAAAAAAGTTCAGTTAAAGCCTAAATCAGAGCTTTTATTAAGAAATTTTCCTCATCCTGTGTAAACAAAATCCCTAAAAACCTGCTCTGGGTGCAATACTAAACCCAAAGCTTTCCCCAGAAGAACTCCCTGATACAACATGTGCTCAGTCTTCATGGTGCAACAACACCCAGCTCCCTGGCCATGGTATAGCTAGTTGTTTTAGTTACATTTTAGTGGACCTCTGTACTATACGAGATGTTTCCCCACCCATCCAAATGGGGAATATACCCCAGTACTTATATCCACATGGGCAACTCAAAGTCACTTTAATCCAAAGACCATGACATCAGGAAAAGTGTCAAGACAGATAATTGTCCATGAATATGACTAGAGACTGACAGCATGATGTCTGGAAGCACATTCGCCCCCCAACAAAAGAGCACCAGGGCTTGGTCATATGTTGCTCAGACATTAAGTTGTAGGGGGTTGTGTCCATGTGTGCCCTCTAATTGGTTTTTTCTCTGGACTTCAAAGATTGGGGAGTAGGCCAAGTTAAGAACATAAACATTATGATGTGTACAGCATGTTCAACAAGTTTCATTTGACAAAGTCTCTCTCTATCTCTCTCTCTCTCTCTCTCTCTCTCTCTCTCTCTCTCTCTCTCTCTCTCCCTCTCCCTAGAGAAAACAAGCAGTTAACTCTTGGAGAAGGGTGAAGCCTACAAGGGTTAACCCATCACTACTGGAGTTCCTCTTTAATGCTGGCCCCTTTAGCTGTCTTTACTAAACTCCTAAGCTTACACAGGCAGTGGCGTAGTGTGGGCTGTCAGCCCCAGGGCATGGCATGTGTTGCGCTCCCCCCTACCCCACATGTTATGTATGTGTTTGTGTTTGCACGTGTTTGTGTACGTGTGGGGGGGAAGTATTTTAACTATTTTTATTTGTTTATTTTTTTACTGTTAGGGGCTTCAGAGAAATATTAGGGGTCTAAATACCCCCGATATTTCCCTTTTGAAATTGAAAAAGGATGGAGGACACAGAATCTCTTTTTCTACAGCCCCAACACTCAATGAACAGGAGAACCCAGTGCAGAGGCTTTCTGTTCATTCACACACTGAGGCGGCATAGTACTCTCCCCAGTTATGAATGGACAGGAAGCCCCTTGTGTGCTCCTGTCCATTCAGTGAATACTATGTTCCCCAGTCATGAATGAATAGAAAGTGATGTGTAGAACTTCCTGTTCATTCATAAATGGGGACATAGTAAGCTTACTATGTCCTTAGTTATTTACACACACCCAGTGATCAGTACAGATCACTAGTAGTGTTATTTGCAAAAGGGTGAAGAGTTTTAAGAAGGCAAACTGCTCCCTTTCCAGGTCAGCTATGTTGTCCTAGATTGTTCAGTTCAAATATTACACAAATTTGCTGATCCCCCACTTGGCATCCTGGAGCTCCGGCCGGCCCCACACAGCTCCACTCTCCATCCTGACAGCCCCGATCCGCATCCTGACTCCTGGAGTCACTGCTCTGTCCTCCTCGCTGGGTGTCAGCAAATGGATTGGCTCTGTGTCCCCTCCAATCCCTTCTGCCTCTGCCAATACAGGTAAGGGAAAACAGCTGGGAATGGAGAGGACACAAACTGCAACATGCATCTGGCTCCCAGCGGGGAGGAGAGAGCTGCAGAGCAACTCCCATGCAGCCGGCTCCCAGCGGTGCCCGGTACGGGAGGACCGACTACCAGCGGCACCCTTAAAATTTGGCACCTGGGTAAACTGCACCCCTGGCCCCCCCACACCAAGTTCTCTTCTCACCCCCATGTGCCACTACTGGGTGCCTGAGCAGCCGATTGCCAAGAAACGCTGTGGTCATATGATAGAAAGAGGGGAAAGTCATATGTCCCCATACCCAAAAGTGCTTGGCATTTATCTTCCCTTCTGATGACCAAATATAATGATGGAGGGGTGAGCATATACAGCTGATGGGGCCGCCATTTAAAGGAACCTGTCGTGTTGTACTGCCTGGCCAAAGCACAGGTTTACTTTAACATGTCTTTAAGGAGTCCACTAGAGTCTGCTTCTTGTATTTTACATTAAACAGTGGAATCTATTTTTGTTGTTCGCCATTCTTACTAAATAAAGGGTTTTGTGTTTGTGACCCTTTGTGGTTACTTTTCCCTGTGCCTTAGCTTGTGCTCTGTAATTCAAGGCTCACCCGTGATGGAGCTTCATGTCATGCAATTTATCCTTCCCCAACAAAGAAAGGGCTGAGAGTGAAGTTTATAGGTACCTGGTCATTATTTCCTTTGTTACTGGAGATGCAGCTTTCAAGAATGAGAAAAAAAAAGTAAGAAAAAAAGTTAGTAAACGGCAAAAAAAAAAGGCAAACACAAACATTCAGCAATGATGGATCTCTTGCATTTGTTATTCCGTTTCCAGAAATTGCCCTTGGCTCCCTGCTTATCTCTTTGCATTTGTGAATTTCATTCCCAATTGTTTTATTTCTGGGCCGCGATGCCGCACCTCACTGTCACGCTCTCGGTACACATTGCTGCTGCTAACCAAAATAAAATGCCCACGTTTTATCTTTTTCAGAAGTGGAATTCTGGCTGCCGCTTTCAGAAACATAAATCTGCTGGATCAGGTTCCCCCTTTGATACATTCTTATTGCTTTGAAATGCTTCTTTTCAAGTGTAACCTTTTCAATGTCTGCAGTTTCTTCATTGTTCTTACTTTGGACAAAAAGCATAAGAGGGACTTGAGGTCATGTAGGCACAAGTAGTTGATACAATAATGCCGTTAAAGTGGACTGGTCATTTTGGATTTTAAGATAGTGGGGTAAGTGATCTGGTCATAGAGAAAGTGTGTTTATAGTAGGATCCACAGGTTAAAAAGCCAGAAAGGAATTCAGACACCACATCTAAGGACTGGTAAGCTGCAATATGTTACATTTTTGTTGGGATCCTCTCAAATGATCTCTGAACGCATTGTTCGCCGTACTCTGCATCGTATGGGATATGGAATATGGTGAAAGATTGACTCAACCTTTCTGTTGTCTGTCTCTGTGTGCCACACGAAGCATAGAGAAGAGAAAGAGCAGCAAATAATTGTCTGAGGATTTGAGAAAGAAATTTGTGGAAAAGCATGGACAATCTCCAGGTTACAAGTCGATCTCCAGAGATCACTGGTCTGCAGCAAGGCTGTGATTCTATGTACCTGTATCTCTTTCTGCCTTGGCTGTCAAACTAGCCTGTTGCAATCTGTTTAATACCCATTTTAGATTTCTCGTTGTCCAGTACACCCAAATAATTGCCTGAAGAAGTGGGAGTAGTGAGCCCCCAAAATGCATTGGCAATATCCTCTGTTTGATTTGATACAAAACTGTGTGCATACTATTTTGACTACTTCAGGGACCCCTAGGGATACCCTAGCTGACAGAGGTCTGTCTGGAAGATGCCATAGCAAGCCTATTTTTCACCAGTTAGTGGGTCCAGCACTACTCCCACACACCTTTAGAGACTATGTGCTTCCACATGGATAGGGAAAGCATGGGGAAAGGGCACTAAGGATGGCATAACAATGGGGAATATCCAATTTTCTAGTAGTTAGCTTGAAAAAGAACATCAAGTTCAACCAACAGACATAAATAAAATTAAAACACTTTATATCCCAAGAACCATAAACCTGCAGTTCATCCGGAAGAAGGCAAGAAGAAGAAGGAACTAGTAAAAAGTGGTCACATCTCATGCATAACATTTGTGCTCTATTACAAAAGTAATTCCCTTTTATATTAGGACAGGCATGTCATAGTGAGTGGGGATTATTGGCCCTTAATGCACTGCATCAATAAAAGCAGGAGCCCCAGTTGGTTCCTACCAGGGGAATGGAGATCAGTCATGGTGGGAGAAGTTCATATTGGGCCATCCTGCTTCAAGTCTACAGTGATGGATGCGAGCTGGACAATGGTTCATTTGTTCACCCCTAAGGGCAACTATTTTTTAACGTTTTGGCTTTAGATATGCTTTAAATGGGCCAATTGCATTACCCAGATATTATGTACATGTTGTGACGGACCTAGGGCTGCAGAGATATATTCCCCCCGGAGAACTTTGTTTGCTGTGTGTGTTTTTCCTGTTTACTATTTTATCTAGAGAGAGCTTGCCACTATTTGACTTCTTAACCCATTGGGACTTCCATCTTGTTTGGATACCATCTCTGCTAAACGTATTTTTGTGAGGGCAGCAGGCTGTCTGGAGTGGCCATTGTTTAGTTTGATGTGATCAAGCTCTTATCTAATTAAAGACATTCATTTTAAAGAGTGTCTGTGCTTAAGGAATTCCAATGCAGGCACCCGGCTTTCTAGGGGAGGGGATTGTTCAAGGTAACACATTGAACTCTTATCTGATTCTGTGAGATATAAACACCAAAATTAGTGCTGTCTGATTATTGGGGTAACCCATGCTATATTCACTTGCTTTTGGTTCCAGCACCCAGGGAACAGGCTTAAGATGGAGATATCCAGTTGGGGTATCTGTCACACATGTAAAGCTAGAACATTATTGTTCCTGTATGACATAGTATTTGGGTCATTTACTTGGCCCATTTAAAGCATATCTAAAGCCAAAACTGTCCCTTTTCATTTTAAATAGAGTAGGTAATGATACAAACACCAGTCAGTTTTTCTTTTTGCCATCTGTATCTCACTGGGGGAGATTTCTCTTCACTTCCCGTCCTGTAGACACAGCAGGAAGTCTCTCCAAATTGAAGAAAATGTCTTATTCCATAGTTGTCACTGGTCCCTATTAGAAGATTTCCCCTCTGTTTCCATTCCGGTGACAACTCACAATTTTAGAAAGGGGGAATTCTCTGGCAGAGACGCTACACTAAACTAAAAAAGGTTTTTGGCTACTAAAAGACTGTAACTTTTTTACATTTCCTTTGTGAATGGTATAATTGAACTTATATACAGGAAGCCATAAGCTTCTTCTTGTTTTTCCTTTCAGCCTATTGACGCTGCACTTCATCCCCTTCACTTAATTGTGTATCTGCGGTTCATCCGGAGTCACTTGCTGAAATCTTTGTTATAGAAGATGAATCGGAAAAAGGAATTATTGTAGGCCGTGATTAGACAGGTCTGGGATCTGCAGACCATGATCCTCTAACAACGCCTTTCCTTTCACTTCAGGAGGAGATTAAAACTTGACAACGGCGCTCACTTGGCACTGAAATCAAAGTCCAGCGGCGGTAATGGTAACCCTCTGGTTCTGTGTGAGATGACAGCCCAAGAGCCCAGCAAAATCAATGCATCATATGCAGCATGAATGAGGCAGATTAAACAAATGTCGGCAGAAGATTCATGCTCCCTCTGGAGTTTTTAAGCACATTTTATCGAATGCTAGAAAGGTCAATCCCAAACAAAGCAAATCAGGGGAGTCAAGCATCTGCTTATGTGGACGAATTGGTTTTAAAGTGAACCAATTATACTTAAACTCAGGAGTTAAATCTTAACAAATGAATTCAAGTACCGTAACTATTAACAACAATGTTTCTTATTTGTGTATCACTCGGCTCATCTCTGAATTGGTGCTGACACTGTCCTTCCTTCTGGAGGGTGGCTACTCTTGCTCCCATGATGGACTACAATCTCAATACAAACTAGTAAGCTAAATGTGAGATTGTAGTCCATCCCGGGAGTGAGCTTGGAGCGGTGACTACATTACAACAAACAGGGACCATGGGGAACAAAAGTAGCCACCTTTGGGATCCGTCCCGGCTGCGGCGGTCTCAGTATACCGCGAGCTGTAGCTCGCGGTATACTGAGCTTCGGGTCACGGGCGGACGCTAGATTGTGTCCTCCTAAGACCCTGGGGAGAACTGATCCTTGCCTTGTGTCGCAGAACTGATCCTTGCCTTGGAATAGGAGTTAAAGGAGAATTATGGGGTTTAGGGCTTTTCTCCATAGTTCTCCTAAGGGTCACAGGGGGACACAAACTGGCGTTCTCCCGTGACCCAAAGCCCAGTATACCACGAGCTATAGCTTGCGGTATACTGAGGCGCTGCAGCTGGTACGGATCTCAACAATACTGTCTGGATCCACTCAGCTGCGGGATTGACAGCTGGCTCTGCCTATCCAAAGGCAGAGCCAGCTGTGCCCACCCCTCCCCCGTCCTTTTCGCAAGTCAGCGCTGGAGGATCGGACAGGGGAGGGGGGAATGCCTGCAGGGAGCCGTAAGTGACAGTCACGGCTCTCTGCAGGGATAGATGGAGAAGTGAGCGAGCGACGGTATGTGTTCGTTCACTTCCCGATCTACTGAGCCGACCAGTGAAAGTTTAATTGTCACAGGTCGGCTCAGATTATGAGGCTGAGTGAAAATCACTCGCCTCATAATTCTCCTTTAATGCAGAGACTATTTGTAAGAAAGGTTATACGCATTTTTTTCAAGCTGCTGTTCAGGCAGCAGGAAACATCACACAGGCAAGCCAGAAACTCACCAAAGTTGGGATTTATTCGCATACCAATTGTGATTCCAAGCGTGTTTCCTGTCCAAAAGGTGGAGCTTACTCTTTACAAATGTCTTTACATGGAACAACTTGTAATTAATGCTTAATGAGCTTTTTACAGTATTATCGCAGGCGCTATAGATACAAAATAAGCTCTCAGAGGTAGACAACAGCTACTGTAACAATTCAGATTTCCAAAGACACAATGCGTGCGCTTTATTTAAACAATGTATTTTTTTCCCTACAATAGACATGAAAAAAAAAAAGCCGTGTAATTAGATCTGAGTTTATTAGTCCTTGCTGCAAATGTGTCATGCTGCTCAATTGTTCCCATCACTTGTCGCTTGTGCTTTTCTTTGAAGCCTTTCTATGTGTTTTTTCCCCACTCCTTGTATTTTTTTTTTTTTACTTGTCACAGTACATATTAAGAAGGCAACCATTGCTGGGGAGAAACTCTATTAAAACAAAATGTGTTTGCATTGTTATCCTTACATCCCCTCTTTGCTCTCAGTTTAATTGATTATGTTGCATTGGTAGGCACTAGGCAGATGGGTTGACAAGATAAAAGCATTCAGGTAAGAAAATCTGTTAGATTTTTTTTTTTTTTACGAGGAACTTGTCAATATAGACATTCAAGCTGGTGACTTGTTTTGCTTCTGCCTTCCTCACCCTGGCTTCACTACATTATGAATTGCGTACTGGGAACAAGCATGAGGCCAGCAAAGTTAGACCTGTGTGCTTGCTCAGAGTTAGTGACTCACTTGGATAAAGGTGAGAGCCTTGTAGCCTGTACCAGTACAAAATTGGTCAGCAGCTGTAGCTTTCAAGAGTTCCTTTATGACAGGTTCCCTTTAGGTTGCTTGTTTGTTTAAAGTGACCCTGTCACCAGACCATATTCATACCAGATTTACATAAACAACAATCTCAATCCTGTAAGGGTATATGTGCAGTTAACTTTATGAATGATATTTACCTGTAAAAGCTTATCTTGTGTAGACATCCAAAAGCCCTGAGACTGCTACCAAGTGCCGCCATCTTGGATGTGATATGAGCATTATCAACAAACTCATATCTGTCACTTTAGTATTGCCTAGGGATGCACTGATACTGGTCTTTCGGTATTGAGTACGAGTAGTATTGATATGCCAATATCGAGTACCATAAACCAGTACTTCTGCTAGCATGGAGCTGGCTTCCCGGGCAATCAAGAAGCCATGCTATTACCTGCCGCCTGGTTTCTTAATTGCCCGGGAAGTTGGCTCCAAGCTTGCTTCACGGCCAATCAGCCTGAAGTCGGCCAAACAGCATGGAGCCGCCTTCGAGGCCAATCAGGAAGCAAGGCGGCGGGTAATGGCTCCCTTATTGGACGGGAATCCAGTTCCCGTCCAATAAGGACTGCTGGTCAGAGGAAATCTTCCTCTGATCGGACGTTCCAGTATCAGGGGTAGGTATCGGAGCATTTGGGCGAGTATGAATACTCGGGGTGGGCACTGATACCGATACTAGTAACGGTATTGGTGCATCCCTAGTATTGCCCTTCACATCTATGCCAGGAGCTACCTAAAAGGCATGTAGAAAGGTGATGCGACAGGCAGATAAACTGGGCCAGCACACACAGTAATTCAAAAATAAACATAGATGATACCATTAGAGGAGAGGGCTTTCTTTCACATTATACCTGATTATCCTGCCCTATAGACCCTTGTTCACCCCATATCGGGAGACAGCAGTCTGTCTTTGGCTTCCAAATGTCACCCTGACATAGGCTCTCCCATGGAAATTGCAAATAGTAATGTTGATGCACATTGCATAGGCATGGTCCACTGTTGTCACCATCAGGAAACCCGTCCTAAGAAATGCCACGCAGTTATTGCTGGATTACATGTAGGCAGAAAATGGTTGCAGGAGATCAGCAGCACTGAGTTGCATCAAAGGATTAAGACACGTATTTTATTAAAACAATGCCAATGGCTTATGATACAAAAGGCTTTATCAGACAAAATACAATTCAAATTAGGGTTTACACATACAATGTGATAGCTCATTTACATTGTCTGAAAAAGGACCAATGCACAAGCTGAATATTCTCTGTTAATAGCATGCACACGATATTGGCTTTCCTCATGCAATTAGCAATTATATAGTACATTGTCTGTTGACAGACAGCTCTTCTCCCATTGGCCCCATTAAATACCTGCTCAGTCTTGGCTACCATGTTTCCAAGCAACCTTAAAAAAAAAAAAAAACGTTCCCTCAATTTATAGTCTGAGGCTGCAACTCCAAATCCAACTTCCCATCCCCGAATCTAGATTATCTGATTGTTTTTTGATTACCTCTCATTAATAAAATGGAATCATTGGCCTGGAAACATCAGAGGGGCAGAGTGTAAGGTCGCTGGGGCTCCTTTCTGGTGCTTGCATAATGCGAGGAAGGCCAGGAAGTATAGATTTACTGTGAATTCTCAGAATGTTCACATCTCCCCTGAATATTAGCATGCACAGGTTGTTAAATGTGCTTTTTTTTTTATCCAGTGATAATGAATGTGTGGAAAATATCTGTACAGATGGCTGTAAAATGCAATGCAAACTGTGTAAGGAGGAGGAATTAAAGGGTAAAAATAAAATAAAATAGATGCTTTGGGTTTTATTGGTAGAAGCTGGAGAGTAAAGCTACCTGAAAGCTTCTTCTATCTCCTGGGGACTCTATCATATGATAGAGTTGCCTCTATTGGTAAGACAGAGTTGCCTCTATTTCCACATTTCAGGGGATTGAAGATCTCTCTTCTTCAGGGCTTTGGTAGTTGGTTTGCCACTGCAGACATAGCAAACACTATGGGACACTCCTATCATAGTAGAATACAGACTGCAGTGCCCCTGAGCAAGAAATCTAACATTACCAAAGCCCTGAAGAAGATGGAGCCCTACTCCCCCAAAATGCATTGACTGTGTTTTATGTCATACACAAATAGAATGATCATTGTTCTTCATCCACCTGGATTTTCCATGATTTTCTATTAATAGCCTGTACTCCTCACCGACTTCCACAGTCTTCACATGTTTAATGGGACCCATTCCGTAGCCTGTGCCTACCAGAGGCATTGGAAGCCAGGGCTCAGATTATTTTTTGTTTTTGGCTAATTTTGCTTGGGCGGTCGGGTGCTGGCAGGAAAGCTGACTTTTCACTTGCATGGAAGAACTGTCTTAAACCAGACATGTGATAACAACTGGACAATCAGCAAGCACCAGGAATGAGGAGTGAGTCACATGCTCCCTATACCTGGAAGTACAGTACTGGGTATCCTCTGTGCCTCAGGTAGCTGAACGGAGCAGCAGTGGAGGGAAATAAAGATAAATATAGGTGGGTCATTACGTCCTGCCTGGTTTCCTGATTGGTTAGGAAGCCAGGCTGCCTATTAACAAGTGAAGCCAGCTTCCTAGCCAATCAGGAAGCCGGGAGGCAGGTCATAACTCACTGCCCGGCTTCCTGATTGGAAAGGAAGCTGGCTCAATGCCCCCTGGGCACTGCCGATCAGTGGAAGATCTCCCTCTGAATGAAAGTTCTGGTATCGGAGCATTTGGGCAAGTACGAGTATCGGTATCCGTGCATCCCTAGTAAATGCTTTCTTTGTCTAGGGGATGAAAAGAAAGAAAAATGCTCACATGATACTCGGTTCCGGCTGGCTGCTACACCAGTCCCTACAGCCCCTTCTCCCAGGGGCTACGGTGATCTAAGGACCCGTCATGTAATCGTGTCCAATGCAGTCCTTTAGAGGTGAGGACAATGAGGGACATGCCACAGCCGGAGCTGTGTCACTGCCACAGGACCGGGGATCAGATGAGTGTATGTTCTGTTTCCCCAAGTCCAAAACAAGCACTTAACCCTTGCAGTGTTGGGTTAGCCCCAGTGCCAGGCTTAATTTAAAAAAAATAAAAAACTGGAGTTAGGTTCAGCTAAGATACTGAAACAAGCTGCAGTCAACCCCACTCCTTCTCCAGTGCAGAAGTCTAATTTGCCTTTCATACACCGGCACCGTGAACAAGAATAATTCCTATATTGCAGTTAGGCCAATGTTCATGCTTAGATTGATATATTGATGGCTCATTTCAATAGTTCTCCGGTGTTGATTGGTTTGTTTCCACCCGACAGACCATTCCCCGCCATCATTTCCCGGGGTCACGGGAACGATGAGAATGATGCCGGCTGCGCACTCCGTCAGCCAGCAAGCCAGTTTCTCGTACGAGTGAGCACGGCGCATTGGCAGGTAGGTCATTTAGCAAACACATATTTTCCCTTTTAGTATGTAATGATAACCTGAATAAAAGGTTTGAATTACCAGGCAGGCTCCACGCACTGCGCCGCTGACTGATGAGGACTGTTTATGTCACAGAGGAAAAAAAGAGCTCGGGGAGAGGAGGAAAATCTGCACCAAGAGAGAGGAAATAAAGTCTAATTCTCTATAGAGAAATGATGAACTCTAATCTCTCACTATTCCTTCCTTCCTTTCTTTCTTTTCTTCCTTTCTTTCTTTTTTCCCTTGCTTCCTTTCTTCCGCCCCCCTCCCCCTGCTCGTTTTCTTATTTTCTTCAATTGCTATTATTTCTTTCTTTCTCGCTCTCTTTCTTTCTTTCTCTTTCTCTCTCTCTTTCTCTCTCTCTCTCTCTCTCTCTATCTCTCTCTCTCTCTGTCTCTCTATCTCTCTCTCTTTCTCTCTCTGTTTCTCTCTCTCTCTTTCTCTCTCTCTTTCTCTCTCTTTCTCTCTCTTTCTCCCTGTCTTGCTCTTTTTCTTCTCTGCTATTGCTTCATTTTCTTTCATTTTTTTCCTTCTATCTGCCCTTGTTACCTTCTTTTCTTCCTTCCTTTCTCCCTCCCTTGCTACTTCTCTTCTTTTCTTCTCTCGCTTTGTCTTTCGTCCTTTTCTTCTCTCACTGTGCTTTTCTTTCTTTGCTTCTTTCCTTCCTTCCTTACCACACTGAACTTTGGCCTCAAAAACCACTTTGTGTGCATCAAATTCCTTTGGAAACACAGATATCTTGTAAAAGTAACATCATCACTGTGCTGTAGATAGCCTGTGCAGAGAGAAGAACTGAGGGAGGGACTCACTCAGCAGGACCCCCCATTACAGGCTGCCTGCAGAAAACGGCAGGAGGGGGTGGAGACAAGACCAGTCACCCCGCACAATGAGAGAGAGGAGCAGTAACCGGTCATTATTACAGGAGGGGGCGGAGACAAGATCAGTCACCCTGCACAAGGAGAGCGATCAGCAGTGACCGGTCTTTATTACAGGAGGGGGGAGACAAGACCAGTCATCCTGTACAAGGAGAGCGATCAGCAGCAGAGGCGGCTCTCTAATTAGGCAAATTAGGCGGTCGCCTTAGGCCTCGCGCTCCCGAGGGCCTCGCGGCCGCCTAATTTGCCAGGTCGGCACATTACCTGCAAGCCAGGTAACATTATGAGCTCTCAGTCCTGTCGCTGCCAAAGCGAGACTCTTAGTTTGACAGCACAGCGGTGAAACTGTGAACTCATAGTTCATAGGATTTAAAGAATGTCCTAATATATACGTTTCATACCTTTCATTTTTATCGCTTGCATTTTTTTCCATTATGGGCCTAAGTGGGGCCTCATGTTTAAGTTTTGCCTAAGGCCTCGCAAACTCTAGAGCCGCCACTGATCAGCAGTGACCAATCTTTATTAGAGGAGGGGGCGGAGACAAGACCATTAGCCCTGCACAAGAAGAGAGAGCCACAGTGAGCGGTCTTCATTACAGGAGGGGCAGAGACAAGACCAGTCATCCTGTAAAAGGAAAGGGAGCAGCAGTGACTCGTCTTTATTATAGGAAACTCCAAGTCTCACACTGGATTACTGCACAGATCTGGAATAAATACACAAAGCTCACCAAGACTCAAGCAGAATACAAGTAACTCATGTATGAGGACAATATTGGTTTATCCCGGGGTTCAGCTGTGAGGAAATGTAATGCATCAAGTACATTTTCCAAGCAATGTACATCACAGTAGCGTTATAAAAGAAATAAATAAATCATGTCTTAGATATAAACATGTTTACAATTCCGCTGGCCCCTAAACTTCTAGGTGAACCTCTGTCCTTTCTTTTATTATAGTTTTCTATGCGAAGTCTTAATGGGACTGGGGATTTTTCTTCGGAACCTTGTGTTCCTGGCCCTGACATAACACAATAGCTGTCCTCAATGACACCTAATAACCACGAGGTAATTGAAACATAACTCAGTGCAAAGGGGCAAGATTGGCTGCCTTGTACTTCTGTTTCTCGGGAAAATACACACATCTAAATAGAATATTAAAAACTATCTGCAGTGACTGTGTAAAATAACCCCATTACAATAGTAATTCTGTAGTGAACCGTTCTGTACACACGGGGTTCTCATTCTAATATGGTCACAACATACAGGGCAAGCTAAAACTAGATGAAGTCAGAACAATAGAAAATACACAAATTAATGCAGCTCTGTTTTCGTTAATGAGATCATTACATTTATTTTTTAAATGGAAACAGTATAAGTACCCAGATTTGACCGGGTATCAGCCTCTTGCAATCCACTGTACAGCAGAGCTCAGGCTGAGGGAGGGAGAAAGTGCACTAGAAGCCAGTCAGTTGTGTAGCAGTGATTGTGTGCTAAGAAGGAGCAACTAATAGGAAGAGAGTGCAGACTGACACAGAGATGAGCTCATCAGTCTGCTGCTTCTATTTTCACTAGCCAGTCACAGGCTGGGGGATAAGACCCGTAAAGTTTACTATACTGCAGCCCAGACAGGACTATGCTGTGTGAAATTAAATTGCATTATTTAAGAAACAATAGCCACAAATAATTTACAGTGGCTGGACAGTATTTAGGCAGTTTAATTAAGCCGCCATGTAAGAGGGAGAGACTGGGCAGGTTTTATTCTTGAAATAGAAATTAGTTTGCATTATTGAAGAGACAATAGCCACAAATAATATACTGTGGCTGAACAGCTCGGAAAGGCTACCATGTCAGAAGAAGAGATGAGACAGGTTTTATCTTGAAATAAACAGAGTATATTTTTAGGAGACAATAGCCACAAACACCATTCAGTGGCTGGCCAGTATGTAAGCAGCTTGGTAAGGCCACAATGTAAGAAGGAGAGACGAGGCAGGTTTTATCTTGAAATAAACAGCGTATATTTTTTTAAGAGACAATAGCCACAAACACTATTGTAATGTTTGTTTTGCTTTGTGTACCCCTGTTCAGAAGATTTTACCTCACTTTCTGTCCCTGTGATATTTGGATTTTGAGAATTTTGGGTTTAGCTTTAGTGGAGACACCTTTTTCCCCATGATAACTCTTACAGGAGTGAATTTGCCTTCTTAGGAGTAGATTTCTCACTTCCTGTTGTCTCAAGGACAGGAAGTGAGATTAAATGTTTCTAATGAGGATAAAGACGGAAGTAAAAACCTCACAGTGACCCGGAAGAAGAGGCGGGCACCCCTCGTCTACACGTCTAACAAGAGCCAACTTCCTGTAATGTACGTACAGTACTACGAACCATACCCAAAAAGGCGGGCGCTCCTCGTCGGCATGAGCACAGTAGCATTACAACTACCACTGCTGTACAGTAATAGCCTCCATTTGTAAGTAGGAGTCGGATGTAAGTCGGATGTATGTAACTCGGGGACTGCCTGTAGAACACTAAAGCACACACCGGCATAAGGGAATAATACTGATACAAAAAAATCATTTATTTTAGATTGACATTCTACGTAGCTGGAATTACAATTACCCTCCAAAAAATATACCATAGTGTAACTTAAAAGATGAAATTACAAATTTGTCAGCAGACCTCAACACTCCCATATGTACACCTACATTTATCATTGAGAGGCAATGGAACTTCTATAGGAAGATCTGACCCTGAGCAATCAGTAAATAGATGAATATATGCTCAAGGCTGAATGTGTAGGGTGCCTTCAAGTGTCCCATAAATAGTTCTGAAGAACATATCATGTGTAACCAATGTAAGTACGCCCTAGTTCATGCAATTCAAAGCAAGTGGCTTGCATAGCTTAATGCCATCAAATCTTCATTTGAATAAAAGCATGAAAGGTTGCAACAGTACATTGGCCACATAGGCTTAAGTCACCAGTCAAATGTGTTTTATTGAAAGCACAATGTCAGGGTACAAGCCAATGAGCAGCATTTCATCTGCATCCCATCTGTAAGAGCAAGAGCAACTGCTCATTTTGCAATCCATCCAGACTATGTACATTAAACAGGTAGGTCTAGTGTGGCTTCTATATGGAGTACTTGCATCTGACAAATGTAATTGATATCACAGGTGCAGAAAAATGTCCTACATCACATGGACATAGACTAACAATATATATATATATCAGAATGGACACGTGGGGACAATGACCAACTGCAACAAAGCCCCAACAGAAGTCTCCACACAAAGTCTCCATATTCAAAATCCAAAGACAATCACAAACATATGCAGCAATATATATCATGAAAGTCAATGCAGCACACCCATATCTCATTGCTGTAATGGTTGTGCAGTAGCTCATCATTGCAAATGAATGGTCAATGTACCAAAACAGCCAACTAGTAATTTACCCCTCTGAGGTTTTTATGCAGTAAGTCCAACCAAGCTAAAGCCACAACTGCATACTTGTCCAGGTAACATTCTCCAAATGGGCCTTATGGTCTCTGGAAAGGGCGAGTCCCTCCACACTGTCTCATATCATAATGTTTGGACAATGCTGAGATGCAGGGGATGGAGGGAGCTAGTTGAAAAACCTGAAGCATGTTGCCCACCAAAATGTAGACTTTAACAAGCTGTTAAGAAATGCCCTAGCAAGATAAAATAAAAATAGTATACCCCAATAAAGAAAAAAAAAAACCCTGAAAACACATAAATCCAGCCCAATTAAGATATATATGGAGATATATATATCTATATATATAGATCTATATATATAGATATATATAGATCTATATGTATATAGATCTATATATATCTATATATATATATGTGTGTGAAATGAAAAAAACACTGCATAATATTTCCAAAATGCATCCCTTCTACAAAGGACTTCACAAAGCTACTAACTTACTCTCTTGTTATCTCTTGCCTCGACTCGTTGGCCTACCTCTACATAGGCAATATCCCCAGTCTATCATGAATGCTGCTGCCAGATTCATCCAGCTTACCAACCGCTCAGTGTCCACCGATTCTCTTCCAATCCCTCGACTGGCTTCTGATCGCCAAATTAATAACATTCAAAATACTAACAGCAACATACAAAGACATCCACAACTCTGCCCCTGGCTACATAACCAACCTTGCCTCAGAATATCACATAAGCAGTCTTATTCACTCTCTAGCTCCCACATGACCTCCTCCTATGCTTGGCTCCAAGATTTTTTAAAAGCCACTCTCATCCTCTAGAACTTCCAACACCAATCTGTCCAGCTATCTCCTACTCTGTCTGCCTGTAGTCAATCCCTAAAAACTCTTATTCTGGGAAGCCTATCGAACCTCTACCGAGGACTTGCGGTCTTGGGTAGAAAAAGGGTCATTATGGAAGAAAAAGCTGTCAGCTAAGTCTGAAGCTGACAGCTTTTTCTCCATTCAGACTGCTTTCTAACAGGTTACACAGTGAGGAAAGCCTCCCCGCTGTGTATCCTGCCATGGACGGAGTGTTGCCTAATAATTACAGGTGGCACCACATCTGGCATTTGACAGCTATGTTAGGTTACACAGCGGCAGGCTTCCCCACTGCAGTGTGTAACCTAACAAAGTGAGGTCAGACCTATAAAAAGCCTCTGACTTGGAATCAGACGTTAGAGCTTTGTGGATGGTTTGGACCAATGAAAAAGCACCATTGGTCCAAGCCGTCCAATAAAAAAAAAAAAAAAAACACTGACGGCATCCATCTAGATGCCTCATCATTAATGAAAAAGTGAGGAACAGGTTGGCCCCTCCCTGTCTCCTCCCTGTCTCCTCCCACACCCCAGAGGCTGAGTGGTTTCCCCTCCTACCTCACAGGCTGTGAGTCACAGCACTCGGGACCACTCAGCCAGGGGTGCCTCCCCTGCTAATGACCTCACCGCAGGTGCCTGACCTCTACCAAACACCTGACATTTTACCTTGTCAAACAAATCATCCCAACACAGCTATTACTTTGTGTATAACTTGCCCTTCCCTTTTAGGTTGCAAGAGAATGCAAGGGGGAGTACACAATAATATGTAGCCCACCACACTGCCACAGTAAATTAGTGTAATATAGCACCAAATAGCAACTGTTGGTTATGTGTTTAGATGAAGCATTGAGATCTTGAGGAATGCTGAATTAAGTTTGTTTTTCTTATAAGGACATTGCATCTGAATACAGCACAAGAGAAGAAAACATATATACAGATAGAACTTCCTGTGTTTTACACACATGCATACATATGCAGAGACCAACACTGCACCACAGCGCCGTCTAGTGCCCAAAAGACATCTCTGAACGTCAGCAATACAATTAGTATCAGAATATCAGTAATATGTTGTTGCATTTCCAACAGCAACTAACTTTCCCTACCAGGTTTTAAAACGTATTAACTGATTATTAAAATAGTTTGTACTTGAATGTTCATAGCCTAGCTACAGGTTCACTTTAAGGTAAAAGCCAAGGTGTAAGTAGGAAAAAGAAACATTGAAGTTCTTCCTAGATGACACAAATGTTACAGCTAAGTCATTTTTTCAAAGAGCGTGAAATAATTAATATCGAGAATATGGTTAAAAAATTATTCTTTAAGATGCAGAAATTTGCTCTCAATGTGCGTACTTATAAGAAATAAATTTTTTCCCCCCTCGCGCTGACTGTCGAAGCAACGAGGTGGCTGCAAATGATGCAGAAACTTTGGCTTAGAGCAAGCCGCAGCTCTAAGTCGCGGATGAGGCCAACAGGGTGACTAATGACGTCTTTCATTGTCCTCCGTGGTCATGGCCAATTTAAGTTTCGCAAAAAAAACTGTTCTTTAAGGCGTGAAATGATGCCCACTGGCACCGCGGCTTCAACGTATTATAGCACCATACAGGCAAACGGTCCAGAGCTGGCAGCCCATAATATATGTAAGTTGACAGTGGATCGGAATTGAAAAATTAGGCGGCTTATGTAATTAGACTTTGGGATGCGGGGACTTTGCAGATTTTGCCGCCAACCAACATTAAAAAAGTCTGGTGGTAGCCCGTCCATTAACTCTTCCTGATTCTGGAGACCAGGCAAAACATGAAAAACCTAAGTGAGGGGGGAAAAAAAACCCGACCTAGACAAACTATAAGAAGCCTCACAAGCTTAAAGGAGAACTATGGGGTTAAGTCTTTTCCCCATAGTTCTCCTCAGGGTAACGGGAGGACACAAACTAGCGTCCTCCTGTCACCCTAGGCTCAGTATACCGCGAGCAGCCCCTCCCCTGTCATGGCAGAGAGTCGTGACAGGATCGAGAGGTGAGCGAACGCTGTTATATGTTCGCTCACTTCCCGATCTACTGAGCCAACCTGTGACAGTCTCATTGTCACAGGTTGGCTAGAACTATGAGGTGAGTAAAAATCACTCACCTCATAGTTCTCCTTTAATTTCAGGCCCTTATCTGATTCTGTATTGTAATGCTGAAATGTACACAGCTCTGCCACACAGCACAGCCCTGCCAAGACTGGGACGGGCCCTGATCTCTCTCTGGTACAGTTTCGCTTAAACTTACAGGTCCTTCCCCATCCTCCCTCCATGACTGGACAGTGAAAGGAGAAGTAGCAGACTGATTAACTCATCTTGCTATTACACTGCTCTCTCCTCTTATTAGCATACTCTGCTGCTGCACAGGTGTTTTACCTATTTTATATCTCTCACAGGTCCCATTGATAGTGCAATTGGTTGGCATAGCCATACACGCCTTCATGCCAAGTGGCAGTACCTGTGCACACCCAAAGTAAAACAGATAACAGAGTACCAGTGGAATGGATAAAAGGGACAATTAGATGATATAAAATTATATTTGTATTTTATATTTTTTATATCTTTTGATTAGAGTCAATAGCCAACATGCAGGGGCGTCCCCACTCTATTCGCCACCTGAGGCAGCTGGGGTGCGTTGCTGGCTTACAAATGGGCACATTCCAGGAAGAGGGGGTGTGTACACAGGCTTGAGTTTCCTCCTTAGGTCCTAGCACCCAGTGATGTCACCGGTAGCCATGAGCTCAGCAGAACACCAGCCAAAGTGATCTGGCATGCCCTGGCCAGCTTCCCACCCAGCTCTTGTCAACCAGTGACGTCACCTGTGGCCAGGAGCTCAGCAGGTCACCGGCCAGAGCATCCAGCTCAGCTCCTGCCAAACAGTGATGCCACTGGTTGCCATGACCTGGGTGGGACGCCAGTCAGAGTGTCCCAGGTTGCGAAGGGCTAACAGCCTTTAGCAACCTTGGATTCCCTGGCCGGAAAATAGGTGACAGACATACTGTAAACATTGAGCAGCTTGCTGCCCCCCTTTGTGACCCAAAGAGATGCCACCTGAGGTACCAGCCTCAGAATGCCTCATTTTGGGGATGACAGTGCCAACATGTTTTAAAGGTTACATAAATCTTCTTCAGGGCTCTGTAGCACATGCCCACTGTCTACTATACTGCAGTGGTGAATGACAGACCAGTAACATCAGCAAGATACTGTTTAACCACACTAGTAAGTGAACATCAAAATAGTAGCTGGTGTTTATAATGTATCTGTAAATAAATAAATCAAAGCAACTGGACTGTAATTTTCTTTCTGGTCATACTACTAGCTTTCTCAATTTAGAATGACCAGCAAAATGTCTTCAATGAAAATACAGCAAGGCCAGTTGTTTATAATGGTCCAGTCCAGGTGTTTATAATGGTTAGTGATTCAATTACTGGCTGGGCATTGCATTGTAAGATGCAAGTGATTGTATTGCTTACTAGGAAACTCAAGAGAGGTA
>NW_017306354.1:1867533-1885081 GCF_000935625.1 Nanorana parkeri | reverse complement strand
ATATGTTGTAAGCTCTTTGATATCCATGTTAATTTACAGCTTTTAGAGTAAAGTAAATAAAATACATGTGGTATATTGGGATGATCACACTCACATATATATCTAAAAGGAAGGAGAAAAATAATTGACGAAATTATGAGCTTTACTTACAAAATAAGACAGTGCACAAGAGTTCTGTTCTCTCTTACCGTCTTTGTCATCTGTTGTATAAAAAAATAATTTAGTCCTCCAGTCTTTTTTAACCACCGAGAGAAAATTACTGTTACATTAAACTGATGATATTTTTATTCAGGAGACATCAAATGTGCCTCCCTCTCATAATGACAGGAAAACTTTTAAAAGCTTTGAAACTCTTCTGCTTTCCGGAGTTAAAAATTCACTTTCTGATTTTTTTTTGCATTCATCTAATTATTAATGTCTAAAAGACGGAGAAGTCATTTTTTTTTTGGCAAAGTTTGGCAAATTAATTTGCGTTGTCATATTAGAAAATGTTGCATTTCTATGTGGGAAACACACAAATATCTACCTCTATAACTAACATACGTGTGTTAACCATTTTTCATCCTTTGTAACATCGCAGTGCGGTTCTTTGTGCCTTCACTTCACTTTCTGTTCTTGAGCAACCATGTCAGGGCTGTCTTTAATGCAGGGCAAAGGGGGCAGTTGCCCTGGGCCCAGTCATTGTTGTGGTGCCCAAAAGAGACACATGCATCACCCTTCTGTTTAATATGTGATCATCGTATGGTGTTGCTCCACCCCTGCCGTACACAGCATAGCACGACCGTGTGGCACCTCACACAGGGTCATGTCTCCCTTTGACGTTCACTCCTATCTGCTGCGACAGATGCGACAGTGCATGGCGGGAAAGGAGTGTGTAGGGGGTGGAGGGCCCAAGAAAATTTTTACCCGGGGTCCAATGAATATTAAAGACGGCCCTGAACCACGTTCTGTCCTTGCCTCCCAACTGTTCCCCTGCATTGTTTCCCTTTCTCATGGGCTTTCAATAGAGACTACAAGAGACGTGCTACATGCTCTCCTGCAACGGCTGCATGGCATTTCTCATGGGGGTCCTTATGCTGACAACAGTGGATCATGTTTCCATATTGCATGTTAAAACTAACACTTGTAGTCTCCATTGAAAGCCCATGAGAAAGGGTAGCAATGCAAAGGAAGCGCTGGGAGGCAGGAACAGAACATGGTTGCTCAATAACAAAAGGTGCCTGAACAAGGACCTTCATGTCAGGATCACTGAGGATTATTTTAAAATGACATTAAACTCAGGAGATAAATCTTAAAAATACATTCAAGTACCTTAACTATTAATAAACATGTATTTTATTTGTGTATCACTCGGCTGTAGATCCTTAAATCATCTCTGAATTGGTGCTGACACTGTCCTTCCTTCTGGAGGGTGGCTACTTTTGTTCCCCATGGTCCTTCTGTGTGTTTTAAAGTAGTCACCGCTCCAATTGACTACAATCTCACATTTACAGTAGATTACTAATTTGTACTGAGACTGTAGCCATCCCGGGAGTGAGCTTGGAGCAGTGGCTAGTTTACAACACCTACAGGGACCATGGGGACCAAAAGTAGCCACCCTCCAGAAGGAAGGGCAGTGTCAGCACCAATTCAGAGATGATTGGAGGATCTACAGCCGAGTGACACACAAATAAGAGACATTTTTGTTAATAGTTAAGTTACTTGAATGTATTTTTGAGATTCAACTCCTGAGTTTAGTGTCACTTTAAACTATGTGAGATTTTACTGATTAGGTTTCTATATTCTTCAATACAATTCATGATGAATGGGTGGGAGAGGTCCACCCTCACCACATATGTTATCCTGCATTCTGAAAAATATCCATGATCATAGAGTTTATTGTTGTCTTTTCAGTAAATAGACTGATATATCAAGCAAGAAGAAATACGATCCAATTCGGTGATGATAGCAAATATGGACGCTGCTACAATTGCAAGGATTTGTTTTGACAATTAATCATCCAAACCTCAGAAAAAGCCGTAACACATCTCACATTGAGGGGTTACACTTCACATAAGTGTCTCTGACAGATATAAGCCATAAGGGAAATTGTCTCCATAAATAATGGTAGACTAATACCATTTTGAGAAGGCGTGGACTTCAAATAAAGAGTATTTTGCATTTGTTATTTCCTGAATGCTGGTTATCTGCCCGATTTCAGCATTGTTGTGCCTGGACACAGCTCTCCAGAGCTTTCAAATCTGTAACATTTTCAAAGATATCTCCAGATCCACTACATGGAACTGACAGTGACAGCACTGCTATATCATAGACTGTATGGGTCATTGCAGTTTGTTTTCCTGCAATGCTTCAGTGCTGATGGTTGTATTTCCCACACAGTCTTCTCACTGCAGTCGTTGTGCTGATTTTATATCAAGCAGTAATTAAGAGAAACACATTCGATAAAAATGATTTCAAGAGACCTGTTTCCCCGAAAATAAGACCTAGTACAATTTTTTGGGAATTTCTAAAATATAAGACCTACCCCGAAAATAAGACCTAGTTGTGACCATTCCCAGGGCCAGTGGTGGCATAAGGGGACCTTGAAGAGACGCGGGAGAGGCAGGAGAGAATCAGCGGTACCAACGAAGCCAGCACTAGAGGAAGCGAGGCAGCACCGTAGGGAGCAGAGCCGCATAAGCCGATGCTCCTGTCACAGGTGGAGTGATACCAAATGCACTCAGTCTGTGAGGAATCGATAGTAAAAGTGCGCTTCGCTCATTCTGACCAGTGACTGTTTAGCAAATTGCTCTTGGAAAGGTACGGCACCCCTGATTGCCCTGATCACCATATTGTTGTACATGAATACATGTAGACTTTTCTATATGAATAAGTGTGGATTGTTGTACATAAAAAAAAAAAATAAGACCTACCCAGAAAATAAGACCTAGTGTGTTTTTTTGAGCCCAAAAAAATATAAGACAGTGTCTTATTTTCGGGGAAACACGGTATTTGTATTTTCCACCCAATGCGTTTCTCAAAACAATAATTCACTCTTTAAAACAATTAAAAAAAATATTTTCACTAGAGGGTGGTGACATCACTGAGAATGCAGCCTATCCATTCACTAGAGGGTGGTGACATCACTGAGACTGCAGCCTATCCATTCACTAGAGACCGGTGACCAGGGGCATAACTAGAAATCACAGGGCAAAATTTTGTATGGGGCCCAGTGATTTCTAGTTATACCCCTTGCAGAGCCCACTCGAGATCCCACCTGAGGGTGAGCCTGCAGAGCCCACCATAGACTCTCTATGGTGGGCTCTGCAGACTCACCCTCAGGTGGGCTGGTCGCACTCCTTGCCTGTCCGCCTCCTCTTCGTCCACGGACGCTGATGGGCCCTGCCTCCTCCTCCGTCCAGCCTGCTCTATCACCGCTGCTGGCTCTCATTGACTCTGTGGAGAGGAACGCGCTGCTGCACAGATTACTGTCAGTGATCTGAACAGCGACCAGTGACATCACCGAGAGTGCAGTCTATTCATTCACTAGTGAAAAGAGGCACCTCTATGGGCACTAATATAACTATTTCCTATGCTCCTCAGTTCCATTTAGTGGTCATCATGCAATATTACTTTTCATTCATATCTGAAAAGAACACATATTAAGAACATTTGTTTTCCTTGCATTGGGTCCTGGTCCTGCAGCCTACAGTCATCTGGGCCACACACTCCATGTCATCACTTCCAGGGGTGTCAGACAAGAGGTGCAAGAGAACCTCCCAAATCATCCTGGTCTTGAACAAGGTACCTGACAATCAGTGACTTGGAAAGTAGTACTGCTAGAGACAGACACGGAGGTCAGCAATAACAGTCCTTCTTTTTTTTAATCTTAGTACATATTTTAGTATATCTTTTTTTTTAGTATATCTTTTTCCTGCCTTTTTTTTAGTTTAGAGAGTAGGGAATGGTTTAAACTCTTTTTTTTTGTGTGTGTTGTGTCGAGTAGAGAATGGTTAAAGTGGAAGTGACAAATTCCAACTTCTGCTTCTCCTCTGAATGCAAAGGTGGTCCATGACTTGATCTTTGGTCCGGCACCGATGGTCCTCTTTGGGCAGAATGACAAGTATGTCATTCAAAATGTCATTCCATGCTTTTGATTACATGCGACCTAGGGGTGCGTCATCATGCAGGTTGGGCTCACAGTACTCCAGGAATGGCACTCACATATCTTTACATTAGTGCTACTTCATGCAGAAAGAATTCCCATCCCTCCACCACTGGAGTAGTAAGAGAAAGCTGCCATGGCGTCGCCAGACGGACTCAAAGACTCCAGGGAAAAAGGTAGGTAAAGTGTTTTGTTTTTAAATTAAATTAAATTTACACATTTTATCCAAAATTGAAAAAAAAAAGGTGTTTCTTTATGCACACTAAGTGGTATTGTTTAACCCAACACATTTCTTATTTGTTAAGAATGCAATATTCTGATTTTTTTTCTTGTAGTCTCAGACAACAAAATTCCTCAGAATACTGTTCGTGTGGAGGGATTAAAATAGGACAGTAATTGTAATATTTGTAGTTTGGAACAGATGGCGATTGAGGACCTAAACACAGCTCTGGGATATTGGCTTTGGATAGAAGATTTCCTGCTGTTCATTACAAACTCTACTTAAAAGTATTTATTGTACACTTTCTGCATCCCTGCTGTCATCTAAAATACCGCCAGCCCATAATTATAAACATATACATAAAACAAGCACTGATTCTGTAAGATGCCACCGCATCCTATCAGCAAACACTTATTTTTTAATTTCATTATATATATACACCTTAAAGGCCAACTACACTATATTGCCATACGTATTGGGGCGCCTGCCTTTACAGGCACATGAATTTAATGGCATCCCAGGCTTAGTCTGTAGGGTTCAATATTGAGTTGGCTCCGCCCTTTGCCGCTATAACAGCTTCAACTCTTCCGGGAAGGCGTCCACAAGGTTTAGGAGTGTGTCTATGGGAATGTTGGATATTTGTGAGGTCAGGTACTGATGTTGGGCGAGAAGGCCGGGCTCGCAGTCTCCGCTCTAACTCATCCCAAAGGTGTTCTATCGGGTTGAGGTCAGGACTCTGTGCAGGCCAGTCAAGTTCCTCCACCCTAAACTTGCTCATCCATGTTTTTTGGATCTTGCTTTGTGCATTGGTGCGCAGTCATGGTGGAACAGGAGGGGGCCATCCCCAAACTCCTCCCACAAAGTTGGGAGCATGAAATTGTCCAAAATGTCTCTAGAGTCCAGTGGCGACTTGCTTTACACCACGGCAGCTGATGCTTTGCATTGCACTTGGTGATGTAAGGCTTGAATGCAGCTGCTTGGCCATGGAAACCCATTCCATGAAGCTCTCTAGAACTGTTGTTGTGCCAATCTGAATGCCACACAAAGTTTGGAGGTCTGTAGCTATTGACTCTGCAGACAGTTGGCAACTTCTGCGCACTCTGCACTTCAGCATGCGCTGACCCCGCTCTGTCATTTTACGTGGCCTACCACTTCGTGGCTGATTTGCGGTTGTTCCCAGTTGCTTCCACTTTGTTATAATACCACTAACAGGTGACCATGGAATATTTAGTAGCAAGGCAATTTCACGGATGAACTTATTGCACAGGTGGTACACTAGAATTCCCTGAGCTCCTGAGAGCGACCCATTCTTTCACAAATGTTTGTAGAAGCGTCTGCATGCCGAGGTGCTTCATTTTATACACCTGTGGCCATGGAGGTGATTGGAACACCTGAATCCAATGATTTGGAGGGGTGTCCCAATACTTTTGGCAATCTATATATATATATAATATCTGAACGGTGTGGGGGGAGCACACATGAAATTGAGCCCTTCATAGTTTGAGCACTATTGAGAAAAAGAGTTGGCAAATGCGCCTGCCCGGTAAAATCCTTTAAAAGCTGTTTTGATAGCTTACTGCCAAAGTAGTGGCATTTGATGGCTGGCTACATTCGCCTGGTACACATTCTCTCTGTTATAAATCGAGTTAGTGTGAACATAAAATGGTAGACGAATGTGATTGAATGTCAGAAGAGCAAAATGTTATAAAAGAAAATTGCTGGCGAACCTCCCAGAATATCCTTTATAAATAAACCCCATAGACAAGACGTTCAAGTTTCTACAATACTGCTACAGAGGTGCAGTTGGTGTGATGACCCCGTTTCTTATAGCCCATAGCACATACTGAACTGCCCCATGGGTACAGATCATTGTATTTCCACCTATAAAACAAACCAGTGCCCTTTACATGCAATAAACCATGCAATGTGTGATACTCTGCTCTCCAGTTCTTGGCACCTATAGGGATGAGTGAGTCTGCCTGGGTTTGATTCATGGTACAATTCCAGAAATGTCCTTGAAATTAGAATTTTTCTCCAAACCCTTTTAAGGTCTATGGAGAGCAAATATTGATATTCAATTTGGCCCTTTAGTAGAGCTAATAGTCAAACAAACGGCATTGAAAGCCGAGTACTGCCAAGGGGAACATGTACCAATGTGAAAATGAAGAAACAAAATACCATACAGTGACGAGATGGCCTTTGCCGTTCAGGGGGGATGCCTACAGTTGTATGTGGTATTTAGAGATAATATATATTTTTAATTCAATGGGAGCCGAATCTTCTCATTGAATAATGGCCATTAGCTACGCTAATAGGCAAGGAGTTGACAAACAAAGTGCATGGAGGGCTGAGCAGTACCATGGTGGACATGTATTTAAGCAAAACAAATTTAAAAAAAATCGATTTAGTATGGAGCAGTGATTTTAAAAGAGAACTATGGGGTAAGTGTTTTTCCTCATAGTTCTCCCAAGTGTCACAGGAGGACATATACTAACCTCCTCCCGTGACCCAAAGCCTCCTCCCGTGACCCAATATCACAAGCTACAGCTCATGGTATACTGAGACCGCCACAGCCGGGATGGATTCTGACATTACTGTCGAGATCCACCCAGCTGTGTGAGTGACAGCTGGCTCTGCTTATCTAGAGGCAGAGCCCGCTGTACCTGCCCCCTCCCTGTCCGTTCCTCCAGTCAATGCTGGAGGATCGGAGCAGGGAGGGTGGGAATCCCTGCAAGGAGATGATCGAGAAGTGAGCGAGCGATGGTATGTTGTTCGCTCACTTCCCGATCTATTGAGCCGACGTGTGACAGTCTCATTGTCACAGGTCGGCTCGAACTTTGAGGATGAGTGATTTTGACTCACCTCATAGTTCTCCTTTTATAATGTTTATAAGGCAACATTAAAAATGTACAAATACTTCAAATAACATGCTTGGGGATGTCCTGTACCTGACTGTGAAGTGGGACATCTATATGTTGTATAGCACCTACAAAAATGCTATTCAAATTGCCAGTAAATGAGAGCACCCGGCCACTTCTTTTTGTTTGTAGACCCAACAGCTGGGGATTCCCTTCACCTAGAGCAGACTCTTATCCTAGATGCGGGTCTACTATAGATATCACAGGGAGATCCTACCCCCTAAAAAAAATGACATAGGGTCATTAGGTTCTTACCATGCCCTTCAGAAGGACCATGAGAAGTAGAAGCCGCAACAGATCTCCAAAAGCCAAAGGAAGATGTCTTATTTTAAAAATTACAATAAAATGAGGTACAGCTTATAAATAATTTTATTTAAATACATTTTGCATATGTATATTTTACATGAACCACTTAATTCATGAAGCTGGTAAAATCTATGTAGTCATACGGCTCATTTTTCAGCTGTTGTATTAAAAAGATGCCTGAATGAATCAGAGGAGGGACATGCTCCTCTCCTTCTCTACCAGTAGGATTATTTGGTCCTTCACAGAGACTGCCAACAAGGTCTTGCTTGAGTTTCTCATTAAATGTCACACATGTTTCTCTTCTTCACTTCTCCAGCTCTGGGCAGCCCTCTAATGCTGAAAATAATGGAATTTACATAGTGATGTCAGCAGGATTGTTTTCAGGATTCTCATGAAAGTCCAGACTAATGTGATGAGTAACCCCTCCCCCCATACCCTCAGACAAGGTGGTGTCTATGAGTCCCAGGGCTCATAGAATGTTAGTTGAATGACATGAGGTGTCGCTCAACCCAGAAAAGACCAGTGTCACAGGAGTTAGGAGGACAGGTACAACAGTGCTGGAGCATGGAGAGAGCAAGTAGTGTTTAGCAATGTTTTATGCTAATCAAGGAGCAGGGACATGTGATGAGGTCAATGGCAGGTGAGGCACCTCCCAGGCCATGTCCACAACCCCACGCAGGCCAAGTCACCGAGCCTGTGAGGTAGGAGGGGGAACTGCTCTGCCTGTGGGGTGTAGGAGGAGGAAGGGAATAGACAGGGAGGAGCTTACCTGTCCCTCACTTGCTCCCCACTGATGAGGCATCTAGATGGATGCCATTTGTGGTTTTTTTGGGACGACTTAGACCAATGGCGCTGTGCCATTGGCCCAAACCCTCCACAGAGCTTAAACCCCTGACTCCAAGTCTGAGGCTTGTTGTAGCTTTGGCCTCACTATATGTTAGGTTACACACAGAAGCAGGGAGGCCTGCGGCTGTGTAACCTAATATAGCTGTCAAAAGCCGGATGAAGCGCCACCTGTAATTAACAGGTGGTGCTCCATGCATGACAGGATACACAGCAGGAAGGCTTTCCCCACTGTGTAACCTAATAGAAGCCGTCTAAATGGAGAAAAAGCTGTGGGCTTCAGACTTGAAGTTGACAGCTTTTTTTTCCCGTAATGGCAGATGAGGCTCTGTAAAGAAGGGGGAGGGGGGGTGACCCTATTAAAAAAAGTGGGGGACTTTAATCTAGAAGCACTAGGCTGATATCATGGATATAGTCTAAGCACCTAGTGGACCACACACACATCTTCAACAAGCCTTCATGTACCTTTCATGCAAATCTCAGCTACAGCTCCTGAAGATGTGCCTAGTCTTGTGAAAGGTGGCCTACATGACCAAAAATAAGGTGCCAGGGTCAGGAGGTTTTGGGCAGAACCGACTCTCCCAGCTGATGCCAGACCATAATAGTCTACTGTACGTTTTGCTTGTGAAAATCTATGCACAGGCTCCATTCCCTGCTTTTCATTCCCAATTTCAGGTCAGTAGTTTTAAACTAAGTGTAGGTACTTTAATTTATTTTCAAAACCGTCTCTGGTGTTTCTCATTCCACTTCCAAACACCTCACTGCAGAATTATAATTTCCTTACAGTTTCATCCTCACTGGCTTGCATAGGAAGGAGACATGACAAGATCATCAGACGGTAATGACATTTCGCTGCTCAAGGCTGTGGCATAATGTTGCCTCTCCCCTTGTAGTTCCCCAACTTTCTGAAAGACGCCTGGCAATGATCTAGCAATTTTTTTTTTACCCGAGGATTCTGGGTAAATGTGTACCTGCAGCATTATGCCACTGACAGTCTGTTTAATTCAGCCTCTTCTGCGCAGTTTAAGCCCCGCTAGAAAACACATCAATCACAGAAAGTTAAACACTAAACATACAACCTTGATGTTAATGTTTCTGTAAAAGTTCTGCTAAACGCCCCGGGCCTATTTTTTCCTGAAATGCTTTACACGGAAAGGCGTCTTGCGCGGCCCTGACCTATCATGTTCAGATTTACTGGCAACGTTCTCCCGCCGATAATGAAACGAGGCACTCGCAGGCAGAGATGTTATGGCCCTTTGCTTATTTTAATATTGTACTTATAAATCTTAAAGTTGTCATGGTGGGTCATCGGTAATGTTCCGCAAGTGCAGGGGCGAAAATGATTCAGCATGGCAGTATGAAACAATGATGATATAGGTGACTGCACCCTGAATGCGGTTGATACCTTTTGAGAATCTGTAGCTGGCGTGTTCTTTTATTGCTAAAAGTTGTTAAAATTTTGTGGACAATGTATACTGACTGTAACCCCTTCCTTCCTAACTGCAGTGGCTACTTAAATTTAGTGTTGATAGCACTGTAATAAGTCTAGCTGATTTGTAGTCTGGTATAATTTGGTTATGATAGGTGTTCTGCTATTGATTGCACCTACCGGTGAGTGAAGTGTGACCCTGCTACAGAGAGGGCAGCCAATAAGGGAACATTAGGAGTGTCTATTCCTCACCAGCCGAATTTCATGGCCAGTGGTGCATGCTAGGGAAGTGCATCAATACTCAGCTAGGTCAGTCCTCCCCCAGGCCTAGCCTGGGTGTGGGCTGTACAAGGTTGGAGAAGCTGACTAGGCCTCAACCCTGCAGGAGGCCACGTGTGGACCTAGGTGTGGTCTGTAACTATCTGGGAAAGAGAAGCAGAGGAGCCTTGTGACAGCTGGAGGTGCCAGGAAGGACAGGATGTCATGGACCTGAGGAACAAGTCTGGTGTCTCTTCCAGGGAAGATCTAATGCATATCATCTATTCAGCAGTTGCTCTACTACACAGTGTCATCCTTTCTTCTACTGAAACATTCCTGCACTGTGGAAGCTGGAAGGGATTGGTGAGTTTGGAGTCTATTTGTGCCATGGATGTCTGTAGCCCTATACCCTCTCTCCCAGTTTAGATGTTCTTTAATAAAGCATCTAAAAAGTCCTTAAAGTGACTGGCGCCCAATTTACTGTTCACGTTCCACAACCTGGCAAATGATCCACCCCTGAGAGTTCAATGTCAGCACTCAGTCCCTTTGCAGGTCCACCTCAGGCCTCTGGGGATCAGGGAGGTGCTACATGACCTCTCTATGTATTCATGTATATAAAATAAAAAATAAAATTATAAATATAAAATATAAAAATTATGAATATAAAATAATTTAACAAAGCTGCTCGCAGGCTCTAATGAAAAGGCTAGATGGACCATTAAGTGGATTAGGTGTGTCCTCAATGCAGGTGCCATGATTGGTAAGTTAAATTCGGTTTATTAAATAGGCAGAAGAGAAGTATGTGCATTAGGGACACAGGGTCAGGGTTTTCAGGAGCCAAACACAATCTTGGTGCCATTTTTAGAGCAAATGAGAACAAGTAAGGAGGCAGAGACGTTGTCCTTATGTTACAGTGCCTAAAATAACTTGTCCAAAGAGAGGTAGGTGTTACCTCCGACTTATTGTTGTGGGCCACTGTAGTTCCAGTTATTGATGAGCAAAATAATTAAGCCTAATTTTATTTTGCAGCTAACAGTTCCTTTGCATTTCATTGAAATTTACCCTTTACATGTTTGCCAACGGCTTAGGTAACTGCTTTGCTTGGAAAGAAAATAAGCCATGTCAACCTTTCTATTGTAATCACGTGACTTTGTTTATTAAGGAATATCACGAGCACAGGTCCGGGATAAATAAAAAGGAGCTGCCATATCCTAATGGAGTCATTTAAAGACCTTTGCACCTGTGCAAACCACATTTTTTTATGGCTTCTCCATTGACTCCATTGCATGTCACCAAAATAGAGAAATTTGGTTTTTAAATGTACTGATGTCTAGCAAAATGTCCCAAATATATATCTTATAGATTGTATGGCAAGACGTTTGTGGTTCATCACACCTATATGAACTTGTTGAACATCCCATTCCAAAACCATGGATATGCAACCCCCCTTCTCCTCCATGGGGCATTAATAGCTTCCACTTTTCTGGGAAGACTTTCCACAATATTTGGAAATCTGTGGAAACTTGTGCTCAAAAGAGCATTTGTGGGGTCAGTTACTGATGTTGTATGAGAAGACTTAAAGGAGAACTATGAGGTGAGTGAAAATCAATCATCCTCATTGTTCGAGCCGACGTGTGACAATGAGACTGTCACACGTCGGCTCAATAGATCGGGAAGTGAGCGAAGACACATACCGTCGCTCGCTCACTTCTCGATCATGTCCCTGCAGAGAGTGGTGACTGTCACTCACAGCTCACTGCAGGGATTCCTCCCCTCCCCACTCCAATCCTCCAGCACTGACTGGTGAAACAGACGGGGGGAGGGGGCGGGTAAAGCTGGCTCTGCCTCTAGATAGGCAGCTGGGTGGATCTTGACAGTAATGTCGGGATCCGTCTTGGGTGCGGCGGTCTCAAGATACCGCGAGGTGTAGCTAGCGGTATACTGAGGTTAGGGTGACAGGAGGATGCTAGTACATGTCCTCCCGTGACCCTTAGGAGAACTATGGGGAAAAGCCCCGACCCCGTAGTTCTCCTTTAATTACATAATTGGTGTTCCAATTCACCCTAAATGTGTTTGAGATCAGGGATCTGTTGAGGTTTTGGGAGTTCCTCCATACTAAACTAGTCAAAACATGTCTTTATGAAGCTGGTTTTGTGCACATGGGCCCAGTCATGATTGAACAGAAAAAGGCTGTCAAAAAACTGTTACCATAAGGTTGGAAGACCACAATTGTCAAAATTACCTTTGTATGCTGTATCATTAACAACACCATTCACTGAAAACACCTGAACGTAACCATTTGGCCTTATAGTTATATGTTGTAAATTCCAGGGACAACATAATTTCCCCAAAGGAGTAATTTTTTTTACAGGTGAACTCCACAATTATTTGTTCATTTTATCTACGGATGAATAGTGACACCACAATTTCTTATTATAAAGGACTGTTAGGTTTGAATAGTGATGTTTGTACACCTGATCTTTCAGTTTTGGACAAACTTACATACTGGCTTCAAACAGCTGTGTCCTCAGGTCCATCTATCCTTACTGTGGAATTTGTAAAGCTCAATTTGTATATATTGGTTTCCCAGATATAGCTGCAATGCTTATTTCCTCTACGCCATATTCCTCAGCATAATGTATTTCCTCTACCTGTAATACTGAGAACAAATTGTAAATGTACAGGGCCTTATGGGATGACCTCCTAAGGGACCTTCACCAAAAGATCCTGTACTCACCCAGGAAGATGAGAGGAGGACCTAGAATGTCAGTTGATTGGCCTAAAGCCATCTGAAAAAGGTAAATATATAAAAGCATTGTAACATACACACAGAGAGAGCCTCCAGGGAGGAAGGGGGTCAATAGCAGGAGGCAAGTCTGAAGCCCAGAGTTGGATTTTTATTTATATTACAAATTGGAGAAGAAAACAATCTTTTTACTGGGGTAGATAATCATCATTGTTCTCCTAATTGTTCTCTCTGAACTCCCCATTTTCATTAATATTCCAGCCTTCAAATTGCAGAAAGTTTGGGTATGGTAACGTTCGTAAATAGATTGAGATTAATATAATCCTAATAGAGTTCTCAATTCTTTGCAGGATGTCCAAAGCTTAAACAAGTGGTTTTGGCTGAAGCTTCCCTTGCCCATGTCTGTGAAGGTTCTCATTCATCCAGGTCATGGTATATCTGTAAAAGATAAGTCAAGGCAACAGGACTTGCTGTATTTTTATTGAAGCCGTTTCACTGGTCATCTAACCAGCTTACTGGTTCTGAATTGAGTAAGCTGGTTAGATGACTAGTGAAACGTCTTCAAGAAAAATACAGCAAGTCCAGTTGCCTTCCCTTGTCCAGCTTCAGCCAAAACCATTTGTTTTAGCTGTGGACATCGTGCAAAGAATTGAGAACTCTATTAGGATGGTATTACTCTCGATCTATTTACGAACTTTACCATACCTCAACTTTCAGGGTCTCCCCCTGGAAAAGCACCCTCCGCATGTTGAGGGCATGTGGCCTGGTATGTTGCAGGAAGAGGAGACACATACTTGTCCCCCCCCCCCTTTCCTGCTACTCAGATCAAGGGTGTAGTAAAGGATTTTATGGAGGAGCCCACACATTTTCTCTTTTTTTTGCCCAAAATTCCTACCAGACCTAAAGGATCTGGTATGAATCTGGGGGGGACTTCACACTATTTAAAAAAAAAATGATTTTAACATTTTACAACAAAAGTTCATTCAGGATGAATTTCATAAAAAAATTTTGGATGCATCCGAATTTCGTTATTGGAGGATTGGTATATGTTTGGATGTGTTATTCTTTCATTTCGAAATTCAAATGCATCCAAATGTCTGAATTTCTGAAAATTCTACTGAATTTCAATGCGGAAACAAAACAAATCATACATGCCTAGCAAACAAGATCATTTGGAAATACGATGATGGTTTTAGTGCAGAATAACACTTTTAGTAATTAAATATAACTTTTTCATAGATATTCATACATCAGATCAGAAAGTGGGACAGCTGAGGAGGAAAGAGGGATTTGGTTCCAAAAGAGGGACATTTCCTCCAAATGAGGGACATTTGGGAGGTATGCGTTACCTCAATCTAAAGGTGCCCATACACTGCACGATTCTCATACGAGAATCGTGCAGGAAATCCCGCGATCGTACGAGAATCGTGCAGTGTGAATGAAGACGTGCGACCGTTTCTACTGTACGGTCGCACGTCTTTTGTCTAGGGAGCATGCTAGAAAACCCGCCGAGAATCGTACGATTTTCCGCTGGTTTTTAGCATGCTCGGGAGACAAATGCCGAATGGGCCGGTGTGCGCACGCGCACACTGCCCGTTCAGCATTGCAGTCATCGCAAGCCCGCCCCTCAAGGGGGCAGGCTTGCGATGATCGCAAGTACGATCTGCCTGTCCAAGATGGGCAGATCGTAAATTTTTTACATTACTTTACAACCATTGCAAGTCTAAGGTCTTGCGATGGTTGTAAAGTGTATGGCCACCTTTAGTAACTCAGTCTTTGGTTCTCAGAGAGTAACTTAGCGTATCACATAGTCAAGTGACACAAGGACACGATCCCACCCAGAAGCTCTGAGATAAGGACAAAAAAAATGAATAAAAAAACAAATTAAAGATAAACAAAGTGAACTTTTCTATTTCCGACAGTTGCGATGATTACTAGACAGAGTCAGCAGCTCCTTGTGTGGTTTTATTTGTTGTACGGATGTGCCTGTTTGCTGTCTTAAAATGAACCATTATTAATATCTGTACAAGCTCTCCAAGTTTTTAGCTTCAGCTGGTGCGCTGGCTGCCAGTAAATGTCACTGATTCACCTGTATTCACAATGTCCTTGACAGATATGCTTAGCAAAAAAATACTTCATGTACCAAGTCAAATCAATAGAGATGACAATACAATGCATTCATTTCAAATAAAATAGAAAAAAAAGAGGGAAGTATTATGTGAACAGAGGGGAAAAAAATTGACTTTTGTGAAGGAAAGAACATTGACTTAAAGAATACTTTAGTATTAAAGGAGAACTATGAGGGGAGTGCTTTTCACTCACCTCATAGTTCTAGCCGACCTGTGACAATGAGACTGTCACAGGTCGGCTCAGTAGCTCGGGAGGTGACTGGCGGAACGAACGGGGGAAGGGGCGGGTACAGCTGGCTCTGCCTCTAGATAGGCAGAGCCAGCTGTCAGTCACGCAGCTTGGTGGATCCCGGCACAATTGTTGGGATCCGCTTCAGATGCGGCGTCTCAGTATACGGAGAGCTACAGCTCGCGGTATACTGATCCTAGGGTGACGGGAGGACGCTGGTTTGTGTCCTCCCGTTACCCTAAGGAGAACTATGGGGAAAAGCCTTAACCCCATAGTTCTCCTTTAAACGCAATGTTGTGGAGGAGGATGGTAAGGCAGGTACTGTAGCTGTGTTGCTTGGTTGTTACAGGTTGAAGGATTTTGTGACTTCCGAGTGTTTTTTAACCAATTACAGCTGAACTTCAGACACATACAAATATGGCACAATGCCTGAACATGTAGAAGTCATTAACTACTAAATATTTTATGGTTATTTCACTTTATATACATTTTTGATACTTTAATGTAGTGGTCACATGACCCCTGCACACCCCTTTTGCCATTTTCCACATTAGGGCTCTGTAAGGGGACTTCATTAGACATGCTCCTACGCCTGTGGCATACCTGTGGTACCTCCTGGAGGATGCTTGTTGTCACTGCAACTGCCCCAGACTTTTTTGTCAGCCGTGGGCTAATGAGCCTGGCTACACAACCACAAAATACTGTACAACCCCACCCCATGATTTTTAATAAATCATGATGCAGATGTGGCAAAACATGTCCGTGGTTGAGGTTTAAAACAATAAAGTTTTAACCGTTAATAAAGCAAACCAAAAAAATATATACCTGACCATTAACATGAACCACCAGCTCAGTTTTCATGACTCAACTACTAAACAGGTGTACCAAAAAACCCTTCAAAGCTGGGTGAGAAGTTCCCCAGCATGGTGGCAAAGGGAGGGAAGGTGAGTTGAAAGGGTAAATGGGCCCCGGTGGCTGGGATATATAGAGGTAGACTATGGTTCTTACTGCATGTTACTTTCCCCATTAAAGTGTTATCTTACAGTCATAGTTGACAGCCAATGAAATAACAGTCACTCATTATATATGACTTATCTACAACAACATTAAAAAAAATGGCTGCTGAGGTGGCAATTTCATGGGGATACTTTATGAGGTTTTTGTATCTAACATTCACAAAACATGCCCTGTGAGGCTGAGGCTGTGAACACACGCACATCGGTCTCAGCAAAATTGCACAAGAGAGGGGATTCAAGACCAGTGGCGGATATAAAACTGCAGCGCTGCTGTTGGGTGACCATAAGTACAGGAGCAACTGTACTTGACAGCACCGAAAAAAAAGTGGATTTCATGCTAGACTTTAAAAGATTTACACAGGGCACATTCACATCAGTACCTCCCCTCAAGGAGCTTACAATCTAAGGCCTCACTTTGTATGTATGTATATCTCACATACATACCGGGCCGATTTAGACAGGAGTCAATTAACCACCCAGCATGTCTTTGGAGTGTGGGAAAAAAACAACACAAGCACAGGGAGAACATGCAAACTCCTTGTGTCCTGAACGGATCTATCCTGGGATTTTAACCCGCCCCCCGCCACCCCCCAGGGCAGTATGATATCTCTAATTGTTGAAAGGATGCTGCTCATAGTTTACATTTCAGGACCTAGGACATACATCATGTATCCTAGAGTGCTTCCCCACCCATGTCTGACACCTGCTGTAGGCACTAATCGACTTTAACAAGTGTTAAAACATCAGTAATTGTTACAATGAAGACAAACACTCACACATTGTAGTTAGCTGCAGCTGTCAGGAACAACTAATTAAAATGTATTTGTGTTTTTTTACTCCTTTTTTTCTTTTTCTTACAGATTTTTCCCTTAATTGATACATTTCTACTTCTATTCAAGTCTGTAAAAGTTCTCAGTTACTCAGGGGCATGGTATAGTATAGCAAGTAGCTTCTTCAGCTCTAATGAGTATCTGGAACATACTACAACATGACCCCATGGGTAACTTAGTTACCAAGGTTAATTGTCCAAGAACATGATGGAAGTAGTGAAAACATGTGAATATAATATAATATAATAAATAATAATTCTAATGGGCTGTTTTGCCCTTCTACAAAATTGCAAAACATGGCAAAGGTTTACAGGAAAGTTGATGTGCATGTAACTATAGATGTATATCTGGATCCAATGATCATTATCATTATTATCACATTACTTTCTCCTAAAGTAATCTCTGCTTGTGCATTTTTCATCACATGCTTACCTTTATTTATACAATGTCATTTGTATTTATATTATTATTATTCCTATT
>NW_017306354.1:1863962-1867275 GCF_000935625.1 Nanorana parkeri | reverse complement strand
GGAAATCCCGCGATCGTACGAGAATCGTGCAGTGTGAATGAAGACGTGCGACCGTTTCTACTGTACGGTCGCACGTCTTTTGTCTAGGGAGCATGCTAGAAAACCCGCCGAGAATCGTACGATTTTCCGCTGGTTTTTAGCATGCTCGGGAGACAAATGCCGAATGGGCCGGTGTGCGCACGCGCACACTGCCCGTTCAGCATTGCAGTCATCGCAAGCCCGCCCCTCAAGGGGGCAGGCTTGCGATGATCGCAAGTACGATCTGCCTGTCCAAGATGGGCAGATCGTAAATTTTTTACATTACTTTACAACCATTGCAAGTCTAAGGTCTTGCGATGGTTGTAAAGTGTATGGCCACCTTTAGTAACTCAGTCTTTGGTTCTCAGAGAGTAACTTAGCGTATCACATAGTCAAGTGACACAAGGACACGATCCCACCCAGAAGCTCTGAGATAAGGACGAAAAAAATGAATAAAAAAACAAATTAAAGATAAACAAAGTGAACTTTTCTATTTCCGACAGTTGCGATGATTACTAGACAGAGTCAGCAGCTCCTTGTGTGGTTTTATTTGTTGTACGGATGTGCCTGTTTGCTGTCTTAAAATGAACCATTATTAATATCTGTACAAGCTCTCCAAGTTTTTAGCTTCAGCTGGTGCGCTGGCTGCCAGTAAATGTCACTGATTCACCTGTATTCACAATGTCCTTGACAGATATGCTTAGCAAAAAAATACTTCATGTACCAAGTCAAATCAATAGAGATGACAATACAATGCATTCATTTCAAATAAAATAGAAAAAAAAGAGGGAAGTATTATGTGAACAGAGGGGAAAAAAATTGACTTTTGTGAAGGAAAGAACATTGACTTAAAGAATACTTTAGTATTAAAGGAGAACTATGAGGGGAGTGCTTTTCACTCACCTCATAGTTCTAGCCGACCTGTGACAATGAGACTGTCACAGGTCGGCTCAGTAGCGCGGGAGGTGACTGGCGGAACGAACGGGGGAAGGGGCGGGTACAGCTGGCTCTGCCTCTAGATAGGCAGAGCCAGCTGTCAGTCACGCAGCTTGGTGGATCCCGGCACAATTGTTGGGATCCGCTTCAGATGCGGCGTCTCAGTATACGGAGAGCTACAGCTCGCGGTATACTGATCCTAGGGTGACGGGAGGACGCTGGTTTGTGTCCTCCCGTTACCCTAAGGAGAACTATGGGGAAAAGCCTTAACCCCATAGTTCTCCTTTAAACGCAATGTTGTGGAGGAGGATGGTAAGGCAGGTACTGTAGCTGTGTTGCTTGGTTGTTACAGGTTGAAGGATTTTGTGACTTCCGAGTGTTTTTTAACCAATTACAGCTGAACTTCAGACACATACAAATATGGCACAATGCCTGAACATGTAGAAGTCATTAACTACTAAATATTTTATGGTTATTTCACTTTATATACATTTTTGATACTTTAATGTAGTGGTCACATGACCCCTGCACACCCCTTTTGCCATTTTCCACATTAGGGCTCTGTAAGGGGACTTCATTAGACATGCTCCTACGCCTGTGGCATACCTGTGGTACCTCCTGGAGGATGCTTGTTGTCACTGCAACTGCCCCAGACTTTTTTGTCAGCCGTGGGCTAATGAGCCTGGCTACACAACCACAAAATACTGTACAACCCCACCCCATGATTTTTAATAAATCATGATGCAGATGTGGCAAAACATGTCCGTGGTTGAGGTTTAAAACAATAAAGTTTTAACCGTTAATAAAGCAAACCAAAAAAATATATACCTGACCATTAACATGAACCACCAGCTCAGTTTTCATGACTCAACTACTAAACAGGTGTACCAAAAAACCCTTCAAAGCTGGGTGAGAAGTTCCCCAGCATGGTGGCAAAGGGAGGGAAGGTGAGTTGAAAGGGTAAATGGGCCCCGGTGGCTGGGATATATAGAGGTAGACTATGGTTCTTACTGCATGTTACTTTCCCCATTAAAGTGTTATCTTACAGTCATAGTTGACAGCCAATGAAATAACAGTCACTCATTATATATGACTTATCTACAACAACATTAAAAAAAATGGCTGCTGAGGTGGCAATTTCATGGGGATACTTTATGAGGTTTTTGTATCTAACATTCACAAAACATGCCCTGTGAGGCTGAGGCTGTGAACACACGCACATCGGTCTCAGCAAAATTGCACAAGAGAGGGGATTCAAGACCAGTGGCGGATATAAAACTGCAGCGCTGCTGTTGGGTGACCATAAGTACAGGAGCAACTGTACTTGACAGCACCGAAAAAAAAGTGGATTTCATGCTAGACTTTAAAAGATTTACACAGGGCACATTCACATCAGTACCTCCCCTCAAGGAGCTTACAATCTAAGGCCTCACTTTGTATGTATGTATATCTCACATACATACCGGGCCGATTTAGACAGGAGTCAATTAACCACCCAGCATGTCTTTGGAGTGTGGGAAAAAAACAACACAAGCACAGGGAGAACATGCAAACTCCTTGTGTCCTGAACGGATCTATCCTGGGATTTTAACCCGCCCCCCGCCACCCCCCAGGGCAGTATGATATCTCTAATTGTTGAAAGGATGCTGCTCATAGTTTACATTTCAGGACCTAGGACATACATCATGTATCCTAGAGTGCTTCCCCACCCATGTCTGACACCTGCTGTAGGCACTAATCGACTTTAACAAGTGTTAAAACATCAGTAATTGTTACAATGAAGACAAACACTCACACATTGTAGTTAGCTGCAGCTGTCAGGAACAACTAATTAAAATGTATTTGTGTTTTTTTACTCCTTTTTTTCTTTTTCTTACAGATTTTTCCCTTAATTGATACATTTCTACTTCTATTCAAGTCTGTAAAAGTTCTCAGTTACTCAGGGGCATGGTATAGTATAGCAAGTAGCTTCTTCAGCTCTAATGAGTATCTGGAACATACTACAACATGACCCCATGGGTAACTTAGTTACCAAGGTTAATTGTCCAAGAACATGATGGAAGTAGTGAAAACATGTGAATATAATATAATATAATAAATAATAATTCTAATGGGCTGTTTTGCCCTTCTACAAAATTGCAAAACATGGCAAAGGTTTACAGGAAAGTTGATGTGCATGTAACTATAGATGTATATCTGGATCCAATGATCATTATCATTATTATCACATTACTTTCTCCTAAAGTAATCTCTGCTTGTGCATTTTTCATCACATGCTTACCTTTATTTATACAATGTCATTTGTATTAATATTATTATTATTCCTATTTATATATTATTATTCCTATTTATATTATTA
>NW_017306354.1:1861147-1863005 GCF_000935625.1 Nanorana parkeri | reverse complement strand
TTATGGGTTTAATTTTTTATTAGTGACAGCAGTAAATAAATAAAAGAAGAACATGTATGCACAGCTGCTGTACAAAAAAAGTGGAATTCTTTGGAGGTTTCAGAAAAACACAATGAATTATTTATCTCTACCATGATATGCTACTTAAATCACAATAGTGAACAAAAAAGTTTAAATTTGAACACTTGTTGAAACCTCTGGAAAAAGCAGCACACCTAATACTCCAGTGCTGGTAACTTGAAGAGATACAAAAAAAAAAAAAGTTAAATAATAAAATATGAAGCTGTCTGAGATGAAGAGCTCAAAAGATAAGGAAGAGGAGGATGATTCATCACAATGTAGGCCTCTGCTGCCGTCCCGTCCTTATTAACGTAACACAGATGGATCCCGGCCATTAGCTCCCACCGCCTGAACAAGCGATCCTTCTTCAATCAGCAAATGCTTCCTTGCTAATGCTGCTTGGATAGCGATTACAGAGATTGCAGACTAAGCTGGATATGCAAACTGGCCCCAAAAAGTGTAAACAAATAACCTGCAAAATATATATTGCTCTAGATCAGCGGTTCTCAACCTGTGGGTCGCGACCCAAAAGTGGTTCGCAACTCACTGTTGAGGGGGTCGTCGTGGGCACTTCTGCTGGCCTAGGTAAGAGGCTCCTCAGCCTCCTCCTAGCGCAGCAGTGTCAGTCAGCGGGGGGACATCAGAGGCTGTGAATATAAAAGTGCTGCTATACACACTGGCCGCTGCAGCGACATCTAGTGGCCGGGGAGTGTGCACAGCAGGGCTTTTCTAGTCACAGCCGCTGCTGTCTTCCTGCCTCCCATACAGTGCGGGCTCTGCAGGAGGCGGGTATCTTAGCAATGCTGGGGCTGAGAAGGCTGCATGGAGACACAGCAGGCGAGCAGGTAGCAGGGGCTGTTGTGGGCTTGTATTCTTGTGAGTGTGCTTCTATTTTTAGTCCCAAGTCCAGCACCTTACTAATTCTGGAGTCCAGCCCTCCGTTGGGGGTCACCGCAACTTGGCAAATGTTACCAAGGGGTCCCGGCCCTAGAAAGGTTGAGAACCACTGTTCTAGATGAACTTGTCTGAACACTTAAATGTTATCATTAAAACCCCAAAATCAAGCTGAAACCTACTATGTAGTACTGACTCATTCACTCATGGTAGCAGAATCAGAATCGAAGTTGTAGAGGTCGGGGCAAACAGCAAAGTATCGGGGTCACGGAACAGGCCAGGGGTCAGTAAACAATTAACAATAACCAAGTCCAGAATGACTCACCCTCCCTGCTTATATACCTGTTGGCGATTAGATGACATCATTTCCAGGGGCGGACCACTTTCTTGAAGAGGCGTGCACTATCCCTTTAAGAGGCGGTTCAGTTCCTGTGTGTGCCTCTTCCTGCACGGCTTTGGGCGAAGGAAGGAGCAGACACAGCGAAGCAGCAGTCGTTGGGCTCAATGATGGAGGGAACAGCGCACCCGGTCTCCAGCTGTACAAGGTGACTACCGAATAGGGGGAGGTAACAGTTAAGTCCTCACACCTGAGATCCTTCAAACCCCTCTTGAGATCCCCCACAGCCCTCCCGAGACCCTCTAAAGCCCTCCTGAGATTCTCCACAGCCCTACCGAGTCCCTCCACAACCCTGCTGAGACTCTGCGCCCAAGGTATCAGGCTGGAACCCAGGAGCAGAGCAACAGCACAGAATATGTAGCAAATTCGTATGCAGTATTATTATTCTGCATTGCTGTATACTGTATTTCTGGGATGTCTAGCCTTCTTGCACCAGAGCTCTTTGTTCCTTAGGTCCGTCACTGAGCTTCTCATCACATTTACATTACAGAGAGTTCACTGAGCCCA
>NW_017306354.1:1853153-1861112 GCF_000935625.1 Nanorana parkeri | reverse complement strand
CCCTTTTCAAACAGGAAAACACAGCATTTCAACTAGAGAGTGAGAGCCTGAAAGCAAACAGCTTGTGCTGTTGTAAGGGCAAGATGGTGGCTGTGCATGCGCACGGAACCCGGAAGTGCTCAAAACCGGAAGTACTCAAACCGGAAGCACTCAAAACAGGAAGTGCTCGGAAACAGGAAGTGCGGAGAAACACATGCAACAGCCATCGCACAGGAAGTGATGCAGCCTATTGGATCTAGCTCACTATATAAAAACGAGTCTGCCCTTGCTCCTTTGCTAATGGTCTTTTCAGCTTATGTTTCTGTGTGCTTGCTCCTGTTTTGTTCCTGTGACCTGTTTGACCCGGATTGATATTGGACTTTGCTCTTGGATTTCTGCCTGCCCCTGACCTCGGCCTTTTCCTGGACTCTGCCTTTGCCTCTTGATTTTGTACCCTGCTGCCCAGCTGGCTCCGACCTCTGGCTTCTCTTACTCTGCTCCTGCCTCCTGTTCTTGCTTCCTATCATTCTGCTCGTTGGACCTCCTGCTTGTGGACTGCATGCCATCGGGACATCTCCTGCACGGTGTCAGTTCCCATCAGTGGCACTCGTGCTCCTCGTTGCCCTTCCGCTCCCTGTCCTCACCCCCAGGGGCAGATGGACACGGGTTGCAAGAGAAGCCTCCTCACCTTCCGGTCTCTTGCCAGGTATGTGACAGCTCTGCTTTTTTTTTTAATGGAAAATGCATCATGCTCTGTGACTGTGGCATTACCTCTATCACCTGCAGACTTGTAAAATAAAAAAAGAATGTAAAATAGTAAAAAATAAATTGTTTAAAAAAAACAAAACTAAAATAAGCAAAGGAAATACAAAATCATTGGTTTCCCTTTAAAAGTAAATGTCATATTTCATTTGAACTCTCTTTTAAATTTACATGCATCAGCTGCAGCGTGCTTAGAGGTACGTTGAGCAAACCACAGCTTCCTTTTAAAGTGGTTTCACATAATGCAACAGCAACAAGGACGTCATTGCCGTAGACTGTTAGATGTCTGGGCGCCTTTGCTTTGGGGATGTAGTTACAGTATGTAAGCAACATTAACACAAGCACAGTGCAATCTATGAGACGGGTTGTTTCCTATTCTGAAAGCTGACAGTTAATAAAAACACCATTGTACAGTATTTTAAGGCTAATGGGCTGCCATGACAGCCTTGTTTTCCAGCTTCCATACTTACTGGCGGCATAAAGCCTGCACATGGAGCTACGCTAGAATTTATCAGCACCCTGTCAGCTGCTCCCCGTTCGAAATAAATTCACCAACGCCTCGCCGCTGCTTCAACATTATTTTGTCTCCTCGAGCCACGCGCATTACTTATCGTAACAAGAAAACAACATTTGTTTCAAAGTGATGTATTATTAAAACAATCATCAACCTGTCATGGGCAAAAGAAGTGCACAAAATAATGGGAAATAGATTGAAAGGGCTGGCCGATTAATTCTAATTACTTCGATAATGTTAACAATGTACGCATTTATCAGATGGAAGCGAGAGTAGTTACTGGGACTTTATAGTAATTTTGGGACAAATATTCAATTATTTTAAAATTAATTGATTAAATTTAGAGCTAAAAAATACAATGTTACAAATATTGCTTTCTTTTTTTAGATAAAGAAGACATATAGTCTTAAAACGTAAAAAATCTTTACTTAAAATATTGTGTGAATATTAACTACAATTATCCAATCATGTGAAAATCATCTGCACATGATTGGGGTTATTCAAAGTCATCAGGAATTTGCTTTTCACATGACATTGAATTGATAATTTGAGTGGAAACCCAAATTACTAAAAAAATTTTGATTGAAGACTCAACTCCTTAGTAAATCAGCCTCAGTGTGTCTAAAGGAAACTACCCATAGAACACAGAGATTCCAGAGATTATACATTATATTGCCAAATGTTTTGGGACACCCCTCCAAATAATTGGATTCAGGTGTTCCAAACACCTCCATGGTCACAGGTGTATAAAATCCCACACCTCGGCATGCTGACGCTTCTACAAACATTTGAGAAAGAAGGGGTCGCTCTCAGGAGCTCAGTGAATTCAAGCGTGGTACCGTGATAGGTTGTCACCTGTGCAATAAGTGCATCTGTGAAATTTCCTTGCTACTAAATATTCCGCGGTCACCTGTTAGTGGTTTTATAACAAAGTGGAAGCAATTGGGAACAACAGCAACTCAGCCAGGAAGTGGTAGGCCACGTAAAATGACAGAGCGGGGTCAGCGCATGCTGAAGCACACAGTGCGCAGAAGTCGCCAAATGTCTGCAGAGTCAATAGCTACAGACCTCCAAACTTCGTGTGGCCTTCAGATTGGCACAACAACAGTGCGTAGAGAGCTTCATGGAATGGGTTTCCATGGCCGAGCAGCTGCATCCAAGCCTTACATCACCAAGTGCAATGCAAAGCGTGGGATGCCGTGGTGTAAAGCACGCCGCCACTGGACTCTAGAGAAGTGGAGGCGTGTTCTCTGGAGTGACCAATCACGCTTCTCTGTCTGGCAATCCGATGGACGTGTCTGGGTTTGGCGGTTGCCAGGAGAACGGTACTTGCCTGACTGCATTGTGCCAAGTGTAAAGTTTGGTGGAGGGGGGATTATGGTGTGGGGTTGTTTTTCAGGGGTTGGGCTTGGCCCCTTAGTTCCAGTGAAGGGAACTCTTAAGGCATCAGCATACCAAGACATTTTGGACAATGTAATGCTCCCAACTTTGTGGGAACAGTTTGGGGATGGCCCCTTCCTGTTCCAACATGACTGCTCACCAGTGCACAAAGCAAGGTCCATAAAGACATGGATGAGCGAGTTTGGGGTGGAGGAACTTGACTGACCGCACAGAGTCCTGACCTCAACCCGATAGAACACCTATGGGATGAATTAGAGCGGAGACTGTGAGCCCGGCCTTCTCCTCCAACATCAGTACCTGACCTCACAAATGGTCCAACATTCCCATAGACACACTCCTAAACCTTGTGGACGCCTTCCCAGAAGAGTTGAAGCTGTTATAGCGTCAAAGCCAGTGTCCCAATACTTTTGGTAATATAGTATATATATAGACACAATTGTTGTTGAATCAATATGTCGATACATAAAATGAAGAAATTGTTGTGGTCCATAAGGAATATTTAGGTGTAGCTGTTATGAGCTTAAGGTTTCCCAAAATAAATATATTTAATTAAAAACTATTATTTAAATAATAGATTTTTCTCTCTCTCTTATACTTTACATACAGGAGAGAGAGAGAGAAAGAGAGAGAGAGAGAGAGAGAGAGAGAGAGAGAGAGAGAGAGAGAGAGAGAGAGAGAGAGAGAGAGAGAGAGAGAGAGAGAGAGAGAGAGAGAGAGAGAGAGAGAGAGAGAGAGAGAGAGAGAGAGATTATTTCCTTTTTTAAGTAAGTGTCAATTCACAAAGCAAAAACACCAACATAATGACATTTATTTTCTTTGAAAAAGTCAGTTATTTTTAGCCTCCTCCAATGGGATTTGAAAATTACAGTCACATGACTAAACATAAGTATACTTACCTTAGTGAATTGAGCCTATAATGTGCGTATTTTTTTTTATGCATGAATAAATATTCCAATTTCTGCACATATGTAGCAGTTGGGGTTGATTTACTAACCTTATAAACACACCACAAACATGTATACACCTCTGTAGTGTGTTCCCTCCCAGCATGATCTATGGGTGGAATCTAAACACCTTTGTAGTGTGTACACACCCAGCAGGTGTGTTGTGCAAAGCCCTGCATGAATTGCAAGGTGATGTTGTGTAAATTAGCTCTATGTTGTGTTGCTTGCAATGATGAATGCAGGAATGTAAATGCATGAGCTAACCATTTTTGCCTAAACTGTGAAGCAGCATTATATATGCATCATGTGCATGATTTTTCCATATATGGCATTAGTGGAAATATGCTTTTAGAGACTTTTTGGTTGATAAATATGTTTTGCTGTGTAAAAATCACACGCACCTAGTGCGTGCGTGTGTTTAGGTTAGTAAATCACCCCATTTGTATCAGTGAAGTTGACAATACATAATAACAGGTATGTCATTACTTGCATTTCTTGTTGTCTTTTTCCTGAGTCTTGTCCTTTCAGTAACATCACCATTTTCCCAGCAATGTCTTTCCTGCTGCCTGTGAAAATGAAACGTTTTTCCATTGATGAAAATCTTGGGTTTCAGCATGCTCGTGTATGCGGCTGTCTGAGGGTTTACGTACTCGAGGGGATGCAGGTTTGATACATTGCATCGGCTCCGGAGATTTCTCGTAAGCCTTCGCAGTTCCTGGCCACTCACTCGGCAGGTCACGATCTTCCTCATTTGTCATTTGTATAAAAATGTATCGGTAGCAGGGAAATGTGACAGAGCCGCTATCTTGTTTCTATGTTGTAATTTAAGTGGCTAAGAACTATTTTAACTGTGGATAGAACTGCAGCTGCCGCAGTAACCACTTGACTTTGGGTACAAGACGCCATCTTTTTTTGGGTGCTACTACTAATGCAGAGTGCTATGGAAAGACAAAATCAATGAGACAGTTGTTGTGATAAAACATGATTGGAGGACTGGCATGCCACTTGCTGAATCACACCCATAGTTCATTAATCAGTACGTTTGTGCTACTTGCAGATTGGGGGGCTCCAGCTGTGTCAGACCTCTACAGAGAGACCACTGCTTCCACACAGAGAGCAAGGTTCCTTCTCTGCAGCATTCCGGACGGTGGACAGGCTTCTACTCAGGCTGTGGCCTTCTTTAACTTCCTGCTGTCCGGCCGTGGTAATTAAACGGCCGGACATCGGCTTCTTGAGGGCGGGTGGGCGTCTTTAGACGTCCTATCCCGTTCCGCCGCTAGGCGGCAGGCACGAGCGGGAAACCGGCTTTGAATGTAAACAGTAATGTCTGTAGAGACACCAGATCGCTTGTAATATGTGGTGGGGTGTGCTCCCCCCCTCCGCCGCCGCTGCTGTCGATCCCGGGCTCCGCTGTTCCCGGTGTGAGCCCGGGACCAGCACAGCAGCACTGCGGCCGGAGATCAAACGGAGCTCAGTATTCGAGCTCCGTTTGATCTCCTCTCCTCTTCTGAAAGCAGGCAGTGATGTGTATTGCATCACTTCCTGCATTCAGTGTCACTCTCCGGTACAGAAACCGGAGAGAAGCTGGTGAAGCAGGTCCCTGTGTAATTAAACGGCCGGACATCGGCTTCTTGAGGGCGGGTGGGCGTCTTTAGACGTCCTATCCCGTTCCGCCGCTAGGCGGCAGGCACGAGCGGGAAACCGGCTTTGAATGTAAACAGTAATGTCTGTAGAGACACCAGATCGCTTGTAATATGTGGTGGGGTGTGCTCCCCCCCTCCGCCGCCGCTGCTGTCGATCCCGGGCTCCGCTGTTCCCGGTGTGAGCCCGGGACCAGCACAGCAGCACTGCGGCCGGAGATCAAACGGAGCTCAGTATTCGAGCTCCGTTTGATCTCCTCTCCTCTTCTGAAAGCAGGCAGTGATGTGTATTGCATCACTTCCTGCATTCAGTGTGACTGTCCGGTACAGAAACCGGAGAGAAGCTGGTGAAGCAGGTCCCTGCTTCATCAGCTTCTCTGGGGGTCCCTAGGTGACATTAGGGGTCTTAAAGACCCCTGATGTCTCCATAAAGAGGACCTGTCACTGCAAATTGGCTATTACATAGGGAGCTTGTTTGCTCCCTATGTGATAGCAATAAAGTTCAGTGGAAAAAAAAAGGTTTAAAAAAATTTGTTAAAAAAAAATAAAAAAATAAAAAATCACATATCAAAGCAATAAAAAAAAATTCAAGTCCCACACCCCCACATGCACACGCAAACATGCGTCAAGCCCGCCTACGTGCGAAAACCCCGATTACATCCATTAATTGAGTGACAGTCACGGCTCTCTGCAGGGATAGATCGAGAAGTGAGCGTGCGCCGGTATGTGTTCACTCACTTCCCGATCTACTGAGCCGACCTGTGACAGTCTCATTGTCACAGGTCGGCTCAGATTATGAGGTGAGTGAAAATCACTCACCTCATAGTTCTCCTTTAAGGTAATTGAATGTATTTTTAAGATTTATCTCCTGAGTTTAGTGTCACTTTATTTAAGTTTGCAGATTTGTTACATTGTCCAGACGTTGAGTTGTAGTTTAGAAGGCACGCTGTGAGAATGGTGACACAAGGTGCAATCATGTGACTCTGCTTAGGCTGAGATGATGTCATCAGTCTGCGGCAGGCAGGAGGAAGCATTTCCTCTGTCTCTTCTTCTCTGGTACCTTTGTAGCAAGTCACAAGGGGAGAGGTAGCAGCAGGGAGTGATCTGTGTGCAGAGACACTAGGATGTCATCTCCGAGCCGGCATCTCAGTCCAGGACCACCAATGGTTTCGTTTTGTAGCTCTATTCTGAGACAACTGACCCACGAGTCCCCTGTAATGGGCAGGAAAAGGTTACGTGTCACGGCTCAGATCTACCATTATGCACTCCTGGGATATTTTACATATTCTTGAGCTTCTGCAGGAAAAATTAATTTCCTCTCTCTCTGCTTAAATATGTACATGAAGCGATGTGGGCTTGGAGGCACAAAGGTAGAAGCGGAGAACTTCACAGAAATGAACTCACAATGCACTTTCTCTCCCAATAGACGGTGCAGCATAATACAGGATTGGCAAGGTTGCCGTAACCTTTATTCTCTACGAGGTGACACATTACGCCGAATTCCTGTTCAGCCGTGACCATGAAAACCTTGGACTTTGAGCTGAAGTTTAAGTGTCTTATATTGTGCCTTCCCTGGTTCCTCTAAGACTTAAAGGAGAACTATGGGGTTGAGGCTTTTCCCCATAGTTCTCCTTAGGGTAACGGGGGGACAAAACTAGCGTCTTCTGTCACCCTAAGCTCAGTATACCGCGAGCTACAGCTCGCGGTATACTGAGACGCCACAGTATACCGCGAGCTAATGCTAGCGGTATACTGAGACGCCGCAGCTGAAACGGATCCCGACAATTATGTCTGGATCCGCCCAGCTGCGTGAGTGACAGCTGGCTCTGCCTATCTAGAGGCCCCTCCCCTGTCACGGCAGAGAGCCGTGACAGGATCGAGAGGTGAGCGAACGCCGGTATGTGTTCACTCACCTCCCGATCTACTGAGCCAACCTGTGACAGTCTCATTGTCACAGGTCGGCTAAAACTATGAGGTGAGTGAAAAGCACTCACCTCATAGTTCTCCTTTAAGGGAAGGCCGGAGTTCAGATTTTGGACTTCGTTTTAGAAGCTGAACACTGGGTGTCAGGGATACCGGCACAGGTGACCCCACACCTGCGCAGGTACCCACACAGGCAGACCAAACACTTATAACCACACCGGACAGGGCAGAATGTATTATATACAGTTTAATAAAAAAGTAAACAACACCCAAAAGCAAACATAAATAAGTAACATCAACCAGACTACAAGCAGGTAATGGCAACAGGAGGACAAGCAGGTAATGTCAACAGGAGGAATGGCAACACGAGGACAAGCAGGTAATGGCAACAGGAGGACAAGCAGGTAATGGCAACAGGAGGACAAGCAGGTAATGGCAACAGGAGGAATGGCAACAAGAGGACAAGCAGGTAATGGCAACAGGAGGAAAGGCAGGTAATGGCAACAAGAGGTATCTAGGACTGCAAATGGGTAACCGGGCTCGGGACACAAACAGGGTACAGGACTGGTAACAGGACTCTGGACGGAAAGCAGGGTTCACCGGAACTGGGGACTCAGGGTTCAAGTTTCAGAAAACGATACTGAGTCATCATCCTGACTGCAGGGAGGGTTTAAATATCCTCCCAGGAAGCACCAGGTGATGGCTAAGTACTGGCAGCTGGGAAACACCCGCAGGTGAGTACTGGAGCTGCAGGTCTCAGCTCCTGCGCCACCTAGAGGCGCTCTGGATCCTAACA
>NW_017306354.1:1851611-1853014 GCF_000935625.1 Nanorana parkeri | reverse complement strand
CGTGTGCCAGCAGGTATGGGGGGGGGGGGGGGGCAGCATAAGGAGCCAATCAGGTGTGCTCAGGGCCGGATTTACTCTCTCTGCTGCCTGAAGGCCGGGTTCCTCAATGTGCCCCTCTCTCCACCAGCACTGAGTGTTGCAACATGTACGTGAATAAATAGGTGTACTTGATTTGCCTTGGAGTGCCGTTGTCCATCTCTTTACCTCTCTCCACCAACCCCCCCCAGTGGGGAATGGCAGCCAGATGGTGGGGACGGCAGGGTTTTTTTAAATTTTTTTTATTTCTTCTTTATTATTGTTTTAATTTTTCTTCTTTTATTTATTTTTTTACTTTTTCATTTTTTTTAACTTTTGTAAAAAATTTTTTATCTTATTATCTTTTACTTTTTTTTATTTTTTATACATTTTTTATTTTAATATCTTTTATTTTTTTAGCATTTTTTTATTTTAATTATTATTTACAATAATTTTTTACTTAGTTTTTTTATTCTTCATTATTTTATTATTTTGTTACCAATTTTTTTTTAACTTTATTATTATTTTTTTTGTCACTTAACTTCGTTGCTATCACACAGTCACTAACAAGCCCCCGTGGGATAGCATTTGGAGGTGACAGGTTCTCTTTATTGAAACTGTCACTCCCAATACAGAAGTTTTAACACAGCACTGTGCTAGAACTCCTGTGACAGCTGAGAGGGGAAAGCTGCGAGTGCAGCTCTCCCCTATCACTGTTTACACGGAGCAGAGCGGAGAACAGACGGGGACCCCGAAAACCACAGTGGGGACAGAGGCAGCCAGATGAGGTGGGGGTCAACCATGGAGGGCAGTCAACCATGGAGGGGGCGGCAGGTCGGACGGACTTGCAGGCTTCAAGTGACCCTGGGCGACATCGCCGAGATCACTTATACAAAACGAGCAGCTTTAAAAAAAAATACCCGCCTGGCGGCTATGCCGCCCCTCTCCTCACTGCTCCCCTGAGGCCAGGCCTTGGTGGCCTTGTGGGAAATCCAACCCTGGGTATGCTGCAGAGTAAGGAGCATGCTGATAGGAGGCGAGGGCAATGTGATGCAGAAAGGAGCTCATCAGTCTGCTGCTTCTCCCTTCACTGTCCAGTTACATGCTCTGGGGAGCCAGCAGATAAAAAAAATCAGGCCTCGTGCCATGCCTGGCTCTGTGGACTGGATGGACAGAAATACAAATACAAAACAGCTCCAATCTATGCATTTCATTTGTGAATTTAGCTGTTTTAGCCTGGAGTGCAGCTTTAATCTACAGCAAAGGTAACATTCTGTGGAGCCAACAGTTACCATTCTCTCCAGCCTCATCTCGGCGGTCCCGGCACATCTACTCCTTCGCGTCCTGTTTAACCTTCCACAATCTGTATGCATTATGAAATCAGTTTT
>NW_017306354.1:1828208-1851544 GCF_000935625.1 Nanorana parkeri | reverse complement strand
CTTCCACCGCCCCCGCCGGACTGCAGGGAAAACAAAGATAATCAGCCTGATGTGAAAAGAGAACTATTACGCTTTTCTGACAAATGCATTTGCTCACATTCCTTGACAGGCAAAAGAAGCAAAATTAATGTCCCTGAAAGCAATCCGTTGTATTGGGCAGAGAAAATATTGATAACATTGTACTTATTAATAGCCGGAATTTCCCACAGGGCGTCAAGGGGAGTTTGTGTCACATGACACGCGCGGAAAGAAATCTCGGTGACGGCTTCACAAGCCTTTTTCGGAACGTCGGCACAGAATCCGGCAATGTGAAAGCCATACACAAAAGAAAGTCATGGTGGGGGAGTGGCGGGTCCCACCAAGGGCTCAGGTGGAGTCCTAACTTAGGATCAACTGGAACGGATGTGATTGAGGCACTGGATTCATCTTAATGGGGCTCAATGGCTCAAGAACATTCATTTTTGCCTCTTGGACACAGAACAAATGTTTACAGAGGTTCGCAGGGCAAATGTCTCTGCAAATGGTTGAGCCACAGAAGTCATGACACATGGGGAAAGAAATCTCAGTGACGGCTTCGCAAGCCTTTTGGAACGTTGGCATCGAATCCGGCAATGTGAAAAGCATACACAAAAGAAAGCCGCATGCTAGTTATGGGAGTCCCAACTTGGGATCAACTGGAGGCACTGGATTCATCTTAATTGGGCTCAATGGCTCGAGAACATTCATTTTGGCCTCTTGGGTACAGAACGAACGTTCACAGAGGTTCGCAGGGAGTCATGGCACATGGGGAAAGAGATGTCAATGATGACTTTACAAGTCTTTCGATCAGATGAAGATCCAACTTGGGATTAACTGAACGGATGTGATTGAGGCACTGGATTCAACTCAGTGGGGCTCAATGGCTCAAGAACATTCATTTTTGTCTCTTAGGCACAGAACGAACATTCACAGAGGTTCGTAGGGTGAATGGTTCTTCAAATGGTTGAGTCACAGGAGTCATGACACATGGGGAAAGAAGTCTTGGCAATGGCTTCACATGCCTTTCAAAACGTCGGCATAGCACCCAGCATTGTGAAAAGCATACGCAAAAGAAAGATGCGTGCTAGTCATGGGGGTCATTTCCCAAAAGGTACCCAGTTGGAGTCCCAACTTGGGATCAACTAGGAAACAGATGGGATCAACAGTAACTGATGTGATTGAGGCACTGGATTCGACTCAATGGCTTTAGAGAGACTGCTCTTTGCACAAACATGGTCACACTAAGCCGGGAAGGGTGGGATCCACACATAGTCCAATGAGAGTGTCAGGCTGAAGAACTGAGAGCCCAAAATCATTTAATGATGGTATTTATTCACGACAAGACAATAAAATACAGCCAACACGTTTCAAGGGCTTGAAGCCCCTTCTTCAGCAATATGGTCACTAGGTGCAGCTTATTGTCTATGTTCTTCAGCTCCATCTATGGGCCATGATGTGGTATTACATTTGACCTGAAAAGAAAATATACTAATAACATTTGTATTTGCCTCTGTTGCCTCTGAGGTACCAACCTGAATAGAAAATAAGTGCAAAGAATGTGAAAAAAAAAAAGGAAAAGCAAAACGGTTTAAAAAATGAAAAAAATAGGAAGATAAAAAAAAAAAATAACAGTTGTTATTGTTTAATGACAGGTCATTTGGGGATGCTAATCTGTCATTACAACTAGGCGGAGCGAGACGTGAGCTCACGGCTGGCTCCGCCCAGCTGTCATTTGCGTGGAGAACGGCCAACCTTCGGCAGGCCATTCGTCTCGCTTCGGTGTGTCGCTTCAGCTCAGTCGAGCCGAAGCATATGCCTTCGGCTTGGCTGAGCCGCTCGGCTGCCTTAGGCAGCTTTACAGGCTATTGTGAATAGCCCGTACAGCAGCCCTTCTTTCTTCAGCTCCATCTATGGGCCATGATGTGGTATTACATTTGACCTGAAAAGAAAATATACTAATAACATTTGTATTTGCCTCTGTTGCCTCTGAGGTACCAACCTGAATAGAAAATAAGTGCAAAGAATGTGAAAAAAAAAAAGGAAAAGCAAAACGGTTTAAAAAATGAAAAAAATAGGAAGATAAAAAAAAAAAATAACAGTTGTTATTGTTTAATGACAGGTCATTTGGGGATGCTAATCTGTCATTACAACTAGGCGGAGCGAGACGTGAGCTCACGGCTGGCTCCGCCCAGCTGTCATTTGCGTGGAGAACGGCCAACCTTCGGCAGGCCATTCGTCTCGCTTCGGTGTGTCGCTTCAGCTCAGTCGAGCCGAAGCATATGCCTTCGGCTTGGCTGAGCCGCTCGGCTGCCTTAGGCAGCTTTACAGGCTATTGTGAATAGCCCGTACAGCAGCCCTTCGGTTTGACTGGACCGAAGGGCTCCAGCGGCCAAAGAGAGCCGAAGGATCAGCTACGGCTGTATACTTGGGGCTCAATAGTGAATAACCCCCTTAGAGTAGTTTCATTTATTTCCTTTAGTGGTCATTGCCATTTCATTGTCACAAAATAAAAAAGCCACAAGATTCTCAATTTGGTAAAATGTTCTTCAAAATAAAACATATAAAAATATACTTTTCCTACAATATTTAGAATGTTTGTATGGAGATATATTTAGAGTAGTTTCATTTATTTCCTTTAGTGGTCATTGCATTTCTGGTTTTGTGTGTGTGTGTGTGTGTGTGATTTTTGTTTGCATACTGTTGCTTTATTTTTTTAAACTTTTTGCTGTCTGTTTTTTTTTCTTAACATGAAAAATAAAATTAAAAATTCTACGACTAATTTGGCACAGGAACAGGCCCAGTAGAGGAGCTTCCATAACCATCTAAGGCACTGTGGTTTAGTGGTTAGCACTTTGTAGCACTGGGGGGTCCCGGGCTTGAATCCTGGTCAGGACACTATCTGCATGGAGTTAGCATGTTCTCCCTGTGGTTGTCTGGCTCTCCTCCGGGGTAATCCATTTTCCTCCCATACTCCAAAGACATGCCAGTAGGATAATTGGCTCCTTTCTAAGTTTGGAATCTTAGATTGTAAGCTCCAAGAGGGCAGGGACTGATGTGAATGGACAACGTGTAAAGCACTGTCTAAATTGTTGGGTGCATACCTATAATAAATAAAGTAAAGCTCATTTGACTCTTAAAGAACAACTCCAGGCATTCATATTTCTTACCCTTGCAGTGGGGCTGCCCCCACATTGCAAGGGTTAAATGCTTGTTTTCGAGAGGGGTTCGCAAATAACAAAGCCAAACTCACTCAGTGCAGCCTCGCTCCCCCTCTGCTTCAGCACTGTGTGGGACGTGAGGATGTCGAGAGACATTCCGGTGCTGGGGTGGAGGAGGCGAAAAGGCTGGAGTGACCGATCTAGGAGCGAACCAGCTCTGAACTTCAGGGAAGTATAACTTTATTTGGGACGCAAGATGATAAAGAGAACTTAACCCATGCAGTGCAGGGGTAGCCCCTCTGTAAGGGTTAATAATATTTATGCCTGGAGTTCTTCTTTAAAAAAAAACTAATTTCACCTTCCCCATTGATTCTAATGCATTTCACCAAAACTGTAAAAAAAAAATCAAAATTCTCTGGATTTTTACCAAAATGTTGGGCAAATAAAAACTCTTGATTTCTCTCGTCCATAGTCATGACCGCCATTCAGTCACCTGCAAATCACTTGTGGGGAATTTACAGCTTGTTTTCCTGGTACAGCAAGACACTCCTCCATAATAGAAGCAGCTCGCCCTCTTCATGGGAGACACAGGACGCCGAAAGAATCATTTTTCACTAAAAGAAAGGAGCAAAGTAAATTACGAGTCAAGTAAGATCTGCTCCGGGTTCCGGAGACCACCTCCTAATGATGGGATCAAATTTCTGGAGGGAAAAAACAATGTCTGTAAAAAGGTTTGCCAATTGAATTTGCCAAGAGTGACGAGATAAGTGGACTTATCCGAGCTCGCGTCTGCTAAGTGCTAAGGGGATACCAAGATGAGAAAAAAATGGCCGATATTAATGGTACCTAGAAGATCTCAGAGCAGGAGACAAATAATAGACAGATTGAGGAGCAGGAAGATTGTTCACCTGTAGTGTTTAAAAACAAAATCCAGCTAGAAGCATCGTGTAAAATGATTTAAAGCGAACCATTACCCCCTCTCAGGCCAGGATTCCCTACAAGGCCATTGAGAGACCCGGCTGTAAAAAATAAAAAAACAGTCAAAAAAATTGACACTAACCCCGCCGCCCTGCCATCTGGTTGCCATTTACCATTGATGGGAAGGGGGAGGGTGTCAGCGGGTGGGGCCCATCACAGAACCAGGCCTTGGAGCGGCAGGGAGAGTAAATCCGGCCCTGCCCCCTCTCACTCAAAATCACATCAGCGTGCAGCTCTGCATGCTGATATGAAATCATCTGACATTCGTTAGGTAAACAAACATATTTTTCTTTTACTTACAATGTTTGTTTTTCCACTTCCTGGCCCTCTTGGTGCATTCATGATGTAAGCATTGCATCCTGGGAAGGTGACATCAGCAGAGCATTGCTGGGAAATCTCATCTGAAATCTCACGAGATCTCAGGGAAAGGCATTTTCTTCACCTGAGATGATGTGCATGGTCACATGTCTTAGTCACATGTGCCAGAGTTCAGGGAGAAAAAAAAGGGAGATGGATTCATCTGCCCTCAGTAAAAATGGCCGCTGTCAGAAGAATGGGGAGGAAAAGAAAAAAAAAAGGAATGCAAAGAATACAAAGCAATTATCTATAAGGATCTGTTTGTAGATTGTCGTTAATAAACATTTCTAAAGGTGTCTTTGTTGATATTTTGAAGATTTGGGTAGAATTCCTCTGTAACTCATAGCAAACAGTCCAAAGCGTGACATAGTGTTACATAGTGGCATAGTCAGAGCAGGCTGAAAAAAGGCACAAAAGTTCAACCAAAAAGCAAAAATACATTTAAAAAAATGGTATCCCCAGAACCCCAAACTCAAGAGTTGTTCTAGGGTTGGGGGGCATCATTCAACCGGGAAAATGACTGCACTGGATAACATGATGGGGAGTCTGTCGTTGACGGCACCGGAGAGGGTGAGTGTTGCAGTGAGAGCTGCTTTTTTTATTTTAAAAATTGCTGGGCAGCCGATTGGAAATTAAAAATGTATATCTGGAACTGGGCTTTAAGACCTTTTAATTCTGTGGGGTTTATATACTGTAATAGGTAATACTGAATGTGAAATAAGAATATCTGAACAAAAGTATCTGAATAAAAAAGTATTATTATTATTATTCAGGATTTATACAGCACCAACAGTTTGTGCAGCACTGTACACTATAGGGAGCATATTACAGTTACAATACAAATCAAGACAAGATGGTAAGGAGGGCCCTGCCCATGAGAGCTTACAATATAAAAGGGAGGGGCAAGTGATACATGAGGAAGTAGCTGTGTGGGGATGAATTGTTTGAGAACGTGATGGTTCAGTGGTTAGGTTTAATCAGGATAGGCTTCCCTGAAGAGATGAGTCTTTAGGGATCGCCTAAGGCAGTCAGAGTAGGAGTTAGATGCACAGGTTGGGGTAAGGTGTTCCAGAGGATGGAGGAGACTCTAGAGAAGTCCTGGAGTCGATCATGGGAGGAGTTAACGAGGGAGCTAGAGAGCAGGAGGTCTTGGGATGAGCAGAGGGGTCGGTTAGGGTGATACTTTGAGACAAGGTTAGAGAAATAGCCGGGGGTTAGAGTTGTGGATGGCTTTGTAAGTGGTTGTTATTATTTTGAATGTTATCCTTTGGGCGACTGGAAGCCAGTGGAAAGATTGGCAGAGGGGGGCGGGGATGACGGAAGCCAGTGAAGGGGTTGGCAGAGGGGGGCGGGGGTGATGGAAGCAAGTAGAGGGATTGGCAGAGGGGGGCGGGGGTGATGGAAGCAAGTAGAGGGATTGGCAGAGGGGGGCGGGGGTGATGGAAGCAAGTAGAGGGATTGGCAGAGGGGGGCGGGGGTGATGGAAGCAAGTAGAGGGATTGGCAGAGGGGGGCGGAGGTGATGGAAGCCAGTGGAGGGATTGGCAGAGGGGGGTTGCAGACACTGATGGGTTGGTTAGGTGGATAAGTCTAGCAGCAACATTCATGATAGACTGAAGGGGGTACAGCCTGTGTAGAGGTCGGCCAATGAAAAGAGAGTTTCAATAGTTGAGAGGAGAGTGGATAAGTAGCTATGCGGTTTCATTGGTTACGAAGGGGCAGAGTTTGGAGATATTATGAAGGTGAAGGCGGCAGGATTTGGATAGTGATTGGATGTGGGGCAGAAAGGTGAGGTCCGAGTCAAGGATCATACCTAGCACCTTGGCATGGGGGGAGGGATGGATAGTTGTGTTATCAATCTCAATGGAAAAGTTGGGGGAAGGTGCACTGGGGCGGAGGGTGGTGGGCTCAGTTTATGAGCTCAGTTTTTGAAGGGCTGAGTTTTATAATGAGACGGAGTCACGGCAACCCGTAAAAGCAAGCAGAACAATACATTCAGCAGGCATAATGCTTTTTTTTTCTTCCTGCCTCGTTGAAGAAGCCTAGAATTGCATGTTACTATACATAAAGACATCGGTTTGAAACATTCTGTATGCTCGAGTCACTCTTATAACTGTACTGCTCTCCTTTAAAAATATTGTCATCTCATCCATGCCTGAGCTAATGGTCTAAAGAAAACAATACTCCTTCTCCAGATATTGACATGGCCTTCTGCATAAAACACAAATTAACGATCTCTCATCTCCTGCAAATCTATATTATATGGGAGTCTTAAGGCAAGAGAGGCATTGTAAAGACTGCAATGATTCAATGTGGATTTCCTTTAAGTACTTGTATGAGCAGAGTCCAGGCTAACTCCACACAATGGATACATGTGTCATCGGAGTACAGGAGGAAGGTGCTTGGAAAGAGATGTAGACCCATCACAAAGCCGGGTAACTCAAATGGATCATATGATAAAACTGAATGTGTAGTACTAGGTAGACATGTACAATGCATTTTATCCGAATTGAAATCCGGACACATTTCGGCATATTCAGAAGCATACGAATTTGAGAATGAAAAAGTAACGTATCCGAATTATGGATAACGAAAATTTTGGATGCATCCAAATTTTTTCCGAATGTCATTCAAAATAATAATAAAAGAAATTCAGCATGGAGTCCCCTCCCCAATTCATACCACACTGTTTAGGTCTGGTAGGGATTTTAGGGGGGACCCCAATGCCAAAAAAACTGAAAAGCGCGGGGTTCCCCTTAAAATCTCATACCAGACCCTATATCAGAACAGCAGTCTGGCAGAGCAATAAAGTGTGTGTGTGTGTGGGGGGGGGGTTAAGGGGCCCCCCCCCCCCCCAACATACCAGGCCACGTGCCCTCAACATGGGGAGGGTGCTTTTCCGGGCAAAGCTACTTGTCCCCATAACGTTCCATCCAGCGTCACTGGTTCCCAAGAGCTGGATGGGATGTTGGCATGAGCGTCCCTAGTTACTAAGAGCCGGTGGGGATATCTGTATGGTAAAGGGGTGGGGAGAGAAAAAAAGTCAGCTGTCCCATGGAGTGACGCCCTCCCTTCAAGTCCCAGGGCATGTGCCATATGTGCCATACCCTGGATATGGTACTGCACAGGGTCCTCCTTCTCTTTGCTTTTCTCCCAGGGCGGGCTGGTCCTCTGTGATGCACAGATTAGAGCTGATATGATGACATAAACGCCGTTTCATGCATCCTCACACTGTAAGTGCGGGGTTCCCTGTTGAAGTCCCCTGAGGAGGTGGACCCATGACTTCCTGCACTCTCAGAACTTCCTCAGTCTTTTGGGTTGAAGGACGCCGGGCTTCAAACATCGTGGAAGACTGAGGACATCTTGTGGCAGGAAATCAGTACTGCAGGGGATTGACCTGGATTAAATTGTTGCAGCAACTGCTACTTTTTTTGTCTTTAATCCAAGGCAAGGGGACAATGAAAAACCGGGGTTGGTCTTTAATTACCTCACCAAATGAACATCATGCATGTTGACTGAAATACACATATGGCAGTTACCGGTTAACCTAACAGTTGATTAGATGATATATTCAGGTATCTACAAACCCCCTATTCCCCCTGATTCCGGCAGGCGTGGCTTTTTCCTGGCGATCAGCAATCAGGCTCCCACAGAACCAATAGGGCTCATGCTGGAGAAATCAGGACTTTTCTTATGAAGACGAGATTATCAAGCTGGTAACACGTGTACATTCCTCCCCTGTTAATATGCTCCGTGTTGACATATGAAGCCCGTCAATATTATTCCCGTGTCTCCCTGACTGGCAAGCCGTGTTTACCGGACAAGCGTGTCACTCTCACCAGCCAGCATTCCTCATTTCCCTGACAGACATAATTGCAGCCTGTGGGTTTGAAACTTTTTTTTTTTTTTGAAGACTGTGCTGTTCTTTTTTTTTTACTTGGAACCACTAAAGGGTTAACCGTCTCTCCCGCGACGCATGTCAAGCTGCGTCCATAATTGCCCCTCGGAACATAAAAACAGGGATTACCTATAATACGTACACTTGCAAAGAAACCGCTGTCAAGACTTAAATGAGGAGAAGGAGCGCCGAAGAAAACAGTATGCTGACTGCACTGTATTTGTTTTCGTTAAAGGGCTTGATTGACTCGTATGGAATTATGGAATAGCGCCATTGTACAAAGTGCCTGTTGCAGTCGGTTAATGCTGCGTTCCTTGTGGCAGAATGTCACCTATCCATTCGCTGTCAGGTTGATAGGCCATTGCAAAGTGCTGGGGTTTATTTCATTATTTTTTATTATTATTATTTATTTTGTTTTAAATCTTATATTTATTCTTTTTCTTTTTTTTAATTATTTAATTATTATTTTTTATTTACTTTTTTTTTTTATATAGAGTATATAAGTACTGTATTGCCCCAGGAGAGGTTAATTACAGCGATTTCTCTGAGTTTAAGATGCAATTTGTTAGAATTTATTTTATGTTGTGCTTTTTGTTTGAGATATCTATATAAAAAACATCAATATTTGGCTTAAAGAGAACCAGTCACTTTTAGGCTTATGTACAGGTTTGAATATTTAGTATTTAAAGCCTATATTTACTAATACAACTACCCTACCAGACACACTTCCCAATCTGATACTCACTTGACCTGATCCAACCAGATACTGCACATGTACAGTCTCTATTCTGTCCTAGGGAAAGGTAATTATCTATTCCCCGGCAGAGAACAAACCCTCCATAGGATAAGGTGGCAAAAGGTTTTGGGATGTCCCTGCCTCTGCCCTAACAGACCCACTTCCCAATCTTATACTCACCTGACTTTGATCCATCCATATATTGTGTATGTACATTCTCTATTTAGTCCTAGGCAAAGGTGATTATCTATTCCCTGGCCGAGAACAAACTCTCCATAGGATAAGGTGACACAAACTCTTGGGACGCCCCTACCTCTGCCCTCCCAGACCCACTACCCAATCTTATACTCGCTTGACCCTGGTCAAGCCAAGTACTGTGCATGTATACTCTCCTAGGAGGAGGTAGTTATCTATTCCCTGGCAGAGAACACACTCTCCTTAGGATAAGGTGACACAAAGTCTTGGGACGCCCCTGCCTCTGCCCTCCCAGACTCACTACTCAATCTTATACTCACTTGACCTTGATCCCATTCTGCATTGCGGTCATTGGAAGCCCGCCCCTCAGCAGGGCGGGCTTTCGATGATCACAAGTACGATCTGCCCGTCCAAGGTGGGCAGATCGTACGAGCTTTCAATAAGCATACGACCATCGCAAGACAAAAGTCTTGCGATGGTCGTAAGGTGTATGGGCACCTTTAGAATCACTGTTGCTTCCAGTTGCAAATGTAACACTTTGCAACAGTCAACATTAACAGTTCACATAAGTTAAAGTGACATTAAACCCTCAGATTTTTTAACATAAAACAATAGTGTAATGTGCGCCTTACTGTAATCCATAGTAGTTTGCCTTCTCTTTGTTGCTCTTCCTTTTAAATCTGTCTCTCTTCTCATGCTGGGCAGAACTTCTGTTTTGCAGCAGACTGCCTTGTCTCTGGAATGGATACATGGTGTCTGTGTGTAGGTTCACAACCTGAGCCAGCACTACAGGAAGAGGCACTCAGCTGCAAAGGGAAGTTCTCTCCTAGCATGAGAAGGCATGAGGATTTAAAAGGAAGAGCAGAACAGAGAAGGGAAACAACCATGGATTACAGTAAGGCGCACATTACAGTATTGGTTTATGTTAAAAAATCTAAGGGTTTAATGTCACTTTAAGGACATGTGTATCATACAGGATTGTAGTTCCAGTGCCACATATATTTAAAAAAAAAGTGCTCTATTGAACGTCCAAACAATCCAGTATTATATTATTCTGAAGCAACATCATTATCGGCACAAAGTCAATTAACACTTATTACAGATTTTCCCTCACCTTCTCTTTTGCACTTTGTTAAATGTTAATATTTCCAGGATTAATGGAATCGAGAGGTGCAGATCCTCTTTCTTGTTGTCTTAACTCAGTATAACACGGGTGCTTCATCATAACTAGTATACCCAGTCGTTTCATTACATGACAGAGGAGCAGGAGCTTGAGTCATTTATCCACCTAATGGTCCTCCAGACACTCTGTTATATATTTCTTCACATTTCCAGACCTGACACCGAGGTGTTAATTGTTCTTTAGGTTTGTTTTAATACCTTGTGTATGATTGGCGTATTTGGTCCCAGCAGATGTCGAGTTGTAGACCAGACTTCCAAGGAAATGTGAAAAAGTTCTATTTAGCAGATATATACATTTGGTAAGAACAGGGGCGTAACTAGAAATCACAGGGCCCCATAGCAAAATTTTATATGGGACCCCGTGATTGCTAGTTATGCCACTTGCAGAGCCCACCTGATATAACAAACAGCCCACCTGAGAGTGACCCTGCAGTGCCCACCATAGACTCTCTATAGTGGGCTCTGCAGGGTCTCAGATGGGCTGCACACCTCTTACCTGTCAGCGATGTCCGCCTCCGTGGTCGACGGGCCCCACCTCCTCTTACATCACTGGCCTCACTTGCTCTTAGGTCGCTTCCCAGTGATGTAAGAGGAGGTGGGGTTGCTCTTAGGCGGGCCCCGCCTCCTCCTTCACTGCGAATGCTGGCCTCTTCTGCCGCAGCTGCTGGCTGTCACTGACACAGCCCCGCAGCGGCAGTGAGGGGAAACGCGCCGAGGCCGCTGCACACACACATCACTGACTGTGTCAGTGACAGCCAGCACCCTTACATGCCATAGCGACCCAGGCGGCCCACACAGCATCAGAGGGATGCCCTGGCCAAGCCTCCCTGCGTCCGGGCCCCATAGCGGCCACCTGGGTCGCTATGGCGATTGTTACGCCACTGGGTAAGAACATGTTTAACTTCTTTTTTTCATTATTTTTTTTTAAAAGGTCGGCCCTTAGAAGGTGCAGTAAAAAGTTTTTGGTCCCGCTGCCAGTGAGTTGAAATCCTTGCACCCTTGCTGAATTACACTAAATGGTCGAATCTTCAGCATCTGAAACGTCAAGGTGTGCCGGATGACTATGTCTCACTGTGATTTCATAAGTCCAGGGAATCCTGGGCACTCCTTTCAGCAATAAAGTGGAAGCAATGGTAACCAGACACATGGTGCCATCATAGTACAAATTCAAAGATATCAGCCCACCATGTTGAAAAAAAATTCACACAGGACATTTATTCATCACCAACAGAAAGCAACATATCAAAGCCATTGAGGACCTCTTCCTCAGGCAGGATCTCTTCCTCTAGCAACACTTGCCCAAAGAAGAGGTTCTCAATGGCCTTGAAATGTCTCTTTCTGTGGGTGACAAATAATTGTCATCTCTCCATTCTTAAATATAGTGTGGTGACGATATTGTAATTGCTGTGTCTGCATGCAGTCTCTGCTTTGTCACTGCGGGTCCCTTCAGCTTTGAAGCTGTTACGTACCTTGGAAGAGTCTGAGTTGATGTGGATGGTCTCCTTTGAAGCTCCAGTCCCAGAACCCCTGGATAGCCGGACAGATGCATGGGGACCTGGAGTGGTACTAGTGCCAGAAGATGACACAGTATGGTATAACAGCCTTTGCGACGAACCTGAGGCAGGATACTGACACAGGAGAGGAACACTGGAGGATGAAGTTCCTGGAAAGCCGTGGTTAAATCAAGCCAAGTTATTACCGGGTGGGCGGAGTGGTACCAGGGGACGGGCAGGGACGAAGTCAGGAACAGGCCAAGGTAGTACAAAACATCAGGCAGGAGCGGTGGTCGAGAAACAAGAACACAGAAGATCAGTGGAAGGTCAAGACAAGCTGGGAGGGTAACAGATGATCAGAAACATCATTACAGAGGGCTGGCAATCACACAACACTGGAGGTCTGGACTTCACAACCTAAGTAATCCATAAGGCGCTGAGGTCAAAATTATGTGTGCATGCTTAGACACTTGCACACAGACCTTGGTTCTGGCTACTGACATGGGTTGGGTTAATTTCCTTGCTTCAAATCTTTGCATCACTGTTCTATCTTTCTTCATTGGGAGCAAAAACACCATGTCGAGCTTCTTCCAATCCTCTTGAGCCCAGGGTGGTCACAGACATAAAGACATGGCCTACTTGACTTTACCTTGACCTCCACAAGACAGGCTCAACCACAGGATGGACTTTTAACACCTGTTCATAGAAGGTGTAAGTATCTGTACACATTAAAGGCTTACTAGCGTTGGGTTTTGTTCCTTTCTTTAAATCTTTGCATCACTGTTCTATCTTTCTCCATTGGGAGCAGAAACGCCATGTCAGGTGGTTCCCCTAATCTACTTGAGCCCAGATTGGTCACCAACATAAAGACATGGCCTACGCGTCTTCACATTGACCTCCACAAAATAGGCTCAACCACAAGATGGAGTTTTCACACCTGTCCATGGAAGGCACACACATTATAGGCTTACATGGGTTGGGTTATTTTCCTTGCTTCAAATCTTTGCATCACCATTCTACCTTTCTCCATTGGGCGCAAAAACACCATGTCAGGTGGTTCTCCTAATCTACATGAACCCAGGTTGGCCACCAACATAAATACATGGTCTATCTGGCTTCACATTGACCTCCACAGCACAGGCTCAACCACAGGATGGAATTTTCACACCGGTCCATTCCTGATTGTCCAGGGGAAGTCTTCTGCCCCAGTCTCCTCCTAAATGGAACCACCAACAATGGACAGGCCACGGAATGTTTCCAGAAAGACCTAGAAGCAACCTGAACTCATGCAACCACAGAGAGTGTAAGGAATCACCAATGTTCTGTGGAGGGGAATGAGTTGAATCGCACATTTTGGATTTTCTGGATTGGATTTGTGGATATCTTCCAATTTAGAATTTTATTTATAATGAAGTTTTTGTTTTATTTATAAAAAGAGGACATACATAATTAAGACTTACGCTACAACATTTTATATTCAGAGTAAAGGAACGCTGCCTTCTCATGAAAATACCAGATATTTGATTAAAAAAGGAAGTTGTAAAAATTACTATTTAAAATGTAACATCGTGTTACAATTCTTTAATAGGAGAAACGTTAACATTTGGGGATGAGCCATTCGCCCTGCAAAACTGCATGTACATTAGTTCTGTGCGAATGGAGAAAAAGAAACAAATGTTATTAGCGTATTTTCTTTTTTGGTCAAAAGTAATATCAGAAAATTAATAAATACTTATTGTCTATGCTCCTCAGCATCATCCAGTGGCTATAATGCAGTACGTACCTGATATTACATTCGACCAGGTAAGAAAATATGCTAGTAACATTCATTCGTAAAAAAATTAATGTACATTCAATTTTGCAGGATAAATTGTTTATAAATACAACACTTTGTGCCTGACATCCAGAAACATTTTGTGTCTCTTCTTATCCCCTTCAAGCCTTTAAAGTAACTGACAGCTCAGCTTATATGGAATAGAATATTCTTACAGAATAGAATATGCTTCTGTTGCATGATGAAAGCTGAGTTTTTCTTTTTGTTTTCTTTCTCAAAGCTGCTTAGCTATGAAGGAGGAGTGGCCATACACAGGGTCTTTCATTTTGTTTTTATTCATCTAAAGACTCCCAACTTGTTAGACAAGTAGACTTTAAAAAAATAAAACAAATCTAAATGTAACATTTTCAATTAGCTACATGGTAAATTATAATGACATGTTTTCAAGAAAAAAAATGTTCAATAACATGTGCAAATCATTTTACAACTAAATATAACTTAATTAGATGTGTTGTCAAATTAAAAATAATATGATAAATACATAATTTTTAATTAACTAGCAAATAATTAAGCAGTTTGTTATTAATTACAGATGATTAGCTGCACAAGTAATTAAATACTTTTTTATGTAAACATCAGATGCCTATTATATAAATTAAAAATGTAAGTGTAAATGGTGGTATACATTTTTAATGACATTCAATTCTCATTTAGTTGTTAATATTATTATTATTATTTTTATGAAGTAGTAGTACTAGTAGCAGTAGTGGCAGTAGTAATGTTGTATTTGTTATTATTATTATTATTAATAGTAGTAGTAGTAGTAGAAGAAATGTTTTAGTTATTATTATTTTTATTATTATTATTGTCATTATTATTATTATTTTATATTATGTATTTATGTAACAATTTGTTATTATATATCCGAAAAAAAATATATTGCAACTTGTAAGTAGTAGTAGCAGTACTAGTAGTAATGTTTTAGTTATTATTATAATTATCATTATTATTTTATATTATGTATTAATGTAACAATTTGTTATTATATATCTGAAAAATGTTCTATTGCAACTTGTAAATTAGGTACTGTGAGATATTATTTTAAAGTATTCAAATAAACAGGCTGCTCATTATACATCCCTTGCTTGCACTTGTAGTTGCTTGAAATAACAGGTATTATTTGTACATTTTTGCAATTATTTTCCCTTAAAAACTTTTTAAACTAATTTTTAAAAACCTTTCCAGTTCCATTTTTTTTAAATTTGACTTTAAAGCAGATCTCCAACTTTAAAAGATATCCTGTATATACAGTACATTTACATACAATGTAGGGATATACTGTATACACTGAGTGGCCAGTTTATTATGACCACCTGACGTTTGTAGGCAAATTAGCTATAATTTGGCGCTGACGTTGCTAGAGGGCCAGACCATTATAAATAGGGAAGCAGGTTGTTTACCACGACAGTAGAAGTGATTTGTTTCTGAAGATACGGGGAAACAACGCGATGTAACAGCCTTTGAACGCGGGATGATTGTTGGCGCTCGGTAGCCCCCTGCCCATAGACCCCCACAACCACTGGGTCACGGCTGTGGGGAAGAGGCCCTTGTCCCCATCAGCATGGGGACAAGGTGCTTTTTCAAGCCCCCCCCCCTTAGAAAAGCACCCTCCCAAATGCCATGGGCATGTGGCCTGGTATTGTGAAGAGAGGGGGGTCACTCACTCATCCCCCATTTCTTGTCCTGCCAGGCTGCTGCCCGGATGAAGGGTCTGGTATGGGATTTTAAGGGGGACCCCATTTTTAAAAAATGTTTGGGCGTTGTGGTTCCCCCTCAAAATTCCTACCAGACCTAAAGGGTCTGATATTTATTCCCGGGAAACCGCACACTTTTTTTTTCATCAGGGGTCCCCAAACCATTCCTACCAGACCTAAAGGGTCTGGTATGAATTGAGGGTGGACCCCACGCTGTTTTGTTTTTTTGTTTGGTGTCTAATTACCCGACGTGACCCCATCTTTTATATTTTACCAAAAAATTGGGTAATAATAATTGTATTATAACATAATTTACAAAATACTTATTTTTTTCAAAATTTTCAGTAATTTTTCCTTAATATAATAAAAATAAAACCCCAGTGGTGATTAAACACCACCAAAAGAAAGCTCTATCTGTCCCCAAAAAATGGTATAAAATTCATTTCAGTACAGCGTTGCGTGACGGAGTAAATGTCAGTCAAAGTACCTGTCAGGGGTACCGGCACAGGTGTCCCCACACCGTATGCAGGTAGCCACACAGGTTGACCAAACACGTATGACCACACCGGACAAGGCAGTATGTGTTTATATACAGTTTATTTGTAAACGGCACAACCAGAAAAAACACCAAAAAGCCAACATAAACAAAGAACATGACCCCAACCAAATATAATCCCCAACACCTACAACATATAACCGGAGCAGAAATAGCAATAAACCAGTAACGGGGTTCAGGACTGCAAACAGGGTTCAGGACTGGTAACAGGACTCCCAGGAAACAGGACTGCAAACAGGGTTCAGGACTGGTAGGACTGGTAACAAGACTCACAGGAAACAAACAGGGTTCAAGGTTCAGGACTGGTAACAGGACTCACAGGAAACAGAAAACAAACACTGACTGCAGGGAGGGTTTAAATACCCTCCCAGGAAGCACCAGGTGATGGCTAGGTGCTGGGAGACACCCGCAGGTGAGCACTGGAGCTGCAGGTCCCAGCACCACCCAGTGGTAGTCTGGTACATAGCAGTTCCTGGATGCCTGGAGAATCCTGCAGGTGAGCCCAGGAACTGCAGGGCTTAGCTACAGCACCACCTGGAGGCGCTCTGGATCCTAACAGTACCGCAGTGCTGAATACTGAAAAATGGCCTGGCCAGGAAGGGGGTGTAAACACCTGGTCTTCAAGTGGTTACATGGCATGCCGGAATATCTAGTTCTGCAGTATCCGGACTGCCCCAGATTGCTGCAGCTTATGTTACCTAATGTGGTCAGCGCTACTCCTAAACACTGTACATAAAACACAGCTTGGCGAGCCATATTGTTACAGTTCCTACAATGGGAGAAAAATGCCCTGATTACATTTTACCACTCTTAGCCTGGTGAGACAAACAAGATATGTTTATGTAACCCATCTGTATTCAAAACCCAGATCGAGAATCACAGCTGGAGGAACAATTATTCCTCTATCGCTAAGTGCCTGAAATGATTGATTCACAATGTTTAACGAGTTCCATTGACAGGACTGTGAACTGGCGTCCCCTTGCCCTTACCAGACAAAGAGGACTTCAACGCGCGACAGAAGGTAACTCCGCACTCCACGCTGCGGGGACGCCGAGCGATGGACGGCGAGTGGCGGGGGTTTTTCATCTCTGCAGAATGAGTTTGATTCGGGCACGCTGCCACGTTATTTGTTTTCAAATGAATAATTTGTGTTTGTTTTTTTTCTTTCCTCGTAACCTTTCCTTTCATTACTTCTATAAATATAATTATCACCGCTTGTTTGTTCTTGTTTTGCTACAACTGTCCCTGGCAGTTTTTGTTCTTGCCTTAGCAGTTACATTTTTCAAGACATGCTTTTGGGGGTGTCTACCCTCTTCTTCTCCTTCCAAGCAGTACGCAAAGAAAGGGGTCACCCAGAAAACCTCTCCTGTAAATGTAACTTGCAAATAAAAAAAAAAAAAAGTATCAATAAAAGTAACAGTACTCAACGGTGTTGTTGCAAGTGCAGCAATACAACCACAATCACCTTAAAGTGGACCTTTAGGGCCCATTCACACCACATCCAGATCATCACCAGACCAGACCAGATTGTTTCCGGACCCAAAATGCATCCTAATGTTAGGTGTTGCTAAGTGTCAATCTTGTCTCGGACCTCACCTTTCTTCCCCACGTCCAATCACTATCCAAATCCTGCCGCTTTCACCTTCGCAACATCTTCAAAATACGCCCCTTCCTCACGAATGAAACCGCTAAACTACTCATCCACTCCCTTGTTATCTCTCGTCTTGACTATTGCAACTCCCTCCTCATTGGCTTAACTCTACACAGGTTATCCCCCTTCAGTCTATCATGAATGCAGCTGCTAGACTCATCCACCTAACCAACCGCTCAGTGTCTGCAACCCCCCTCTGCCGATCCCTACACTGGCTTCCATCCTCCACCCCCTCCTGCAGATCCCTCCACTTGCTTCCAATAGCCCAAAGGATAAAATTCTAAATATTAACAATGACTTACAAAGCCATCCACAACTCTGCCCCTGGCTACAGCTCAGACCTGGTCTCAAAGTATCACCCTAACCGTCCCCTACGCTCTTCAAAAGTACTTCTTCTTTCCAGCTCCCTTGTCAACTCTTCCCATGCTCACCTCCAGGACTTTACTAGAGTCTCTCCCATCCTCTGGAACTCTTTACCCCAACCTGTCAACCTGTCTCCCACTCTGACTGCCTTTAGGCAATCCCTAAAGACTCATCTCTTCAGGGAAGCCTATCCCACCTCAACCTAACCACTGAACCTTCACATTCTCAGACAATTTATCCCCACACAGCTACCTCCTCATATATCACTTTCCCCTCCCTTTTAGACTGTAAGCACTCAGGGGCAGGGCCCTCCTTACCATCTTGTCTTGAATTGTATTGTGATTGTAATGTCTTCCTTATATTGTAAAGCGCTGCGCAAACTGTTGGCGCTATACAAATCCTGTATAATAATAATAATGATATATCCCTATGCTATTTCTGGCCTCTGTTCACACCAGCGCAGTCCATTCCAGACTAGACCAGAAAAATACTGCATGTCTCATTTTGTCTGGTCTGGAATGCACTGGAACTGCAGGCGGGTTCACACCATTTTCCAGACCAAATCTGGACCATATCTGGTCCGGAAAATGGTGTGAACCTGCCCTTACACTCTAAAATCTAATTGTACCAATGCATCCCTCTATGTATTATTCATAATAACATGGACATGTCAGGTGTAAAATGCAAGACGTGTAAGTACCTGTATTTGACTTGATATGAACCTTTTAGAGTTCGTGTACAGCAGACTTGGAGAGGGAATGGATGGAAAAGGAGAAGTAACCCAAACACGGTTACTGTGTACCAATTTCAGCTCTAAGACCTATTTAGGGTCAAACGTTTCATGGACCCAGGTGGGAACTGGTAGCTGACCATGTTGTTAGTGGATAGGCCAGTGGTGTTTAGTAGCCTTTTTTTGCCTGAGGCAGATGGGGGGAGATGTGTTTGGCCCTTACACAATCCCCCAGCAGGCTCTTAGAAAACTGGAACGCTCTGGCCGGAAAGGGGGTGGCAGGGACACTGCAAACATTGTGCGACAGAGCTGTCATGTTGCTATGTCTGCTGACCCCCCTCCCTCCCCCTCCTGTGCCAATCTCAGGACTGGATTGACAGAGATTTAAAAAAAAAAATGGTAGGTGGCAGAGCTTAAATGCATTTCACTTGTGTATGCATGTGTGTGCCTGGAGTTTAGGTCTAGCACAACATACATTCACCCAGCGGTCGCCAACCGGTGGTCCGCGAGAAAATGTTGGTGGTCCCTGGGCCCTTCTGATGCTGTGCAGGCTCGGTCGTCATTGAAGCGACACGGAGGCTCCAGGGTTGCCTCTCACTGACTCGAGCAGCGGCTGTCACAAGGAATGCGCGGCTCTCAGTACAGTGCGGGCTCTGCAGGAGGCGGGGCATCTCGTCAGTACCCGGAACTGAGCAGGCAGCGGGACATATAAAAAGTGGGGAGAAGCCAGGTAATAGTGGCTCTGTGTGGGAGAAGGGGATGCACGGGGGTGGTTGGGGGGGCATGTGCCCCGGACGCCCCTGGCAGGGCCAGTGGCAGATTCGATAGGGTGGGCAAACAATTAATATTATTACTGGGCCGGGGAGGATTATGAATTTAGTGGTCCATGAGGTCCGAAAGGTTGGTGACCGCTGACTTAACCCATGACACAACGTGCAACAATGTACATGAGTTGACCCAATGCTCCACAACGCCAAGGCGTGAACACCCTTTAATGAATAAATCCAGATACTTTCTGCTAGGTATTGAAAAGCTTCATTCACTAAAAAATAAAATAAAAAAAAACTTTATTCCTTAGCAACTGTTAAAAAACAAGCGCCGTCCTGCTCCCGCCTGTAATCGCTCCCTTGCTTTTAGCTAGATAACTCTGGAATTTTATAAGTGTTCTGCTCAGAAATATCTCCTTAACTACCTCTCCGGGGATTTTTTTTAAAGTAAGAAAGCCATGTTGTCTTTTTTTCCTTTAGATTTAAATTCTACTGTCTTTTTTTTATGCCTCCCATTTAGAACGATTTTCACTGCTTAAAATGCGCCGGTTTTACGGAGGCTCACAGATCCAATTTTATTCTCTCAACTTTTTTTTGTAAAGTTGCTTATAGATTAGGGGAAAAAAACCCCCCATCTGGGCTGTTTGTTGATTTCATAGATTCACTTTAATGTTAACCCTTTCACTGCCAAGGCCTTTTTTGCCTTTTTTTGCACACATGTTATTTTCTACATTTCGGGCCTGAAAATAGCTTAAAACCCACAAAACATTATGCCCCAATGCCCCAGATCTCCTCTTTGGCACATTATTCCTGTTACAGTAACAGGTTCACTTTAATTGACTTGCTTAGGTACTTTACACTCTTTTACATGAGTTGATGCATAATTCACCAATGTGAAGATTATCACACCTTTTCCTGACTTTCTTTTGCATAATTGGAATTCAAAATGAGCAGAAAAAAAGTCACATGAGATATATATATCATATTAACAGCCTACGACAATCCAGCCTGCGTAGTAGTCTGATTGCCTCCCCCGCCCCCGCTAATTAGGTTTGGTTTTATTCCAGTTATGCAGATGAGGCTTCTACCTGTAAAATTATACTAATCACTATTAAAAATAAAAGTTACTTTCATGGACAGTGACATACTTTAGGGCTGCAGCTCTCTGTTACGTTCCATAAAAAGCTGCACGGTGATAGCTAGCACCTTGCTGACAGGCGATGCAGAATTAAATGACTAAAAGATGGTTATTCCTATGCGCTAATTTGTCTGGAAGAATGAAAATGAACAGGAAAAAAATAAAACCTTTAAGATACAGTTATTGCTGCTGTAGGAATCTTCTGAACGGCTTTGTTGAAACTTAGAATCTGAAAATGTAGAGTGTTCCCTGATTCCATCACTAGCCCCCCCACCCAGAGCCTGATGAACATTCACCTGCATTTATTTATTGGGCAACACAGAATTATGTAACAAGTGGACACAGCCATGTCTTGGAACCAGGGGCATCCCAAGGCGTGGTGTCACCTGGAGCAGGCTGCACCCCTTCCCCACCCTGCACCCCCCTAGTGACGCCACTGCTTGGAAGGTAAAAAGTAGGTGCGCAAATTCCCATTGACTTCAACAGAGTAGTGTTTGGACCTGTTTGCATTGTGTTTTGCTGCTTTGGATGCACCCTGTCCTATTGAGAATGAACCATAGTAAAGCAGCTCAACCACAGCCTTCTCTTGCCAAAGCTGCGTCTTCTATTTCAATGTATACATTTTTACTTTACTGTCAGGGGTTTTGGGGAAATATTAGGGGCCTACCAGATCACCATATCCCTGACATTTCCCTTTCACTTTTAAAATAGAACAAGACACAAAGTCCTCAACCTCTTTTTCTGCAGCCCCAGCTTTCAATAAACAGGAAGCTCTCAGTATAGAGGCTTCCTGTTTATTCACAATCTGGAGATAATAAATATTTACTGTCAACCCAGTCATGAATGGACAGGAAGCCTCTGTACTGAGCTGCTTCCTGTTCATTCATAAAATGAGCAGACAGTAAACATTTACTATGTCCTCATTCATAAATGAACAGGAAGTTATGTAGAGCACTTCCTGGCCATTCATAACTGGGAACATAGTAATCACTATATCCTTAGTTATTTACAAACACAGAGTGAGTAGTACTGATCACTCGGTCTTTGCTGCGCAGTACAGCAGAGGATCATTGAATATTAAGCTTTTAGACTGTAAGCCCTCAGGGACAGGGCCCTCCTTGCCATCTTGTCTTGAATTGTAATGTGATTGTAATGTCTTCCTTATATTGTAAAGTGCTGTGTAAACTGTTGGTGCTCTATAAATCCTGTATAATAATAATAATAATAACAACATATCTACCAATCCTAAGGTCCATCCCCTCCCACCTCCTGCCGAAACGTTCTGCCCCTCTCGGCCTCCTGACAGCTTTCTCCTTCCTGCTAGGAACCGGCAGCTGGATCAGCTCTGTATCCCCTCCGATCCCCGCTGCCCCTGCCGCAGTTGAATTTGGGGAAAATTTGGGGAAATTCAATTGAATTTGGAAAAACCAAATGAAACATTCATTGAGTTGACCAATCTCAATTGTTTTTGTTTGATTTGTTCATTGCAAACACCTGAAAGTCTGTACATTTTGATAATAAACCTTTTGTGGGACCAGGGGTGGCCTCTTACTTGGGGTCCGGCGGGTACGGCAGAGATTGTAGGGTCCTTCTTGGGGTGATTTGGTGCCCAGCGACCGCAAGTTGCGGGTGCGCGCATGAGTGCATGCATGACGTGCGTGCGTGGTGTGCGCATGTGGCACTGCCGTGGCTTCTTAGTCATGCGAGGGCTGATCATTGCCAGGGAGGGCCTTGCAAGCACTCCTTCTCTCCTAGTCGTCCCATTGGTTCCCAGGGACCTGTGGCTTCCTCGTTGCCTGGACCCTGCTGGGTTTAAATTCTAACCAGAGCCAAGACTTGTTGCTGAGTTATTCTGCCATTCCCAAAGCAGCTACGACGCCTCACTTCCTGTTTCCTGTCTCCCTTCCCTGCTATTTGGATCTCCTGGTTATCGATTCCTGGCTTGCCTCACCGTTTATGATACTCGCTATCTGCCTCGACCCGGACTGCACTCTGACAACGCATTTTGGATCATCCTATCTTGTACCTCAGCCTGGACTCTCCTTCTGGTATTGTTCCCTGCTATTGGGGTCCAATCCAGTAAACATGGGAACTTTGCTCCTTCCCTAACAAAACCTGATTTCCAATGGGGGGTGTGAATAATTTTGACTCCAATTGTAATTATAAGATTGCTGCCAATTTTTATTGTAATCGTAGTTATAATTTAATGTATTCCCTTTTTTCCCCAGTGCATCCCCTATGTCAGGAGTAGGCAACCTCCGGCCCTCCAGCTGTGGTAAAAATACAAAGCCCATGATTCTATGGCTTGACCTTTGAGCCAGAACATTAGCAAGCAGTCAAATGGAAGATGAGGTTGCAGCTCCTGAGCCAAGGGTAGGTAAACCCCAGCCCCTAACTAAGGTGGAACTACAAATGATACCATGCATTTACCTCTGGAGTCATAGCTGTCAAAGTCTTGCAATACCAAATGGGAATTGCAAAATGGAGGGCCGAAGATTTCCTATCCCTGCCCTATGTTCTCTACGCCCTGGGCAGCTGCCCGTGTTGTAGTGCCACAAACAGTCAGACGGGTGTTGTTATATTGAATAT
>NW_017306354.1:1811613-1828187 GCF_000935625.1 Nanorana parkeri | reverse complement strand
TATATATATTCAGAAAAGCTTTGCAGCTCTTCTCTGGCTGTCCTAATCTACAATTCCATCCTTTTACTTCCCCCATAAATACATGCCCTTGAAATGTTTCATCACGCCAGACTTGAAAAACCCCTTTTAATATAAAGAAAAATGGACAGCAGATTAAGAAATATGGCAATCGATAGCAATGTAATATGCAGCCATCTTTCAGCAGAGAATAGATTGCACAGGACTCTGGAGAAGACGTCCGCTTCCCCCGCAGGTAACTTTTTAACTTAGTTTGACACGATACTTAAAGTGATTTTTATTTCATCATCTCGTATTACTCCGCTATCCAGTGTATAATCTCTCTTTTATGCTGCAATATTGCATTTTTTCTGACAGGACCGGAATTAATAAAAGGACGGTGGCGTTGAAATAAAATAGGGCCTCGGATAAACCCGCGTAGCCGGCGTATTGTGGAGCTAATAAGGGAGAGATCAAGGGTCTTTCGGCAGTACACCTATCAATCATCATAGTGGAAGTCGGAAGGAAGGAACGAATGGTGTAAAACAGGCTCGCCGAATCAATCAGCGTTCTCTGTAAAAACGCTGACATACGTGCAACTAAGTAAAGAACGAAAAAATAAATTTAAAAAAAGCCGAAAATTGTTTAATAGGAGTCGTTTGTGAAATCAACAAATGCAAACAACTGAAGCAGACCTTGCAGGAGAAAAATAATAAGGTATTTTTTTTTATTGAAACTCGGCTTTGTATACTAATTAAAATTTAAATTAAAACAATTTGAAAAAAATAGAAATTAAAATAAGCAAAATGTGAAAAAAAGTAAACATTACAAAAGTAACATTTTAAAAAGTAAAAATGTAAAAAGGAAACATTTAAAAGAGTAAAAATAAAAAATTAACAATTTATAAAGTAAACATTGAAAAAGTCACAATTAAAAATGTAAAAATGTAAAAAAGTTAAAAAAAAATGTAAACATTAAAAAAATTAAAATCAAACCTCAGACTGCATGGTGAACCTTTGGGAATGTTATATGACCTTTGGGCCAGAACAGTGACAAGCAAAAGAAGAAGAGGTTGCAGCTCCTAAACCAGGGGTAGGCAGAATTTGGCCCTCCAGCTGTGGTCAAACCTCATATTGCATCATGCAATCTGCCTCTGGGAGTCATGCTTGTGGCTGTCAGTAGACATGTGCATTTGGATTTGGACGAACCTTATATATAAATAAATACCTGAATATACTAAAACGATATTCGGGCATACATAAATTCGTTTTCAGAGCATGCTCACCGCCATCCTAGAGGCGGAGCGTGTGACGCCACATGAACGGTGCGACGTCACATGCTGAACGAGCGGCGGCCACATCGGCCGCCGACACGTTCTGCCATTTTGGAGTATATGTTGGTATACACCAAGATGGCGGTGCTCACACATGCGTGCACCGCCATCTTGGTGTATACCAAGATCTACTCTAAAATGGTGGCGCGCATGCTGATATGGCCGCCGCTGCTCGTTGTGCGGTTTTAGTGTGCGGTTTCGGGGGCTCGTTGCCTCACAATCCGAAACAACATAAAAATGTATTTCCTTTGACAAAAGGAATGAAAACATTTTTCGTTTTCATTTGTTTCATTTGTTGTTTGTTGTGCACATGTCTAGCTGTCAGTGTCTTGCAATGCAGCATGAGATTTGTAGTTGCACCACAGCTGGGGGGTCTGAGTTTGCCTACCCCTGTCCTAAGTCGTGTCCTTCCTGTGATGCCGGCACCTGTGGTCTCAGATGCAGGCAGGGCCATTTCGATAATGAGGTGTCTCTTTGGGTCATGTAGGTGGCAGGGAGAGCTACCTGGCATATCTGCTGTGCAATGTTTGCATTGTGCCTGCTGCCCCCTTTCCATCCAGAGCCTCCCAGGTTGCTAAGAGCTAACATTTACAATGTATTGCTACTCCTGGTGATTAACACCTAGCAATTTTAGTAACATGACTGACTATAACTCACTAGCTATCATCTCAGAGCTGTCTCTCCTGTTGCTTCAGCAAAGCGATTGACACTCAACAGGGGCTGATTTATATTGGCATATTGTATAGATGTGCGAATTATGTTCACAGCACATTGCTGCCACTAGATAGAGCAGGGGCAGGCAACCTTGGCACTCCGGTTGTTGTGGAACAAGGCATATGAAGACACTGACAGCCACAAGCATGAATCCCAGAGGCAAAAGCATGATGGGATTTATTTTTAAGAATTCATATTTTTTACATTTTTCACATATATCAATCATACAAGCCCCACAATGACCACAATGATAACACTTACTAGACATTGTAGTTTTACCACAGCTGGAGAGCCAAGGTTGCCTACTTTACAGCCAGAGCATAGAAATTTCCTATGCTCGTTGGCTCCATCTAGTGACAGTAAAGTGCTACATGTTATAGATTAGCCCCTAAGCGTTTAGATATGGTATTAAAATTGCCCGTGCGCAGGGGCGTCCCGAGGCTGGGTGACACCCGGAGCGGTGTCCGAGTGTCACCCCGCCGAGACGTCACCGCGCATGCACGTGACGTTACCATGCGTGTGCATGGTGAGGAGGAGACAGCCACCCGGCGGAATAAGGTATGCCGGGTCCCCTCCTCTCTCCTGATACTGTCGGGCGTTCGGTCCATGACCGAGCGCCCGACTTTTCAGAGGGGGGTGACACCAAAATGACTGTATGTCACCCCTCCAATGGTGTCACCCGGGTGCAGGCTGCACCCCCCGCACCCCCCTTGTGACGCCACTGCCCGTGCGGTTTAGCCATTATATTTCTTTTTTCGGGTTAGACCTTCTCAGCTATGACATGTTAAGAAGGAGAACAAGGCACAGCAAAGAACAAAAGTTCCACGTTCCTTTTAGCACAGGAACAAACCAATGAGGGGCATGGTAATGACACAAAGGGTATGTCTCTTTGATATAAAACGTTGCACATGAGACTGATGCGCACACATCTGCTTATTATATCTCTTGGGGTATCCCAGTTACGCATTTTCTATGCAGAGACCCCAATATGTCTCTTCTTTTCATGGGGTCTCCAAATGTATTGTCTGTAACACAATTGAAATCAAAAGTGTAGCAGGAAGAGAGAAAAGAAACCCTCAGATAATGGTCTCAGCGGGTGGGAGCTGATAACTTGAGGACAGAGAATTCATTGTTGGCGTTCCTTAGACATATAAGAAAAGGCTACTAAGTGACTCATCTTGGTGGGATGAACCTTTAACCTTTTTGATCTCGCTTTTTTTCCCGGATTTTGTTTATTTCTATTTTAAAATTGCCCTTGTAAGAGTCGGAAAAAAAAAGAGGAATTATATCAACTTTGCCTTTGACAAGTCGCAAACTACAGTTTGAAAAAGCATACAAGGACTTGACTTCAACCACTAAAACTCAAGTTGATTCTTCCAACCATCTTCGAGGGCAATAGAAACGAAGACAGGACTGAAAAACTTTTTGAGATAAATGATTTTAGCGTATTATCAACCCAGAGATGGGACTTCCGCAAGTCTCAAAAATAATAAACGCTGAATTATTTCCAATAAGCCATCTCCAGAGTGGTAAAAAAAAAACTTCCTACTGGATTCCCTCCAGCAAATAAATACTTATTTACACTTGATTTGCATCTTCTAATTTCATTTGCAGAGGATAATTGTATTGTGCCGCTCCGTTATCTTAGATTGCTAAAAGGTGCGTTTCTCGGTTGCCATGGTGAGGAGTCCAGGAGGAAACTTAATATCCACTTTCAATTGTTCATATTTCATCATGTGCTTGATATTGTTCTTTAGTGAACAATCACGCTTATACTTTATTTATGAAAAAGCAGTCATGTTTGGAATAATCAGCATAACCGCTGTTCCTTACCAGAGAACTTGAGGACAATATTGCTTGACCAAGCAGTCACTTCACCCATTAATGGTCATCTTCAGAAGCGATGTACAGATATGGCATGAACAAGCAGGGATATCTTTGCTGGGGGACGAAAGGATAAAGGGGGACTTTTGGGTAACACCCCATGGCAGGTGAAACAGGCTTCCCTGAGGGGCGGAGTCTAACTACCAACCGGTGTTCACCAGAGCTCCTGATGGTGGAGATGGGCTTGGCTGCTTGCTGGTAGAAGGTCGCAGTCCCCAGGGTTGCCCCGCCAAGGGATAGACAAGAACAGGAGGGCTCCAATGAGGAGACAGTAGTTAGATCCAGGCAGAGTTCAAGGCAGGCAGCTAGCAGAGGGTCAGATGGTCACAGGTCACAGGTCAGCAACGAGTAATCAGACGATAAATGCAGGAGACAGGAGCAAAGTTGGGTTCAGGCAGAAGATCAGGACGGGCAGCAAGCGAAGAAGGGTCAGGCGTTCCGGGTCAGCAACGAGAAAACAGCATACAGACGTATGAGCTCCTTAGACAAACAGGAAGCTGGCAAAAATACTCCTTGCAGTGCTAGTGCCTAAATACCCTTCTGAGTCAGAAACAACTCGCCCAGCCTCAGGTAACACTGGAAGTCCTGGTCTGGAATCTTTTACTATTACTAGCCATACTGACCTGGACTCTGTGAAATCCATTAGTAGCGGATCTTCTGGAAATCCTGGCTCGGATTCTCAGAGGAGAATGGAAAACCCTGACAGGTACTCTGAGCTTACCATAACTCTTGGGAATAGGAAAGGGGGACAATTTTGTTTGCTAGGGAGGTGGCTTAATTGGTGCCTGTTTGATGCCCACACAATGTTTTGTTTGCCCATTTGTTCCCCAACTATTGTCACAATCGGGTATTTGTTTCCCCCATTATTTCTTCCTGTTGGAGCTGATAAAATTGATATCTATGATACGGGTTTGATATAAAGGTATTACCTGCCTTCTGAAAGAGCAGTTAGCATGTGGTTTGGTGATAAGGCAGATGAGGATAATTAAATAACACAGAGCTTTTTGTGTCAGGGAACCAAGAAACCAGGCAGAAACTTAAATTGCAGGTTATAAATAAAAGGAGTTTATTGAAAATAACAAAATGGCCAAAAACAATGGAGAAAGTCCAGGATGTTGTTGGTGCCAAGCCGGAAATCAGATGCCAAAGCAGGTATTAAGTCAAACCAGGCCAGGGAACACCAGGATGAATGGAAACAATAGCCAGAGCCAGGAACCAGGAGATCAGTCAGCCAGGGTCATACACGGAGAACAGGAACAACAGCAGAGATCTGGACTACACACAAGGGTGGAGACTAAATGTACCAGCTGTTAAATAGTGAACTGATGTTGCATCATCACTTTGAGACAGAACGTTGCCAGAAGTTTACTAGTAGTTGCAGAATGATGATGTTTACGGGTTTGGTGATAAGGGGGAGCCAAAGAAAAATGACCAGTGTCAGAGACACTGCAACAGAAGACAGACCGCAGCTCAACATGTCAAGGAAGGGTAAGAAACCCTGATGTAAGGAAAGGATGGCGTCCGCACATGCGCGAAAACGTGCTTTTCAAACAACTGGAAAACACGCGCTACCGTGTTTCCCCGAAAATAAGACAGTGTCTTATTTATTTATTTTCACGAAAAAAGACACTAGGTCTTATTTTCGGGGTAGGTCTTATATTACAGAAATCCCCGAAGATAGCGCTAGGTCTTACCTTCGGGGTAGCTGCACATGTAATTCAATTTCACATGTGAAGACCGGCCGCAGCTCCCTCCCGCCCCCCTGCCAGACACGCCCCCCCTGCCCGCACGCATGCCCGCCCCCTCGCCCGCCCACCTGTGTTTCTCCTTGTAATGAATCAGAGCAGAGAGGCAGCTCCCTCCCGCCCCCCTGCCAGACACGCCCCCCCTGCCCGCACGCATGCCCGCCCCCTCGCCCGCCCACCTGTGTTTCTCCTTGTAATGAATCAGAGCAGAGAGGCAGCTCCCTCCCGCCCCCCTGCCAGACACGCCCCCCCTGCCCGCACGCATGCCCGCCCCCTCGCCCGCCCACCTGTGTTTCTCCTTGTAATGAATCAGAGCAGAGAGGCAGCTCCCTCCCGCCCCCCTGCCAGACACGCCCCCCCTGCCCGCACGCATGCCCGCCCCCTCGCCCGCCCACCTGTGTTTCTCCTTGTAATGAATCAGAGCAGAGAGGCAGCTCCCTCCCGCCCCCCTGCCAGACACGCCCCCCCTGCCCGCACGCATGCCCGCCCCCTCGCCCGCCCACCTGTGTTTCTCCTTGTAATGAATCAGAGCAGAGAGGCAGCTCCCTCCCGCCCCCCTGCCAGACACGCCCCCCCTGCCCGCACGCATGCCCGCCCCCTCGCCCGCCCACCTGTGTTTCTCCTTGTAATGAATCAGAGCAGAGAGGCAGCTCCCTCCCGCCCCCCTGCCAGACACGCCCCCCCTGCCCGCACGCATGCCCGCCCCCTCGCCCGCCCACCTGTGTTTCTCCTTGTAATGAATCAGAGCAGAGAGGCAGCTCCCTCCCGCCCCCCTGCCAGACACGCCCCCCCTGCCCGCACGCATGCCCGCCCCCTCGCCCGCCCACCTGTGTTTCTGTTTGTGGCTCCCTGGACGGCAGAGCGGACAGCAGCAGCCAGGTAAGACATCCCCCGAAAATAAGACAGTGTCTTATTTATTTATTTTCACGAAAAAAGACACTAGGTCTTATTTTCGGGGTAGGTCTTACTTTCGGGGAAACACGGTAGTACACAGGCGCGCACAACCGGAAGTGCATGGGAAGACGGGCAAACGTCCTTTACACAGGAAGTGACATCTCACCTTAATGAATGGCCCTATATAAACGGGCCTGCCTGTTGCCTCAGTGTTGATGGTCTTCAGCTTGTTCCCTGAACCTGCTACCTTTGGATTGCCTGTTATCTTGCACCTTGACCTGAATCTGATTGCTTGACTTCCTTTCTGCCTGCTGCCTGCCCTTTGACCTCGGCCTGTTTATTGGACTTCCTCTTGCCTGTTGCCTTTGTACTTCGCTGCCTCGGTTCTGACCTCGGCTTCCTCGACCACGCTCCTGCCTCACTATTCTGCCACCACGCTAAACGCCTGGGTTTTGACCTCAGCTACGTTGACCAGTCTACTTCTGGACATCTCCAGCACGGTGCCCAGTCTCCCTAATGGCACTCGTGCTTCTCACAGTCCTGCCACACTCTGTCTCCACCTCTAGGGGGTGCAGGACGTGAGATGCAAGAGAGGCCTCCTCTTCCGGTCTCCTGCCAGGTACGTGACACCTGATAAGAAGTGACACTTAAAGGATGAATGGACGCCAGAGGATTGTTATCCCCTGGGACATTCCAAGCCCCCTGCTGGAATTTATTGCAACATGCTTGGGTGGGGGCAGGAGCACGTGATGGAACCTTCTTCCCGTGCAATCCTCTGTACAAACCTAACACACAAGTAGGGGCAATGGTAACCTTTCATGACCTCTTGGACAAGTCTTTCTGGACTCTACAAGCAAGAATGGGATTTGCTGAGACCCACTTGATGGGAGTATTCCAAAAAGAGAGAAAGAAGCCCTGGCATATGTGAATGAGTGATATTGATGGTGCCAACTGAATGATAGAGACCCCAGTTCCTATCCTTCCGCATCCAAATTTCCTCACCTTATTGCTTTATTATACTAGAATTTATGTATATCCCTATTTTTAAATAAACGCAATACTTATTTAAGATTCAGTTGTCTGTCATTAAATCAAGGCACCCCCAAAACAGAGCACATTCTACACCCCCATATTGTAACAATTAACTGTGACTGGAATATGATTGGTCAGTTCTGGCCCATGTATTGTCAGGATTTCATTGTTTTGCCCACGTATTGTCAAGGCATTTTTGATTAGAGAACCGTAGTACTATAATTTAGACCATTGCAGGCCTGTCACTATCAAAGCATGTCGCTATAATCCCTATGGTTTATTGTAGCATGATTATACAGTATATACAATGTACAGAAAATACTCACTGTATACATTTTTCTGTGGACATGATTAGTATGTGTAATGTCATTATTAGTACTGAAAATCATTTTGATGTAAGCAGGGGGTGGTGAAAAATAATATGCTAGGTATGCCACTGCTGCAGTCAATTTTTTTTTTAACTTTTAACTTTTCGGTAAAAGTTAGAATTGTTGTGAAGAATGGCTCTATGTGGCTGCCAGGGCACCCACACACCCACTTTCTATGCTCTATAGACTGTTTCTGACATATATATGCCTCTGCTGAACCCCCCCCCTTTTATTAGTGAATGGGTTGGTTCTTGGAAGCCAAGTCCTTTATGCTATCCCATACCGCATCGATTGCCAACAGAGTCCAAGAGCGGAATTTTAACATCTTATTGAGGTGTTACTACTGCCCAACCAGACTCCTTGGTATGTCTCCCTCGGTGGCCAACCTTGGCTCGGTTCACCTCGGCACAATGTTATATGTGTGTTGGTTGTGCCAAGCTATTTCTGGACTGCCATATTTGACATTTATGAGATACTTTTCTCTATGACCCTTGACCAATATCCATAGTTAGCCCTCCTATCTATGTTGCCCAGACCCATTTTTTCAGCCAAGAAGAGCATTTTAAAAGTTCTTTATGGTAGCAGCCACGGAGGTAATACCAAGGCACTGGAGGTCGAAAACCCTCCATCTAAAACAAGAATGGGTGGTTAAAATGCAATCTATTTGTCGTATGGGAGAACTTACCCCTAATTTGTATAAGCGGCAAGAACATTTCCACTAAGTCAGGAGCTTTTGGATGCACATCTACACCATGGTAAGATTTTGTTCATTACTTGACTCTTGAAACCCCAGTGTTTCACACGCTAGTTATAACTCTCTGTGGTTCTTGTGTCCGTTGACCAACTCCTTCTCTCTGGTCTTCTTCTCTTCACTCCATGGTTCCCTTCACTTTTCCATCCCTGATGTCTTCTTTTATTTCTTCTTTTCCAGTCTTCCTGACTCTTTCTCTCCTCTTATCAGATTGTATTATGGGAATACAGTCTAGTTGACTGATATATCAATACACTCAGTCGCTCTCCATTTGTAAACCTCCAATACCCCTTGGGGGTGATTGTGTAGTTTGTACCACATTGTGATATTGTATTCTTTAAACATGCTTACATGATATTAACTCTGTATCCCAGTTTTGTCCTTCTTTGCTAAAGTTTTGTAACTTTTTAATGTGAAATAAATAAACATAAACTTAAAAAACTAAATTGTTGAGAAGTTAAAAGTGTTTGGTGCTGTCTATATTCATGTATTGTAGATTTACCTTTGTCATCGGCACAGACAAATATTTGAAATTTTACAGAGGTCACTGGAACAGAAATTAACGTAAAAAATATGATAAAATAATAAGAGGTCATTTTTTGACACAAGAACAGGTCCAGGATAGTTAAAATGAGCTTCCTCATCCTCCATAACCACCATAAAATTGCTTTCCCTATTGACCCCGATCCATTTAGTCAAAATGGCAATTTTTGCCTAAATTTTATTGAAATTGAAACTTACATCCCTAGTGAAGAAGAACATTGTGTTGTAAGCATGAGATAACGGTTCTTAGACCTTGGAGAAGGCATTCTCAAACTACAGACCTGTAAGAAATGGTCTGTGCATGCCCTGAATGCCCAGACTGCCGCGCGCCCCTATGCGCATGTCCGGAAGACCCATTCTCAGTGTCAAAGGGTAAACGCGTGCGATACATGCATGTGCAACGTAGGTTTCCTTGGAAAGTGCGTGCACAGGAAGTGACATCATGAAGCCCTATTTAAACAGATCCATGGCACACCTTCTTGCTATTCCTGTGTTGTTATTCTTGTGATCCTGTGAATCCTTGTTTATTGACCTGGCTTGCCTTGACCATTCTTCTGCCTGCTGATTATACCTGCTTGACCCACTTTTGGCTCCTGTTTCTGTACTGCTGTTCCTGATTGGCTTGAGTCCAGCTTGTGACCCTGACTCAGCTCCTACCTCCTTCTTCGGTGCCTGGTCTGCATCTGGTCTCTTACCATCCAGACACCAGTGCTACCTTGTGGCCTTCTCTCCCTGTCCCCATAACCAGGGAAGTTGGACACGGGACGCAAGGGACGCCTCCTCCTCCATCCGGTCTCACTCTAGGGACGTGACAGGACCATGGGATGAATGAGTAGCCTGACAGTCCATTTTACAGTTGCCACCCCTGTTCCCCTATTCATTAATTTAGTTGTGAGCCAGAAAAACCACAGGTGTGTGCCATGTGTTACAGCTTCAACCTAATGTTAGAGTATGGGCAGCTGTGATAGTAAGGCTTACTTAGTTCTCTTTCAGCATAACTGTGCCCCTGTGCACAAAGACAGCTCTATAAAGTCATGGTATGATGAGCCTGGTGTTGAAGAACTCTAGTGGCCTGTTCAGAGCTCTGACCTGAACCCTATTTAACACAATCAGGATCAATTAAAACAGAGATGATGAGCCAGGTCTATTCCTCCAACATCATTACCTAATCTCACAAATGCTCTTCTAGCTGAATTGACAAAATGTGCCACAGACACACTCCAACATTTTGTGGAAGGTCTTCCAAGAAGATGGTCTCTATACAGTTTTTGCCATATGATGCAATTACAGGCCTGCTGAAGAGCATATGAACTTGTTTTAACGTGACGGTAGATCTCATGGGCATAATAGACTATATGTATGCCGATAGCCTTCAGAAGAGGTACCTAACACTTGAAACAAAATTTAAAAAGGTTAATAACAACGAGGAACCAGAGAATCAGCTGAAAAAACCTGGCGGATTGATGAATAATATAACAGATAAACCTGGCAGATGTCCAAGGCCAGCAAAGCGAAACGAACAAACAGCAGAGTAGATTTTACAAGCTTTACTTATTCCAAGAGTAGATTCATTAATGATATATTTTTTACATATGATAATTCAGTTAAAATAATGAAGGTTGAAAGTGATAACATTCCGTAAATGTTTATGAGTACAGCAAGTAGCTGCCAGCTGGCCTTATTGCCAACCCAATCCCATGGGCAAGAAATATAGCCCATCTCCACAGCAAAATATAACCTCCGCTTCCTAACAGATCACAAGGAGACTTTTAATCTGCAGCCCGTTGTATTTATTAAGACAGTACCAAGAGCAAATAAATATTCCAGAATCCTGCTGCACTCCTTACCGGGCATCCCTGTCAGCGTAAGTGCTTGAAGTGACAAGCTTGTGAAAAGATGTCACGAGCACGCAATATTGAAGTGAAGAACACGTCTGTTTATTGACACTTCATAACAATGTTTCGGGGCCACACAGGCAGGGGCGTCCCAAGGCCAGGTGTCGCCGGTCTCGAGACCAGGTGACACCCCGCCGTGTGCGTGACGTCACTTTGCACGTGCGCAATGACATCATCGTGCATGCATGGCCATCTGATTGACGCCTGCCGGCGGCCATCTTGGGGATGGACGCTTGCAGAGAGAGGAGGGGACGTTCACCCGGTGGGATGAGGTATGCCGCCGGGTCCCCTCCTCTCTACTGACACTGTCTCTGGGCTCCCGGTGGTGTAAGGACCCATAGCATCATCACTAGACATGTGTGATTTGTTTTGTTCCGAATTTAAATTCAGGCGAATTTGTGCACATTCAGACATTCGGATGCATCCAAATTTCCCAAATGAAAGAAATAACAAATCCGAAGGTATCCAAATTTTTTATAAAAATGTGGGTGCATCCAAACTTTTTTCCGAATGTCATTCAGAATAGATTTATGTTGTTAAACCTTAAAAAAAGAAAAAAGCATGGAGCCCACTCCCCATTTCAAAGCAGACCCTTTAGGTCTGGTAGGAATTTTAGCTGGGACCCCAATGCCAAAAAAACAAAACATAAAAAAAGCGTTGGGTCCCCCCTAAAATCCCTCACCAGACCCTTGATCCAAACATCAGCAGCCTGGCAAAGCAGGAAACCATATGAGGCCACATGCCCTCAACGTAGAGAGGGTGCCCCCTGGCAAAGCACCTTGCCCCTATGTTGATGAGGACAAGGGCCTCTTCCTCACAATCCTGGCCTGGTGGTTGTGGGGGTCTGCGGGGCAGGGGGTCTTATCTGAATCTGGGTGCCCCCTACCTACCTTCTGAATGAGTAAGGGGTAGTTGTTACCCCTACTCATTCACCAAATAAAGTGAAATAGTAAATAAACACACAACACAGTAAAAAAAAAAAGAAGTCTTTCATTAAAAAAAAACAAAGATAAAACACAACACGGATTTGACAAGTCTTTTATTTAAAAAAAAATGTCCATCAATGTAATCCACATGTCAATCACGCCGCCCAACGATTTAGATCCATGTGAATCACGATGGCCAATGGCCAATGGCCAATGGATGGACAATCTCATAAAAAATAGTATTTACTTCTAATTCTCTTGTATGGTGTTGTATTGTAACTGTACTGTCTACCAGTGACGTGCGGTACTGCTCGTTCCGGGTGGGGCATTCCCCAGCCTTGCCCCCAGCATGTCCCGCCCACGCCAACCAAAGCCCCCACCAGCCGAAGCCCTGCCCCGTAGGTCAAAGTCCCATCCCCAACCCGGTCCCCAAGCTAGTGTGAAGGAGGAAGGGAGGAGACAGGAAGGAGCCTCCCTGTCCCTCACTTGCTCATCACTGCTGAGGCATTGAGATTGATGGCATTTTTTTGCTTTTTTTAATTGGACAGCATGAACCAATGGCGCTTTGCCATTGTGCCATTGGTCCAAGTCATCCACAGAGCTCACGCCTCTAACAAAGAGTAGAGGCTGTGACAGCTCTTTCCTCAATAGTTGGGTTACACAAGCAGTGGGGAAGCCCTCTGCTGTGTAACCTAACTACATGTCAAAAGCTGGATGCAGCGTTGCTTGTAATTAACAGGCAGTGCTCCGTCTATGACAGGTTACACACCTGGGAGGATTTCCTTGCTGTGTAACCTGATAGAAGCCAATCTGAATGGAGAAAAAAACTGTCAGCTTCAGACTTGAAGCTGACAGCTTTTTCCTGCATAATACTAGGTGAGGCTCTGCCTCCCCTGACCGCACGTCCCTGCTGTCTACCCATACTTTGTAAAGCACCGTACAAACTGTTGGGAAGAAGAAGTAGGAAGTGTAGGAAAAGAAGGAAGAGGGAGAAGAAAGAGGGAGAAGGAATAAGGAGAAGGGAGATTGAGAAGGAAAAGGAAGAAGGATGAAGGAAGAGGGAGATGGAGAAGGAAAAGGAAGAAGGATGAAGGAGAAGGGGAAAAGGAATAGGAAGAAGGATGAAGGAGAAGGAGAAAGACAGAAATAAAAAGAGAAAACAAAGTTACAAACTTTTCCTTACTCTACTTAGACAGTTTAATGCAATTTGCTTCTTAGTATCAGACTGATAATGTTTTGTTTCCTTCATTAATTAGCACACACAGTTTATGAAATGGCAAAAATAATATTTATAAAGCAGCGAGTAGGTAAAAATGGTCCTGTCCGGCCAGAAGGCTCGGGTGAAATTCACAGCGGCGTGGAACACACAAAAGACACGAGGCAAGCAGATGAAAGAAAGTGATGACACGATTAAACAACAAAATGATATCAAAGCAAAACAGCCCTGGCTGGTGCTCAGTCACACGACTCCAGAATGTTCCTTTGTAAACATTCGGCCCGACGGAAGAGAATTTGAAAAAAAAAAGGATTGGCGCTATTCTCTAAACCTGGCTTTATCTTCCCCTCGTATCTGTGTCCGCAGTTAACCCGGCCAGTTAAAAGAGGTATTAGTCCGGCAGGACCAGCTCCTCGCTGGGTGGATTTAGAGGATACAGTCTGACCTTTATCCGTTTGGCTTTGTGTCTGCACACCAAATCCCACCCATTGAGCAGCAGCCCCGGGCAGATGTGCAGAGGTCAGAGCAGGTGTCAGAACTCCAGAACTCCAACGGAACACTCAAGAATAGGCTTACAACGTGGAATTACTTTTGTCAAAGGAGGAGGTAAAAAATAATGACTTTTTTTATTCCCGAAGGTACAGAACATACATATACTGTGAAGTTTGGGGATATTAGCACATATGGTGAGCGCTTAAGAATGCCTTCTACTCGCAATATCTTCTGTTAAATGGCTTGGTAGCCCACTTTTATTCAAAAAAGTTTATACATCCATCTTGAATACCCTTGCAGGGGTTGTTCAGGATAACATTCACGCAAGGCTTCAAAACAACACAAGAATAGCCCCCTGGCTTCCATTTTAAACATTAGCACTTCTGACCCACTGGTCCTCTTTAAAGTGCTGTCCCACACCTGTACTAGTGGCCCCTCAGGCTCACTGCTCTCCTAGCCTCACCAGTTCTCTCCCAGCCTCCCTGGCTGTCTTAGTGTGCCTCCAGCACACACACCACCTGACTCCACTTTAAATTCTGGGGAAGTCCTCCTGACTCCCGAACACCATCCTATACCAGTAGGAGCTCGCCTGACTTCTCTCTGACTTCTGGGGAAGTTCTCCTGACACCTGAACACGGTCTGTTCCTATTCTCCAGCAGGAGCTAATTCCCCTAGCCAGCATCCTTTCCTTAATGGCTGTGCACAACAAATGCAATTATCGAGTGCTGGCCACTGCTAAAGCCTGGACCCAGGACTGGGGATCTCATCTTCCCTCCTGAATCACCTTGCAACCTCCCAGTTCCAGGATCCCAAGCATAGTCCCGACAAACCCTTGCTTCCTGACACGTCTCAGCCCATCTGGCTGAGAGTCCCAGGTGATCATAACACCCAATTCTACAGTGGGATTGCCACACAATACCACAATACATATTTGTATTTGTTGTTATTTTTACTTTGAACTGTTAAAAAAAAAATCAATTTGAACTTTCAGTTTAACCCCTTGCTGACCGGGGTGTTAACCCCCTTCCTGGCAGGCCATTTTTCAGTGTTCAGCGCTGAGGTACTGTGGCTGACATTTATTCAGTCATGCAACACCATACCAAAATGGCTTTTATATCATTTTTGGGAGACAGATAGAACTTTATTTCAAGTGGCATTCAATCCCCAATGTTTAAAAAATATATATTTTACTATATAAAGACAATTATTAAGAAAACAGTTTTCCCTGCGTCATGTTATGAAACATTTATTTTTAACAAATGTTTTGGTAAAATATAAAAGATTAAACAAATATACAAGATAAAAAATGGGTTCACGTCGGGTAAATAGATACCAAACATGTCAAGCCTTAGCAATCGCAAAAAAGACTACAGTACCCCAAATTGCCCATTGACCAACTTTAAAAGCTTTCACCGCTCATCAATTTAGTGTTAAAGGAGAACGATGGGGTCAGGGCTTTTCCCCATAGTTCTCCTTAGGGTAACGGGAGGACACAAACTAGCGTCCTCCCGTCACCCTAGGCTCAGTATACTGCGAGCTATAGCTTGCGGTATACTAAGACGCTGCAGCTGAAGCGGATCCTGACAACAATGTCTGGATCCGCCCAGCTGCGTTAGTGACAGCTGGCTCTGCCTATCTAGAGGCAGAGCCATCTGTACCCCCCCCCCCCCCGTCAGGTCCGCCAGGCAGCGCTGGCGGATCGGAGCGGGGAGGGGGGAATCCAGCCCCTCCCCTGTCACGCCAGAGAGCTGTGACAGGATCGAGAGGTGAGCGAACGCCGGTCACCTCTCGATCTACTGAGCTGACCTGTGACAGTCGCATTGTCACAGGTCGGCTAGAACTATGAGGTGAGTGAAAAGCACTACCTCATAGTTCTCCTTTAACAGAGATTGATGGCCCTAGAATTATTGCTCGCACTGACAAGTAGCATGTGTGGCGCAATTATCGTTTTCGCACGTAGGCACATTCAACACATCTATGCGTTTGCCTGTGAGTCTACATGGAGGGTGGGGGACTTTAAAAAAAATGTTCTGTGTTTTTAAAATAAAATGTATACTGTATGTGACTTTAATTTTGTAACTTTTTTTTTTTACACTTAACTTTATTGCTATCACATAGGGGGCTAACAGCATAAACCCTGTTATTTTTGCGCACGCCTGTGCAATGATGAGAAACTATGGTACCCAAAATTGTCCATAGGCAAAGCCTTTCCTGCTCATCAGTTTAGTGTTAACAGCGAGTTATGGCCCCAGAATTGTTGCTCGCACTCTGACATTTGCGGCAATACCCAACATGTGTTCTGAAATAGTCATTTTCAAACACGTGTATGTCCTACACACGTGTGTTTATTCACATGCAGATGGCAGCTGCAAGGTCGGATTACATTTTTTACATTTTTATTTATTTTATTATTTTTTTAACACATTTACATTTTTTTTCCACTTAACTTTATTGCAATCACAAAGTGGCTAACAAAGCCCCTATGTAATAGCATTTGGAGGTGACAGGTTATCTTTATGGAGACATCTAGGGTTTATTAGACCTTTGATGTCACGTCTGCATTCTAATACAGGCAATCAAGCACAGGAATGTGCTTGAACGTCTTTGTAACCGCCACTTGAGCCAGTTTTTCCAAGCTCCGAAGCAGGAAGTGGTGAGAGCACAGCAGTTCCTGCTTCACTGATCACAGAGCAGATCAGGAAACTATGTTTCTTGGTGTACCGTGGTCCCAGGCCCCATGGGGGGACCCCAAAAACCACATTGGGGGGGGGGAGGCGGCATCTT
>NW_017306354.1:1801012-1811540 GCF_000935625.1 Nanorana parkeri | reverse complement strand
GGGGACCCCAAAAACCGCAGTGGGGGGGGGGGGGCAGCACATTCACAGGCTGCCACAAGTGATCTGGGCAGATGTAAAGCCACCCAGATCACTTGTACGTAACAAGCTTCCCCTGCAGAACTATAACAATGCCAAGATTATGGCTGACGCAACAACCATGATCTTGGTGCGAACACTTCAGGATGAGCATGTATATGTATGTCCGGCAGTTCTGAAGTGGTTAATAGGTGGCAATACAGATGGACACTGCAGCCTGACGTTCCCAATCATCAGTGGGGTCCGGGATTGAGAGCACGGGGCTGTGTTGGCTGCTGGCCATCAAAGAGGAGGAAGTATCCTTGGCTCAAGCCAATATGGTGGAGAACATTAATAAAATTATTGCATGCAGGAAGGAGCTAAGCTGTAAGAAAGACCTTTTTTTAAGCAAACTTAAGTTATCCAACTTTTGGATTCCAGCGTGTAAAGGAAAACACAAGAACACCGTGAAATCAAATGAGTAATTCGAAAGAATATATTCGTTATTATTTTTAAATGTTATATTTGCACTTTTTTAAATGAATCTTCAGCTATTCCCAACCTCTCAGTAATTTGTGTGCTTCAGGTATGTGAAGCTGCGAGGTTGATTTTATTGTGTGTTTTGTTTATTTCCAGTAATTGCCGAATGTTCTGTAATTAAAATACATACAACTCGATTTTTGTACTGTTTTTCCTTCTCGCGTAATTGAGGTGACATGCCTGCGGGACTGAGACGCGTATCTGTTTGTACTGAGGCAATTTGAGCCTGATCATTACACTTTCAGTTGTCTCAACACTTTTCATTTCTAAAATAAATCTTCAGTCGGAGTTATTTTTAGAGTATTTGGATGAGAAATTATTTTCAAAAGTTGAAAGAAACATCTTAATGCTTGTTTTTGCCATATGTCGGCCACGTCAGCAGTCGATGAAGAAGGGGTGCTAGGGTTTCTCTTTATGGTTGTGTAGCTACCTTGCCTTAAGCAGGAGTGTCTATCCTCAATTAGAAGCTGTCAGATTGTAGACAGTCTGATCCTGATTTGATGGTTCGACCTTCTGCTGCTTCTCTTGAGCTCTGGCCAACCTGGCAATCTTTTGTTGTGTTTTGAGCTCCTGGTTGTAAAATACTTGGTGTTATAGCCACCAGTCCAATGAAGAAGAAATCACCATGCTTCAGCAGAGGATCAGCATCCCGGACTCCTCATGCATGCTGAGGTTGCTCCATGTCATCTCCATCCAGGCTTCACTGACTGAGCCTCAGTCCCAGGCCTCAGTGTAAGCACAAGGTTTACCTTCCTAGGTGGCGGGCGTGAGCACATCACGGGAGTGAGCTTGGAGCGGTGACTACTTTACAACGCACACAGGGACCATGGGGAACAAAAGTAGCCCCCCTCCAGAAGGAAGAACAGTGTCAGCACCAATTCAGAGATGATTTGAGGATCTACAGCCGAGTGATGCAAAGATAAGATGCAATTTTGCTAATAGTTAGGGTACCATTGTGCATTTTTAAAGTTTAACTCCAGGGCTTAGTGTCAGTTTAGGCCCTTATTCTTTTAAGCAGGGTGTCAATAGTTTTTACATATTTTATACTTTTTATATCTTTATTTCTGTATATCCCTGCTTATACCTTGCTTGTGTAAATTACTATACTTCCTGTGTATTCCTGTAGATTGCTGTGTAGTCCAAGACTAGGGATGAGCTCAGGTTTGGACCAAACCCAGTCGGAACTTGAGCTCCTCCTTGAGAATCTGCTCCTCAAAGACAGAATCTCCAGATATTATCATAATTAAATCTGCAGATTTACAAAAAAAAAAAATCAATCAAGGGAGAAATGGAATGGTTATCTTATACAATAAAGAGCCAAAGGAGCATTTGTGGTTGACCACAGAAATTAGGTATACCCCTGACTTCAAAAACAATTAGGAACAGAGATATAAAACGAAAAGCTTTGGGTATCCTTAATATACTGTTAGGTCTGATTTATCCGTCCTCACCTTATGACATTAGAGAATGGGAACGGGAGCTGGGGCATTCATTGGGAGAAGAGGAATGGAGTAAAGCCTTTTATTTAACTTTTAAATTGACTATATCGGCTAAAATACAGGAGAGGAACTTTAAAATATTAGTTCGGTGGTATAGGTGCCCAACAGTAGTACAAATAGTCAAATAAACCCCCAAGTAATGAAGGTGTGCTGGGGATGTGGAATGGAAAAGGGCACAATGCTGCACATATGGTGGTCATGCCAGAGGAGAAATCCCTAATTGGGAATCATTTTTGAGATAGTGGGTTGAGTTATGGGATCACGCTTACCTGAGACCCCAGAGGTGGCATTATTGTCAATACTTCCGGGATCAGTAAAAGAATTAAGGACAGACTGACATGCCCCATATTGGCAGCAGCAAGGGCAATAATTCCAAGACACTGAAAATCATCTAATACCCCCCAGATCTGGGAATGGGTAGTGGAATTGAATCATACAATGTGAATGGAATAGCTGACTGCCCGTTTACATGATAGACATCTAATATTTGTGGAAAAGTGGAAACCTTGGGTGACCTTCCTGGGCTCAGCAGAAATTCAAGAATATTTATAGGGATTATATAGTAATAATTTACTTCTTCTTTTTTGGAATGAGGGGGGAAAGGGGACAATGGAGACGAAAGGAGGGTGGGGGAGGAGGGCGGTGAGGTGGTTATGAGGGTATTTTAATTTTGAAAAGAATGGGTAATGGAACAAAGATATGTATAAGTAATAATTATAAGACCTTGTTGTTGAATTTAGATTATATCTAATATCATGTGTTAAATGTGGAAATTGTTTTTGTAAATTAAATACAAATATATTCTTTAAAAAAAAACAAAAAAAACTTTTTTGGGTATCCTATATACACTGAGTGGCCAGATTGTTATGACCACCTGACGTTTGTAGGCAAAATAGCTATAATTAGCTATAATTTTGCGCTGAAGTTGCTAGAGGGCCAGACCATTATAAATAGGGAAGCAGGTTGTTTACCACAACAGTAGAAGTGATTTTTTTTCTGAAGATACGGGGAAACAACGTGATTTAACAGCCTTTGAACGTGGGATGATTGTTGGCACTCTGAGCCATGGAGCGAGTATCAGCAAAACAGCAGAATTCGTTAAATGTTCAAGAGCAGCTGTTGTTAAAGTATTTAAAGACCGGACTGTCAGCCGAAAATCTGGGTCAGAACGTGTGAATTGTGGCCGTCAGCGACTAGTCAATGTTAGGGCAGAACGGGGGAGGGGCAAGACTTGTACAAGACAACAGAAGGGCAACAGTGCAGTGTCAGATTCCTCGCATCACCTTTCATCATCTCGTGGAGTCACGAGTTGGCTCTACGAAGTCATATCGTGGAGTCATCTCGTGGCCCAACGAAATACTGATAGGGTGGTCATAATAATCTGGCCACTCGGTGTATAATCTTTAAAAAATTCACAAATTTCAGAATTAAAAAAATGCTGAAAATTTATTTTGAAATGACATGTTAAAGCTTACATAAGAATATACATAAGAATTAAGAATTAAGTGACTGGCTTTCACATAGACTTTAAAGTTTTGCTGTTTTCATGTGTTATATGTTAAAGAAATATAAAATGATTTTATTTATATTTTATTTTTATTATTAAAAATAATATTCTTTATTATTTTAACTGGCCCCTATGATTTATTCATCAGTAGGCTGTGTATTTAATTTTTTTTTCCTGACACCCAAGCATCTCTTTGTCCACAGCAAAAAAGTTCCTTGCGCCTTCGAGAAGCTGTTCCTGAGCGTCAGACAGCTCAAAATTGTGTCACCGCATTAATACTGAACTTAATTAGTGCGGGGTTCTTATTTAAATCTCCAGGTCCATATAAAACGCCATGAAATGAGTCAGAGGTTTCAGCAAAAACCTGCCACAGTTGACTGAGCTTTTGGCAGGTGCCTTGCGAAAAAGTTTAATTAACCCGAGGCTTCCCCCCAGGGCTAAAAAAGACTGACACACATCAGTCAAGAAAGCGAAGATTCCTTCCAAGGACTGACGTTTGGTTCAGTGGTGTAGACAAGGCGTTCACGTGTAGTTGGACTAAATCTGTCTCCCCGGAGACACGAGGATGAAAAGTTGGTGAGCGCATAAATACACGGGCAACCATTTCCAAATTAAAGGGACGCAATTATTTTTTTTTTTCAAACCCCAAAACGGAAACATTACGCATATAAAATTTCCACAGCGCAGAGGTCACTTTACCGTATCGGTATAAGATTGTTTTCTGATCTTGAGTTTTTGGGGAGGAGTTTAGCTTATAAAAGGTAAAATCTGTACAGGAAACGTCTCAGCTGAACTTTGTACATTGTTCTGCTAAAATATAATCTCACTTCAGGGCTGCTGTAAAACAACAATTTAAAAAGTCTCCCCCGCTGTTTGGTTAATTGCGTTTCTGCACCTCGAATGTTACATTCTTAAATTTGTGTACAAATGTTTCAAAGCTCGCGTAAGGTAAATATCTTTTTTTTTTTCCTCACCTTACGGTCATATTGATTTTGCTTGTACCGTTCAAACAAAAACTAAAGCATTAAAAAAAAAAAAATGATTGAGAAAACTGTATACCGTTAGGTATGGTAACAGGCAGACAGAAAAAAAGAAGCACGGCGTAAACAACAGATATAACAAAGCACAAGCTTCATAATATTAAAGGAGAACTATGGGGTCAGGGCTTTTCCCCATAGTTCTCCTAAGGGTCACGGGAGGACACAAACTAGTGTCCTCCCGTCACCCAAAGCTCAGTATACCGCAAGCTATCACGGTATACTGGGACGCTGCAGCCGGAATAGATCCCGACAATTCTGTCTGGATCCACCCAGCTGCGTAAGTGACAGCTGGCTCTGCCTATCTAGAGTCAGAGCCAGCTGTACCCGCCCCCTCCCCCGTCCGTTCTGCCAGTCAGCGCTGGAGGATCGGACAGGGGAGGGGGAAATCCCTGCAAGGCGCCGTGGGTGACAGTCACGGCTCTCTACACGGATAGATCGAGAAGTGAGCGAGCGCCGGTATGTGTTCGCTCACTTCCCGATCTACTGAGCCGACCTGTGAAAGTTTCATTATCACAGGTCGGCTCGAACTATGAGGCTGAGTGAAAATCACTCACCTCATAATTCTCTTTTAATGGCGGCAATAGATACAAAGTTGTACTTCCTGTTCTCTAACTCCCTCATCGCCACTGCGCTCCAGTGCGGTGCGACTTGGATCATGACTTAATGACCAACAGCAAATGTGGGTCCGGAGGTTACACAGGTTGAGAACCACTGGCCCAAAGGATAAAACTGAAAATATTAACAACCACTTACAAAGCCATCCACAACTCTGTCCCCGGCTATATCTCCAACCTCGTCTCAAAGTATTACCCGCTCCTCCCAAGACCCCCTGCTCTCTAGCTCCCTCATTCACTCCTTCCATGCCCCCCCCCAGGACTTCTCCAATGCTTTTCCCATCCTCTGGAACTTCCTACCCCAACCTATCCAGCTACAGGTGTCTCCAACTTACCTCTTCAGAGAAGCCTATTTCACCTATTCTTAAAAATTGTACATCTCCTCCTTCAATTGGCTCATCCCTCACAGTTATTACCTTCTGTATCACTTACCCCTCCTTGTAGATTGTAAGTTTTTATGAGTAGGGCCTTTCTAATCCTTTTATCCTTTTGTATTGTTTTGTATTGTAATTGTACTGTCTCCCCATAAATGTTAAAGCCCTGAGCAAACTGTTGGCACTATATAAATCCTGTGTAATAATAGTAATACTAGTAATAACAATATTAATAATAATATAAATATATAGAAAACTACCATTTCTGCCTTGCAGGGCTGGGCTCCTTGGTTTGAATCTCGGTCAAGATCCTGTCTGCTGGGAGTATGGATGGCCTCCCTGTGCTTGCATGAGTTTACTCCGGTCTCAGAGAACATCTAGGGGGTTATTCACTATTGAGCCGATGGATCCAGCCTTAGCTCCGGCTGATCCCTCGGCTCTTTTCGGCCACCAGTCGAACCAAAGGGCTGCTGTACATGTGCTTGAATAGTCCATTCACTATAGCCTGTACAGAAGCCGAAGGCAGCCGAGCGGCTCAGCTGAGCCGAAGGCATATGCTTTGGCTCGACTGAGCCGAAGTGACAGCCGAAACGTGGAGAAAGCTCGCCCGAAGCCAACCGATCTCCATGCAAATGACAACTGGGCAGAGCCAAATGACCCGGGGATGTTGATCTGTCATTAAACAATAACAACTGTGCAGAGCCAGCCGTGATGTCACGGCCGACTCCGCCCAGTTGTTATTTATTGGCTGGGACCTGCTAGAAGACTGCGGCCAATAGGAAACAGTTGGGCGGAGCTAGCTGTCATCGCTAGCTCCGCCCAATTGTGTTTCTGCGGCTGGCATCTGTCAGATGCTTTAATATGCGACGTGAGCTTGTCGCGTGCAGCGTTTTTTAAAATTCGTTTTTGTTTTTATTTATTTTCTTTAAAATATTTGTGTTTGTTTTTTAATTTTCCTATTTTTTTACATTTTGAAAATAATTTTTCAACTTTTTTTTTTTTTTTCAAAACACCATTGGTCCAAGCTGTCCAATCAAAAACAACAAAAAAACTACTGAGGCCATCAATCTCCTCAGCAGTGACGAGCAACTGAGGGACAGGGAGGCTCCCTTCCTCCATCACACTAGCTTGGGGACTGGATTGGGGGCGGGGCTCCGGCCAGCAGGGAAGTGGGGGCTTCGGCCGGTGGGACGTGCTAGGGGCAAGGCTGGGGAATGCCTCACCCGGAACCAGAGGTACCGCACATCACTGGTGTATACCCAGCTTAACTGATAACAGCGCAGCTGAGGTCGGCAGTACAGGAAGTTCTCGGATCATTGGATTTCTGGCAGGATCATCAGGTATTTCGTTGCATTAATCAAATACACTGTATGTACAAAAATGCTTTCAATTGTACATTTAACAGACCAAAGGGGAGGAAATAAGAGAGGTTCCTTGTTCGGGGTTACATGCACTTCAAGAGGCAGCCACTGATGTCAGCCGAAAAATGCCATTTGCAATTGAAATTAATAAGACCGACTTGTGCAAACATTATTTTAACAAACTAAGCAATTACGGCTTAAAGGTTTTAAACACCTAACTAATTGAGAGAGAGAAGCACTCCAGTAACAGATCACTTAAATGAGCTGTTGGTGAAAGCTGAAGTCCCCACGGTGTAATATAGGCATTCGGTCCAGCTCTGTCAGTGATATGCAGTACAATAGAGGCCTTATCAGCAAACTCCTGGTGCTCCACTCCTTTCAAATTGATTGTTTTAACGTGACGCCGGTGGACAATGGAGTCTTGGTGGGGAAACATCTCTCTCGGTGAGATTGTGAATACGCCCTGTCATCGCGGCGCACAATACCCTGGAAATCAATGCGGATTTCTCTGGGAAATAGAGTCATCGCCATCACAAAGGAGGTGAGCGTGTCATCAAATGTTTCCACGACTTCCATAAGCTGGAAAGGAGGAACAAACAAAAAAAAAATCAAAAAGCTGTTTGACTGGAGTGACACTTGGCTGGGTTTGACGGATGTGGGTCCGTCCTTCTGTCTACAGCTCCGAGACAGAGATTCATTTCTCCAACAATGAGGCATTTGCAAAATATAAATGCAATAATATGATTGTGGCAGTATCATGCTTGAAGAGTTGGGATCCATCCAAGTTCTCATCTGTTCTGATTAAAAAAAAATATTAGCAAGGGAGTGATTGACGTCATGTGTCCGTATGCTAATACAGTAAGTAGAGTTGGTTTTGGATAGAGTGGGAAAGAGATAAAAAAAATTGCCATTTTATTTTTTTTAGGGCCCCCTCAACCCAGTCCTAGTGCAAGAATAAGGCAGTTTGCCTTTTGTCCTGTGGCTTTAGGTCACACCAGCATTCTGGATTTGTGTGCGTTGAAAAAAGTAGGGCGTAGGCTTGGTGGGAACCCAATTTCCCTGAGTTTGCCCAAGCCCATAACTCTGAGCACCACCCCCTCTTTCTGACCCAATAATTTGTGTGACGGTGCATTCTCAGACCTGGAGACATATGTAACAAAGTGGTGGGAAAAGCCCCCAGCGCAACTGTAGTTACAGAATGGGTTGTAGGAGGGGGTGGCGGTCAGAGAGAAAAACTCCCTTTTTTTTGGTCAGTGGGAAGTACGCTCCTTACATTAGTGGACAGTGGGAAGAATGCTTCTTACATTGGTGATCACAGGGAAGAATGCTCCTTACACTGGTGGTCCGTGGGAAGAAAGCTTCTTAAATTGGTGGTTACAGGGAAGAATGCTCCTTACATTGGTGGTCACAGGGAAGAATGCTCATTACATTTGTGGTCACAGTGAAGAATGCTCCTTACACTGGTCGTCAGTGGGAAGAATTCTTCTAATATTGGTGGTCAGTAGAAAAATGCTCCTTACATTGGTGGTCAGTAGAAATAATGCTTTTTATATTGGTGGTCAGTAGGAAAAATGCTCCTTACATTGGTGGTCAGTGGGAAGAATGATCCTTACATTGGGGGTCAGTGGGAAGAATGCACCTTACATTGGCGGTCAGTGGGAAGAATGCACCTTACATTGGGGGTCAGTGGGAAGAATGTTCCTTACATTGGTGGTCATTGGGAAGAATGCTTTTTAAATTAGGGAAATTAGGGAAACAATACCCCCAACTCCTCATTGGTGTCCATGATAATATCTGCTGTGAGGCAGATATTGCACATTGCTCAAGGAACCCGTAGAAACCTATGGAGGAACGCTAGGGTTCCACAGAATCCTGCTTGAGAATCCTATTCTAGCCCTTCTGTGATCTGTACAAAATGAATGTCTCTCAAAGACCAAAGATGTGAGGGAAAAGTTATCTGTGACAGTATGATACGATAATCATCATTTCTAAAAAAAAAAAATGTAATTAAATTACCACAATGAACAGAGCCTATGCAACCTTGCCTTGAAGTTATAACACAGGTGTGTGCCTTATAATGAAGGTAATGACATAACATGTGTTATGTGTGTGAACAAGCCCTAAATATAGCAAAACATTAAAATACATTTTAATATTTAAATTGCAATGTTAACCATGTATTACCTTATTTTAGTATGCTTGTTCAACACGTGTCCCCTACGAAAAGAGTGAAAATGACAATGTCAAAAGTATTTTAAATCAAGCCCGGTAATTTCATGACATGGATATGTCAAACTGCCTTTAAAATGATTATAATATACAGTAGAGATACATAGATCAGGATTACACTTGGGGGCTGATGTATAAATGCTTCGCCCAGCTATATGCTGGATGGAGCTTGGGGCGTATAGGAATTTCCTATGCTCATCGGTGCTATATAGCTGCTGGAATACTGTGCAAATGGCATTGCCCCAGTGTATAGCTTTACGCATCAACCCCATAGTGATTGACATGTGGTACCCTTAACCTGGGATTGGTAGCAAATAGCCTGGGCTATGGTAGTCACATGTTTGCTTCAGTCACCAATTCACTCTGTCAAGCTAGCCATAGACGACTTAAATTTCAACCGGTGGTTGGCCTTGCAAGCACCACATGCACTTGCAAGCACTCAAGTACATTGATTTAAAATTCAACTGAGCCAGGTGGAAAATTATCGGCCAAACAGTGATTGCATTCTATTAGATATAGCCAGTGTTTGGGGTGCTATTTCCGGCAACCACTGCTGCCATGACTGCTCATTACAATACCCAGCGATAGCATGAATGGGAGAAAGAACTGATTTTCAAATCAAGCCTTGTATAACCAGCCTTAGGTACCCAGTCCAGTAAATGAGCTGGTAAGGGCACCGCAGGATCAGCATCATAGGTGGAATGCAAACCCATTGTTTGCGCTTAAATAGTCACAAATGGATTTGTCTTAATTAATTTTACCCTGACACAGGTGCCTCCAATACCTATGGGCAGAGAAACCATAGGCTTTAATCCCTGACCATCATGATTTGATGGGATGCATTACGGCACACTCATTAGTGTTATTTCATGTGTTAACATGCAAAAGACATGGACAATGTTCAATATATTGGTTATGTAGTGGATTGGGGGTAATACAAGGTGAGGAGTCTGGAGGTGTGCTGGAGGAGGGATACAAGAGAAAGAGCAATCTGTAGGCCCGGGGTGGGATCATATTAGGGAAAGATCAATATGAGTGCTGGAGGTGGGATCTCTGGGTGAAAGACAAATCTGTATTCTAAGGTTGGGAACTATATATATATATATTCCTAATTGTTTCCTTTCTGGCATGCTGTCTCTGATTGAAACTTCAGATGGAGTCATCTAGGAGTGGAGTCCTTGTTCCTTTTTACTCAAGCTACTGTAACCAGAAAACTTTTTCTAACAGCGGAAGAACTGAAAAATATGTGAAAAGGAGCTACCTGTGTGCTGCATCTTCTGCTGAATAAAGGTATACAGGGCTGGCCCTACACTATTTGCCACCTGAGGCTGGGGGGTGGTCGAAGGTGC
>NW_017306354.1:1800001-1800957 GCF_000935625.1 Nanorana parkeri | reverse complement strand
TGCTGCTTTCCTCTGGTGTCCCACCCAGCTCACTGATATCACTGGTTGCCAGGAGCTCAGAGGGATGCCAGCCAGAGCATCCCACTCAGCTTACTGGCAATCGGTGATGTCAGTGAGCTGGGTGGGAAGCCGGACAAAATGTCACAGGTTGCTAAGTGCTCTTAGCAATCTGGGATGGTGTGCCCGCCCCACCACACACATCTGCTGCCCCCCAAGGAGATGCCACCTGAGGGAACAGGTGGCATGCCCTGTTAGTATACAGTGAGTGGCCAGATTATTATGACCACCCCATCAGTACTTTGTTGGGCCGCCTCGTGACTCCACGATATGATGAAAGGTGATACGAGGAATCTGACACGGCACTGTTGCCCTTCTGTTGTCTTGTACCAGTCTTGCCACTCTCCGTTCTGCCCTAACATTGACTAGTCGCTGACGGCCACAATTCGCACATTCAGACCCAGATTTTCGGCTGACAGTCCGGTCTTTAAACACTTTAACAACAGCTGCTCGTGAACATTTAACGAATTCTGCTGCTGATACTCGCTCCATGGCTCCGACAATCATCCCACGTTCAAAGGCTGTTAAATCGCGTTGTTTCCCCGTATCTTCAGAAACAAATCACTTTTTTTTTTTTTTTTTTAAATTTTTTATTTATAGGTATTTCCATATTTGTATAAAAACAAAAGTAAAACAAATAACCGTCGTACAATTAGTACAAAAGGTAGGTCTAGGACTACCCAAATAGACATAGGATAACATGTGATAACCACCTTGTAGAATCAAACGCCTGTCAGCTTAGCGATAAAACTTATATAATCTGCTCCATTATATTGCGTGCTCATTTATGAACTTCAGACACATAACTACTTCATGCCTATAAACAAAAATGTTGCAAGGTGTTTAGGAGAAGAATGAGAAAAGAATGTAGAAAAGATGAGAGGGTAGTAAGGGCGGGG
>NW_017306354.1:1795155-1799373 GCF_000935625.1 Nanorana parkeri | reverse complement strand
TTTTTTTTTTTATAAATTCTTTATTTATAGGTATTTCCATATTTGTATAAAAACAAAAGTAAAACAAATAACCGTCGTACAATTAGTACAAAAAGGTAGGTCTAGGACGACCCAAATAGACATAGGAAAACATGTGACAACCACCTTGTAAAATCAAACGCCTGTCAGCTTAGCGATAAGACTTATATACTCTGCTCCATTATATCGCGTGCTCATTTATGAACTTAAGGCACATAACTACTTCATGCTTTTAAACCAAAAATGTTGCAAGGCGGTTAGGAGAAGAATGAGAGAAGAATATAGAAAAGATGAGAGGTAAGTAAGGATGGGGGAGGTACAGATAACTCTCAGCGAACTTCCAGAGGCTCCTGTTCTTACCTCTACAGGGCTTGGCCAGTTGCCTGGTAATACCGTCAGCCATAAGAGTACTCCAGCTGGCGGTTGTCTCGCATCACCATCCCAGGTAAGCCCCAGAACGCAGAAAAAAATCACTTCTAATGTCGTGGTAAACAACCTGCTTCCCTATTTATAATGGTCTGGCCCTCTAGCAACCTCAGCGCAAAATTATAGCTAATTTGCCTACAAACGTCAGGTGGTCATAATAATCTGGTGACTCAGTGTACAATAAAATCTTAAAATGCAATATTTCATATTCACTTAAAAAATCTTTATCCCCCAGAAAATACCTGTTGTTAGTTGAAGTTCAGTTTCATTTTTTTGTAGTCAAGTCCATTGAAATCTGCTAGTACATCTAACACTACCCTCTCCTTAGGGACAATGCTGCTTCCCAAGGGAGGCTCTATTGCTCCTCAATGGAATGGAGTCATCCTAAGACAGGAGGTATGTTACTGAGCAAATAACTACGTGAAAATAAAGGGGAAAAATAGGGCAAAAACAAATGCAGCCACCATATTTAAAGGAGAACTATGAGGTTAGTGATTTGCACTCAACCTCATAGTTCAAGCCAACGTGAGAAAATGAAGCTGTCACGTCGGCTGAATAGATCGGGAAGTGAGCGAACGCATACCATCGCTTACGCCCCGCAGGGAGTCCTCCCCCCCTCTCCTCCACTCCAGCGCTGACTGGCGGAACGGACGGGGGAGGGGGCAGGTACAGCTTGCTCTGCCTCTAGTTTTTTTTTTTTTATAAATTCTTTATTTATAGGTATTTCCATATTTGTATAAAAACAAAAGTAAAACAAATAACCGTCGTACAATTAGTACAAAAAGGTAGGTCTAGGACGACCCAAATAGACATAGGAAAACATGTGACAACCACCTTGTAAAATCAAACGCCTGTCAGCTTAGCGATAAGACTTATATACTCTGCTCCATTATATCGCGTGCTCATTTATGAACTTAAGGCACATAACTACTTCATGCTTTTAAACCAAAAATGTTGCAAGGCGGTTAGGAGAAGAATGAGAGAAGAATATAGAAAAGATGAGAGGTAAGTAAGGATGGGGGAGGTACAGATAACTCTCAGCGAACTTCCAGAGGCTCCTGTTCTTACCTCTACAGGGCTTGGCCAGTTGCCTGGTAATACCGTCAGCCATAAGAGTACTCCAGCTGGCGGTTGTCTCGCATCACCATCCCAGGTAAGCCCCAGAACGCAGAAAAAAATCACTTCTAATGTCGTGGTAAACAACCTGCTTCCCTATTTATAATGGTCTGGCCCTCTAGCAACCTCAGCGCAAAATTATAGCTAATTTGCCTACAAACGTCAGGTGGTCATAATAATCTGGTGACTCAGTGTACAATAAAATCTTAAAATGCAATATTTCATATTCACTTAAAAAATCTTTATCCCCCAGAAAATACCTGTTGTTAGTTGAAGTTCAGTTTCATTTTTTTGTAGTCAAGTCCATTGAAATCTGCTAGTACATCTAACACTACCCTCTCCTTAGGGACAATGCTGCTTCCCAAGGGAGGCTCTATTGCTCCTCAATGGAATGGAGTCATCCTAAGACAGGAGGTATGTTACTGAGCAAATAACTACGTGAAAATAAAGGGGAAAAATAGGGCAAAAACAAATGCAGCCACCATATTTAAAGGAGAACTATGAGGTTAGTGATTTGCACTCAACCTCATAGTTCAAGCCAACGTGAGAAAATGAAGCTGTCACGTCGGCTGAATAGATCGGGAAGTGAGCGAACGCATACCATCGCTTACGCCCCGCAGGGAGTCCTCCCCCCCTCTCCTCCACTCCAGCGCTGACTGGCGGAACGGACGGGGGAGGGGGCAGGTACAGCTTGCTCTGCCTCTAGATAGGCAGAGTCAGCTGTCACTCACGCAGCTGGGTGGATCTCGACAGTAATGTCGGGATCCGTCCCTGCTGCGGCGGTCTCAGTATACCGCGAGCTGTAGCTTACGATATACTGAGCTTTGGGTCACGGGAGGATGCTAGTTTATGTCCTCCTGTGACTCTTAAGAGAACTATGGGGGAAAACACTGACCCCGTAGTTCTCCTTTAAGGACTAGTAAGCTGCAATATTTAAACATTTTTGTTTATGGGTTTAGATATGCTTGGAGGGTAATCGACAACGTTGTCTAGATTTTTAATGCAATTAATAATATTGCTTAGTATTATATTGATCATTATCCCACTTCTACTTCTCTCCCAGAATGCTCCTGGCCAGTAGAGACAACGGTAAGGAAATATAAGTGAAATAAAATGAAAGTATTAAAAAAAATAAAGAGTTTTTTGATAACTCGGTTTTGCTATTTTAAAGCAATATTGTTGATAAAGTACAACGGGGGCCGAGAGCGCCATCGGAATAAAAATTCAGATGGTTCCACTCGCTTCTATCAAAGGTGCGTATTTAGTATCGATAGTAAAACCCCTTTGTTTATAGGGTCATCGTCAGGTTGTGAGTACAAATGTGCAAACAAATATTATAGTCAAATGACGTGATTATCATAAATCCTCCATATTGCATATGACTGCTCTGCTCCGGAATAGGTTTGGAATGCATTGTGTTTATTCGCTCCATCAGAGCTGGCAGGGGGAAGGAGGAGGCAATCCAATTTTAGGCCCTGTGGCGGATTTTATGAAGGGTTCGTAAACCTGCTATATTAGCGAGGTATATTGTCATATACAAATGACCGTTTTGCAGTTGTTACATTATGATAATGGTCTATGGGCTTTTTCTCTGCCAGTGTATTGCCTTTTTTGTGATTTAACTGTGCATTAACCTGGGGGTCATATATTCAGAAATAGACGTCAGACTCTTGCTTTTGGTTATAAATAGGGGAATTAAAGCGGACCTATGCGGCTAAAGTCAGTAAAATTGTACTAAGTGCTAAAGCAGGGTTTACAGACTGTGGGCCTATATGGGATCCTTAACCAAATGGTGTTCAATTTCCTCAAAGTATATGTAAAACCTAGTAATGGAGTTCTCTTATGCGCCCCTTTTGGTCTGTTTAAGAAGCATTTTGTTATATCTGTTTGATAAACAAAATCTGTAGATCCTGCTGTTCTGTGATGCAGTGATACCCCACATACTGTTATCAGGAACCCCTCCCTCTTGTGGAGAACAGGGGAGGGGTAAGGTGTTCTCTAGTACAAAGACAGTTGTTGTCCTAGGGAGCCATGGCTGCTCCTCCAAAGACACAGTACAGTGAGTAAGCATTGTCACCCAGGACAAGAAATGTGTTCCCTGCAAGATCACTAGGTGTAAACAATGGAAGAAATCCCTGGAAAAAAAGAATCACCACATCTAAGGCCTAGTAGATGCACTATATTAGATTTCTGTTCTTGGGTTTGAGTATCCTTTAGGTAGTTCTCTATTTGACCTGCTCTCTCTGAAATTAGTGGATTTCCCCAGTCAAGAGAAAGCATGTCAATATGCATGGTGTGGCATAGTACCTTGGAGAACTAGAAGGTTGTGCCCTCAATGTCTCCTAAGTGGACATTATCACTAGGGATGAGCCGAACACCCCACTGTTCGGTTTGCATTCGAACATTTGAATGGCCGAAATGTTCGAATACGAACTCAATGCAAGTGTATGGGGGTCGAATGTTCAACACTCATACAGTTGCCGGTACATGTAATAAATACTGTGTACTGCCCCCCTTACTTCCGCTGCTGTCCCGGCCTCTGGTCCCCTGGTCCGACCGCTCGCTGTCCCGGTCCCCTGGTCCGTCCGCTCGCTGTCCCGGCGGCTTCTCTTCTTCGGTCTGGCCGCAGCTCTTCTTCACCGCCCCCCTGCCTCCACT
>NW_017306354.1:1794279-1794614 GCF_000935625.1 Nanorana parkeri | reverse complement strand
GCCGCGGCTCCTCTTCCCCGCCCCCCTGCCTCCACTTTGTCTGCAGGCTGGGAGCCATACCCAGCCTGCTATTGGATATTGTAAAATGCAATAGCAAGCTGGCTATTGCACCCGCCTGCTGTCAATCAGCATGTGGGGACCTGATAGAGAACTTTCTCCTTTTAAAGTAAAGTAAAAAATACAAAGATTTAATAAAACATGAATAAATAAATACAAATAAATATTAAAAAATTAAAAGGTTTATAAAAAAAATAAAATATTGAAAAAATTTGAAAAAATAAAAAAAAACATTTTAGATTTCAGTTTCAGTGTTGGGCCTGACAATTTTTTTTATT
>NW_017306354.1:1761647-1793297 GCF_000935625.1 Nanorana parkeri | reverse complement strand
AGAAGTGAGGAGAAGAAGAAGAAGGAGGAGAAGAAGAAGAAGGAGAAGAAGAAGAAGGAGGAGAAGAAGAAGGAGAGGAAGAAGAAGGAGAGGAAGAAGAAGGAGAAGAAGAAGAAGGAGAAGAAGAAGTGAGGAGAAGGAGAAGAAGAAGACGAAGGAGAAGGAGGGGAAGAAGAAGGAGAAGAAGGAGGGGAAAAAGTGAGGAGAAGGAGAAGAAGAAGTGAGGAGAAGGAGAAGAAGAAGAAGAAGGAGAAGAAGAAGTGAGGAGAAGAAGGAGGAGGAGGAGAAGAAGTGAGGAGAAGAAGGAGAAGAAGTGAGGAGAAGAAGGAGGAGAAGAAGGAGGAGAAGGAGAAGAAGAAGGAGAAGAAGAAGGAGAAGAAGAAGGAGAAGAAGAAGAAGGAGGAGAGGAAGAAGAAGGAGAAGACGTGAGGAGAAGGAGAAGAAGAAGACGAAGGAGAAGAAGGAGGGGAAGGAGAAGAAGGAGGGGAAGAAGAAGGAAAAGAAGGAGAAGAAGGAGAAGAAGTGAGGAGAAGGAGAAGAAGAAGGAGAAGAAGAAGTGAGGAGGAGGAGAAGAAGGAGGGGAAGAAGGAGAAGAAGGAGAAAAAGAAGAAATAAAAAACAAAGACCAAAATGGAAGCAATATGGTTTTTCTCTCACTGAAGACTAACTGCAGTCTGTGAATAATTTCTCTGTTTATTAAATAAAATCCTCCTGAAAAGCTAATCTCAAAAACTGCATTGAGATCTCGCTGTCCTCATTCACAATTATTGAGCTCCATGTCTTGTATAACACAGATGTCTCCGGCTTGTCGTACAGCAGCAAGGCGAACAATGCTGAGCCAATTAAATGATGCTATCTTGTATTTTTTTTCTTTCCCCGAGCTCATTGAAAGGCACAATTCTAGAAGGGACATTATGCTCTACATTTTATTTGCGCTGTCCATTATATCCCTCCGAAGCCGAGCGTCAATTGAAGGGCTCGATTTTGCCAATGGTTAACACCATTAAGACATGTACATTATGTTAATGCTCTAATAGGCTCCGCCACTTACCGGCGCATTGTGCCTGGGCAGAAGGGGAAAAAAACAGGCGAACGAGGGCTCCGAGCGTTTTGTCTTTGATGGGGGTTGTGGAGTGCAAGAGTAAAGCCTGTATTTGTGTATGTAACACCAACCATTATCTGCTCCCGGTATAACGAAGAGTTTTGTTCTCACCTACCGGAGCTAACACAATGCAGAGATCAGGGGGAAAATAAAAATGTTCCAAGAATAAACTAGACACAATGACGACGGATCTTCATGAGTGACAAGTACACAATAGAAAAAAAAGTATGTCAGAGAATAGGTACAACTGATGTATAAAACCCTCTAAGGGAGAATGGTTGTATAGCTACATAGTTAACTAGATTGAGAAAAAAGACAAATGTCTGTTAGCTTCCACTTCTTACAAACTATGGAAGTTTTGGTCTAGAGGACGGCACCTAAGGAAATAAAAAATGCTTCCAGACTCTTTAGATAAGTCAGCTTAATCCTGTAAATTATTATTACCCTTTTAGCCTCAGCGTGTGAATCGGAGAGGAAACCCATTTTTACTTACCACCCACCCTTGCCATTAAAACCCCCTTTCCAAATGTAAAATGTTCTTCCAAGTAGCGTCTCCTTGTCCCTTATACACTCATGGGGCTAAAATGCCTTTGTTTACAAACATTTATGCCAACCTTGAACAAGTTTATACATATAAAATAGAGCACCAAAGCAGACTATACAAGTACACAAGCATCAGTTCCTGGCCCAACACAGGGACACACACCCCAGCACCATGGGGACAAAATCTGGGTATGCCCCAAGTAGGGAAGAGTGTAACCAAGAGTATTCATTTATCAAGAGTTGGAATTTCAGGAGCAACCAAAAGCTTTAGATTTTTACCCGTTTGAAAGCCAATTGGGAAGGTAAAATTAAGGTGGCTGTACACCCTCAAATCATCTCTGAATTGGTGCTGACACTGTTTTTCCTTCTTGAGGGTGACTACTTTTATTCCCCATGGTCCCTTTGTGTGTTGTAAAGTAGTCACCGCTCTAAGCTCACTCCCTGATGGACTACAGTCTCAGTACAAGTCAGTAAACTAAACATGAGATTGTAGTCCATCACGGGAGTGAGCTTAGAGTGGTGGCTGCTTTACAACACACACAGGGACCATGGGGAACAAAAGTAGCCCCCCTCCAGAAGGAAGGACAGTGTCAGCACCAATTCAGAGATGATTTAAGGATCTACTGCCGAGTGATAGACAAATAAGATACATTTTGTATAATAGTTAAGGTACATGAATGTATTTTTAAGATTAGAGGTTTGTGTCACTTTAGGCATGATTTGGTTACAGTCAGGGCTGGATCTATACTCCATGCCCACCTTAACTAACTGTCTTGTGTTGCCCCTCTCTTACCTGAATTGGTTGACTAACCTTAGCATCACACTAACACATATATAGCCACACAAGGCAAGACAAGGCATGGGGCAAAAAAAAGCTGAAGGAGATCATTTGCCTGTTATGCCTCAAATAATTTGCCCAGTACACCTCAAACGAGCCACTAGAAGACACGTTGACAAGCAGTTCTAGGTGAAGGGCCCAGAGTGGGAGAACAGCAAACACAGAGTGATCTATTCAAATAACAAAAATGTAAAAACTATTAAGAGACAGCAATAGGGATGCAACGATATATCGGCCACCGAAACATATCGGGCGAAAATGGCACTTTTGGCATAATGCTGAAAGTGCCATTTTCCTGCCGATACATCGGCGCATCCCTGATTTATTTCCTCCTGGCTTGGGGCTGCTCTATGTCCCAGCCGGGAGGAGAGAAACTGTAATAGCCGGCCGAGCACTGCGAGAGGAGAGCGCAGTGAGCGGCCGGCGTCTCCTCCCACACCGCACAGCCGCCTATCACAGTCCGGCAGATCGGTGTGGGGGCGGAGACAGCGCTGTCACAGGAGGCTGGGCTTTCCTCCCTACACCGCTCGATCAGCCTCCTGTGACAGCGTGTCAGAGAGAAAAGCAAGGTACATACTGTCAGCGATCAGTGATTGCTGAGAGTTTGTACATAATTAAGGACATGGTATGTTAACTATATCCTCAATTATGAATGAATGGGAGTGATCTACATCTCCTCCTATCCATTCATAGTTGTGGATATAGTAAACAATGTCCTCATGTTATCAATGATCAGGAACACTCATAGAGGATTCCTGTTCATTGATAAGAGGGGACACAGAAAAAGAGATTGAGGACTTTGTGTTCTCAATCTCTTTTTCTATTTTAAAAGGGAAATAACAGGAGTCCGTTTAGTACAGGGGTAGCCAAACTCCGGCCCTCCAGCTGTGGTGAAACTACAAATCCCATGATGCATCTCTCTCCAGGAGTCATGTCTGTGACTGTGAGAACCTTGCAATGCCTCATGGGATTTGTAGTTCCACCACAGCTGGAGGGCCGGAGTTTGGCTACCCCTGGTTTAGACCCCTAATATTTCCCCGGAGCCCCTAAAAGTAAAGTAAAAAATACAAATATTGAATAAAAAATGAATACATACAAATAAATATAAAAAAAATGAAAAAAGTTTATAAAAAAATAAAATATTTGAAAAAAATTTGAAAAAAATTAAAATAAAAAACATTTTCGGTTTCGGCCTGACATTTTTTTTATTTCGGTTTCGTTACGGTTTTAAAATTTCCATTTCAGTGCACCTCTAGACAGCAACAATGAGGACCCAGCTGGATCACTCTTCCATCAAGAAGGAATGGGTTGGAGACACTGGAACCAAACTGGGTTTACTGTCCATGTGTGGGGTTCAGTGATTCTGAAATTCGGACCAAATCCATATTTAACAGGATATATCCAAAATAAAAGGCACAAGCATTTTGGGGAGTACTGTGCTTACAGTGGCACTAAACTCAGGAGTTAAATCTTAAAAATACCCTAACTATTAACAAAAATGTATATTATGTGTTTATCACTTGGCTGTAGATCCTCCAATCATATCTGAATTAATGGTGGCACTGTCCTTCCTTCTGGAGGGGGGCTACTTTTGTTCCCCATGGTCCCTGTGTGTGTTGTAATGTAGCCTCCGCTCCAAGCTTGCTCCCGGGATGGACTACATTCTCCCTTTTAGTTTACTAATTTGTAGTGAGATTGTAGTCCATCACAGAAGTGAGCTTGGAGTGGTGGCTACTTTACAACACACACAGGGACCATGGGGAACAAAGATAGCCCCCCTCCAGAAGGAAGGACAGTGTCAGCACCAATTCAGAGATGATTGGAGGATCTACAGCCGAGTGATACACAAATAAGATACATTTTTGTTAATTATTAAGGAACTTGAAAGCATTTTAATGATTTAACTCCTGAGTTTAGTGTCAGTATAAGCCATCTGCTGAAGCCTTCTTTCTGCAGACCCCGTCAACCGTTATCAAGACCGACATAACCTCAGTCCATTTTCACCAGTATATTTAGCATTATTGAATGGGGTCTCCAAGAACCTCTGAAACGTGGGTTCTTGGAGACCCCATACATATATTCAGGCTCTCAGCCCTTGGTGTGGCATTTCTTGGGTTTTAAACCCCTAAATTGCCAGTCACCGAGGCAATCTGGTCCCTTTCTTTATGCACAAAAACATTCTACTGACAAACAGCAACATGATTTTCGGATGCCTGTGTGCCACCAAAGCTAGCAATTCAGAGTTTCAGCCATAATTGCAGTAAAAAAAAAAAAAAAAATCTTGCTACTTTCAATAGTTTAATATTGCTCTCCTAAAGCACTCAGCAGGAATCTGTAGACGTTTATACGTTTTCAAATAAAGGTATATATTAAACAGTGAAATGTAAATGAACTGTGGGGGAGAGAGAACAGTGAAAGACTTACTTTAATGAACATTTTAATTGCAGTTTCAGTGTATGAATGCAGTTTGTAATTCATTTTGGCAAGCTAAAGCAACTCCACAAGGTCAGCCTGTGCTACAGGTGATCCCGATAGAAGGATGTGTTATGTTGTATTCGTAGCTGCCTTTTCCCCACAGCAATCAACGTGTGCTCACAACATCATTCATTACTCTATGAGGTTAATACAAAACATAAGTGTAGAATGTGCTCTGCTTTGGGGGTGCCTTAAATTACTGATGAACAACTGAATCTTAAATAAGTGTTGGGTTTATTTACAAATAGGGATATCTATACATTATAATTACAATTAAGGGATTTGGAGGGGGTCAGTAGGGATAGCAATTGAGGATAAGGATTCTTCAGCTAGCCACAACATTCTCTCACTCTCAGTCACACATGCCATGGGGTTTTCTCTGTGCTCAGAACACTCCTCTCCAGCAGGTCTCAGCTAATCACCTTCTTGATTGTAGAGTCCAGCAAGACCTGTCTTGTCCAAGAGGTCACCAAGGTTACCATTGTTCCTGCTGGTGAGCTAGGTTAGTGCAGATGATCACACAGGAAGAAGGTTCCATCATATGCCTCTGCCAGCATCCCAGCATGTATGCTTCCTTGCTGACACAGGTGTGGGCAGTAAATACCAGCAGGGGGTCGGGCTTGCCCCAGGAAAAGACAGTCCGGCAGATCTTCATTCATCAGTGTGCAGCCCCAAGAACCCTTTTATGGTCCTCATTCAGTTCAGGATATCAAGGAACACCTTTACATCAAAGCTGTATCATAGATGTCAATTTTATCGGTTCCAACAATAAGTCTGTATGAGTAAGTGGGGAGTTAACACCTCGATTAAAAAAAATTAAATAAAAAGACAAAAAAGACTCCAACCTGCAATGTGTTTATATATAAAAATGGCAATGATCCCGAGTGGTACCTTAGGTGAAAGTGGCAGGATCGTTAGGTGCCTTAGATGTTCTTTAAGACCTCATGATGTGATTCACCCTTTGCACGTTTTGTGGCGTATTCTCTTAGTCCACGATTCCAATATATTCTAATGTATACTATAACTATGCAATATATTTCACCCATAATCAACATTGGGGAGCTGGTACCCCTACTGTAAATCCAAATGTGATGGTTTCTGGTTAGATGATATTCTCTGATGTATGCCTAATCTATGCGTAATGGGTTTTTTCCTTCCTATTTTTACGCTTTACACTGATATTATTATTACATAGTATTTATATAGCGCCAACAGTTTGTGCAGCGCTTTACAATATAAGGAAGACATTACAGTTACAATACAATTCAAGACAAGATGGTAAGGAGGGCCCTGCCCCTGAGGGCTTACAATCTAAAAGAGGAGGGGGAAATGATACATGAGGTATCATAGGCAACTGTTTGATATCCGTATGACGGGTTTGTACTCATAACTTTTTTTTTTTGCAATAAAAATTATATGCAAAAAAAAAAAAATGGCAATAATCAATTGTTAGTCATGCCACCTATGCAAATGATTGATCTATGATTTATTACTTGATGCATCAAAATCTAAGAACGAAAGTGTGATCTTATCAGTCTTTAGATGTGGTGACTGCATTAATTTAATTTTTCCAGGCTTTGTTTTTTTTTAATTTTCACCCGGTGTTCCTGCTGGGAACACACTTACTGCCCTAGAATGACAAAGGTAACCCATTGTGCTTTAGCTACAGAGAAAGCAGCTTACCAGAAGATTAGACCTCTTTCACACAGGAGTCCAAACCACTCATAGGTTGGATTATTTGAAAGCTTAGACCAGGGATAGGCAAACTTTGGCCCTCCAGCTGTTGTAAAGCTACACATCCCATCATGTATCTGCTTCTGGAAGTCATGCCTGTGGCTGCCAGGGTCTTGCAATGCTTCGTATGATTTGTAGGTGCACCAAAGCTGGAGGGCCGGAGTTTCCCTACTCCTGGTTGAAAGTCATGCCTACTCCTGGTTTGGACCATCAGTGTTCTACCAAACATTATTGAAAGTCATGTCTACTCCTGGTTTAGACCATCAGTTTTCTATCACACATTATTGAAAGTCATGCCTTCTCCTGGTTTAGACCATCAGTTTTCTATCACACATTATTGAAAGTCATGCCTTCTCCTGGTTTAGACCATCAGTTTTCTATCACACATTATTGAAAGTCATGCCTTCTCCTGGTTTAGACCATCAGTTTTCTATCAAACATTATTGAAAGTCATGCCTACTCCTGGTTTGAACCATCAGTTTTCTATCACACATTGTTAAACGTCATCCTCATTCAAATATCATATCGATGAATTCACTTCCTGTTCTGGGGTGGAAACATTCACTCACCATACTATATCTTTGGAGAAGTCACCCTAGGACAGGACTTCAGAACACCTCCATTTGTGTTCCCCATTGCATAGAGAAGAAAGGCTCTGTGGTCCTCAGAGATAGCTGGGAACAATGTAACTGTTAAGACTGAAGCACAGGCAGAGAGCACAGGAAGTGCTCACAAGATTCCAGTTTTCTTTTCTTGCACTTATCTAAGAGATACAACAAAATGCTTACGATAACATATTTAATGGACCATGCAGGACCAAATAAGAGGAGTACGTTGATAGGGTTTACCTATACTTTAAAAAGGTTGTTCTCCGTGACCCCCCCCCCCCCTCTCCCTAACCCCCCCCCTCACCCCCCCCTTTTTTTTTCTTTCCTAACATATCAGGATGTTTAACATGTTGGTTCAGGGAGGGTGCCGGGCAGTGCTGACAAGAGCTACAATGCCTGAACACGCAATGGTGACACCCACCAGATTTATACTGTAGATATAGTCATAGTGATGTTGTTCCTTTCTATGGTGAATTATACATAACCTAGAGATGCCTTAGCTTTACATATTGTGTGACCGAATTTAAGTTGCCTTCGTCACCGACACTTGAGTGACCATGCCAGAACGCCAATGCTCAATGCACATACTCATGTAGCCTGATGTCTTGTTTGTACTTTTTGTACCCTTCTTGAGTTTTGATACTGAATGTTATGGAACCTGTTAAAAATACTAATAAAAACTGATTCAACACTAAAAAGGTCGTTCTCATCAAATATGACATTTTAGGTACAGGCACACCTGTTTGGCTAAGTCAGCTGTTGACCTATGTGTTCTAGATACTCTGCCTCTGAGATCTCTGAGATCCAATGTAAGGGTACGTTTTTACAATTCCTTGAGTTCTTCTTTGAGTGAAGGAGTTTTGTTATTCGCTAGATAAAAGGAGAGAGAAAAATAGATACACATTCTCAATTCTCAAACCTTAGCACAAGGATAAGTATATTTATTTTATCCATGTGACTGTAATTTCCAAATCTCATTGGACTGTCACTATAACTGTCCCTTTTTTTAATAATAACGTTTCCTATCCTGGTGTGTTAGCTTTGAGAATTGAGCCCAAAGACTAATAAATTGCCTTCAAAATGTTAAAGAATTCATTTTCTTAAAAAAGGTTTGAACTTATTGTCCTTGAAATATGTATTTAGTTTCTGTCTAGGTACAATGCATCATTTTCACTGGAAGGACTGTTTGTAATATTTCTCTCATTTTCTTTTCTCATTACTGTTGGCTAATTAGATAAAGTTATATCTAGCTGTCACAACAACATGAAATAAAAGAGATAAAGCACAAAATATTGAAGAGACCAGAGAGAGAACGTACAGAGGTAATAGAGATGAGATAGATCATATAGAGGATTGAAAAAGACAAAACAGAGAGAGAAAGAAAGAGAAAAGGAAGAGAGGGAGAGAAGGAAGGAGAGATATGGGTTAGTGTGGACCCCTTGTATCACCAATGCATGATGAAGGGCTCCCAAAGAACAGAGGGTAACTAGGATACTGTCTTCACCAGGGACTCCACCAGAGATCAAAGATTTTGGGACATGACCCAAGGCATAGCCCTTGACTTTGCCTTCCTAATTACAAAAAAAAGACAGACAAAGCAAGTTACTAAATGATCAGGTCAAAATGAATTAGCAGACTGCATTTGGGCTAAACTATATGAGAGGTTTACAGGCATGGCTTAAAGGGGAACTAACGCCATCTATACTTACCTCCCCTTCAGTGATGCGATGTGTATCAGCTTCCATCCAGTGCGGACATCTTTACTTGGTCTTTTTTCAAGTTTGTCATCTTCACACATCTTGATTGGCTGGTCCAGGATGATGTAACTCCTGCAAATGCGTATGGAAATGAATTAATTCCACCACCAAGGCATGCTAATCATGTATACTGAGGTGTGTGTGTGTGTGTGTGTGTGTGTGTGTGTGTGTGTGTGAGAGAGTGAGAGAGAGAGAGAGAGAGGTTACTGGGAATAAACAGAGGGAAATAAAGTGAGCAAAGGGGAGAGAAAGAGTGAATGGTGAGGGAGAGAAGCTTTAAGATGGAGACCTAGAGAGACAGAAGTGAGAGGGTAAAAGAGAGAGAGAGTGTGACAGGGCCCCGCACTTTAGTATGGCGGTAAAACCTGTCACCTACCCAGTCCACACCTAATGGGATCCCAACTCAACAGAAGTAATCCATTTGGAATTCTACAAGCACCTCCTCCAAGTCCATTGGAAGATTCCCATTAATGCTTGCTGAACTGAACTGGGCAGATTCTCTTTACTGCTTGCAGTACAAAAGAGGGCATCATACTGGGACCACCTACAAAACACCAACCCCAATTCATACCACCATAAAGCCTTACCGATCAACAAGGACAAGGCCAAACCATGCTGCTTGCAACAACTCATCAGTGCATTGTCCATTCAAAACTCCCAACAATGTGACCTGAAAAAATCTTAAACAAATGTAATAATGAACAATTCCAAAGAAAGGTATTTCAGAGAATAGAGAAATTAAATTAACTCTCAAAAATGAACTACTTACCAGTCATTACAGAGCAGTGACATGCGGTTCCATGCTCGGGGTGAGGTATTCCCCAGCCCCACCACCGACCGTCCCAAGCTCCACCTCCTGTTGGCCGAAGCCCCGCCCCACCGGGCGAAGCCCCACCCCCAACCTGTCCACAAGCTGTAAAGGAGGAAGGGAGGAGACAGGGAGGAGCCTCCCTGTCCCTCACTTGCTACTTACGGCTGAGGCTCCGTGACAGGTTAGACAGCGGGGAGCATTTCCCTGCTGTGTAACCTGTTCGATGCCGATCTGAATGGAGAAAAAGCTGTCAACTTCAGACATGAAGCTGACAGCTTTTCCCCCCATAATTCTAGGTGAGGCTCTGCCTCCCCTGCCTCCCCTGACCTTACGTCCCTGTTACAGAGAGGCTACAGACTGACCCCCATACCTGGAGATACTACAAGACCTCAAAGACAGACAAATCCTGAGCCATTAAGACTGAGCATCTGCAGCATGGAAATTCATTTGGGATGGCGCAGACAGACCCACAAGCCGAGGGAGAGTAGACTGTTCCAACAGTCTGCAGGATGAGGCCCACTTCCTGCTACAGTGCCCCAATACCCAGCAATGGTAGATACTTCCAGAGATTCTCCAATCTCATCCTGGACTTCACTTATATAGAAGCGGAAAGTAAACTCCACATTCTACAAGAAGAAGAGAAGACGATGGCGATCATAGCTGCTCAATATGTTACATTATGTCAAAGACTGAGAGGGACTTGAGAAATCGTGGAGTCCTACCTGGACTCATCCCCTGTCCCTTTTATATTATCTTTAACCTGATAGTATTCCAGTCCTATTCACTTTATATTATCCTTTACCTCGATTGAGGCAGAGAAGGGAGAGAGAAAGAGAAAAGGGAGAGGGAGAGGAAGAGAATGACAAATCAGAGAGAGAGAGAGAGAGAGAGAGAGAGAGAGAGAGAGAGAGAGATATAAAAATAGAAAAATGCACAGACAACATTAAATACAAGACTGAATTGCAGTATTTTTACTGTAATATCTTTCCTATTAGAGTGGAGGAAGCTCTGACAGAACTTTAAACATCTTGTCATGTCCTAACACCTCCTCTACTACTGTCAATATTGTGAAGCCGGAGAATGCCGCAAATTAAAGATTCCTACAGCGCCATTCGAACAGACATTTGTTTGAGAAAGTGAAATAAGAAAGCATTTTTCATAAGTGAATCTGCATTACTTAGACACCGGCCTATGACGGGAGCTCTGTGGAGGAAATAAATGACTCACAATAAGGCTGAAAATCCTGTAGAAGGATTTTATTAATCCGCTACATCAATATCTGCAGTGGGGATTGCTAAATCATGTTATCAAGTAAACTCTATCAGCCAATCTTTCAAAATTACCTAATAATTTGACATCTCTACAGACGGTGAGATGTTGGGGCTGATATTTCGATATTGTGAAACTGCAGCGTTAAATGCATTTTTTTCCAAGTAGCTAATTAAGATGGGAATATCAATCCTTCTCTTTAGCAATGTAAATGCTTTTTCAGGATCCAATGGGTGTTATTTAACACATCAAAAACTCTGGCACTGGAGCATACTTTGGAGTAGTTTAGGTTGAGTTGTCATTACCATTGTGTTGTGCTTGCTATCATCATTAGCAAATTGGAGTATCCACTATTGTTTCTGTATACATGATATCAGTTTGTGGACACCTGACCATCACACCTGTATGACCTTGTTGGACATCCCATTCCAAAACCATGGACATTAAAATAGATGAGAAGTCCTGTCTCACAATCACCGTTCCAATTTATTCCAAAGGTGTTCAGTAGGGTTGAGGTCAAGGTGATGTAAGGGTCACTTAAGTTCCTTCACAACAAACTCATTAAAGCATGGAGAGGGTTTGTAAATTATGTAGAACCATGGAGAGGGTCTACATAATTGTTTCCATATAGTGTATGCCTGTGTATAGCTTCCAACTGAATTGAATTCTGTGGATTCTGCAAGCACACAACTTTAATGTCCTAAGCATCAACCCTCTTCTTGAGTCACCACTTCTACACAGATGGTTACCTTTGTTTGTTGGTCATGACCTAAATTATACTTGTTTTTGTCACATTGAGTTGAGATGAAGTTTTACTGATGAATGGGGAGAAAAGTAAACTATTAGCACTATCACAGACAATCAGGTATAGACTCAGCTCCTGCCAACTCAAGGGAAGTAGTGCTATCCTTAAAACCGGATTTACATCAAGAGGCAGATAGGCCTGTGTTCCTTTTTTTATAATCAGTAGCAAAAAAGACCACTCAGGTCAGTACACAGCTCTTATATAAAGCTTGTGATATCCATTGCTCCACTGTAAGGTAATGAAAGCTGCCGCAGTGAAGAGAAAACTGACCACTGGCAGTCTTCTTGGTTTGGTAGAGCTTGGCAACACTCGATTTCTACTTCCATTATTCGTCTCTGATAGAGATGAAACCACCACCTCACCATTGGATCACCCAACCAGGGACTGGTTCCTCTCCATTCTGTAAATGGTCTGTCCTTGTGAAGCCATACATAGAATGCTACATATACACCACTACCCCAAGCTAACCACAGTGCAATATGTTTATGTTTTCAAGAGAGTTTGAAAAAAGTTAGGAGACTGCACACCCTTGACCACGTACTGAAGATAACCTCTATGGCTGCTGTAACTGAAAATGGAGTTTCCTCAAGCAAACCCCTAATCAAAGGGGTCCAAATATTAGTCAGCACACCAACATTTCAGGTTAGACTTAGTATTTTGTATTGAAACACTCTGTTCTATGTTTTGCTTATTAGCACTGGCTACTATTATATTATAGTATAGTTGAGGGGCTATTGGGGTGGAATCTATTACACTGCATATACCACATGCTGTATTGAGCGTATTTGCTATTAGGAGATTTTCAATACAAAATGCTTTTCTTAAACAAACATGTTTGATGTGCAGACTTATTTTTGTACTATTATAATTTATAGAGACCCTGTTGACACTTTAAAACTTTAATATTCTTAACCCATTGTTCGCTCTCTGCACCTGGAGCCAAAACAATGTTGTAACAGCCAAGGACAAATACCAATGGATGACTCATGAACGCGCTTGAATCAAAGAACACAGAATCTGCTTTGCTGCACCAACAATCCTAATGGGAAACCCAGCCAAGCAGAAATATTCCATTTGGAATTACCTGTAAAAGACTTTGTTGTGTAGACATCCAAATGGCCTGAGATTGCTGATGGGCACCACCATCTTGGATGTGATGCCAGCAGCCCCAGCAGACTCAGAGCTGTCACTCAAGTACCATTCTTTAGCATCCCCCTATACTTCTACACCGCCAGCTAGGGACAGAGGAGATGGGCCAGCACAGCCCTTAATTAGATACTCCAAGAAATGAAAACAGCTATGACATGGCGGGAGGGCAGGAGGCTGTGCTAGGAAACTCCTGAAGAAGTTAAATTTGCTAACAAGTTCAAAGGCACAATGCAAGTGAATAAAACATTGTTTGTGGAAAGTAATAACACTGCAAGTAAGAATGTAACATACTTGAGGTCTCTGTGCTTTTGCATGCAAATCTTTAATCGGATGAGAGCTAGGGTGTCCCGAAGTGTGGTGTCACCCGGAGCCGCAACCGGGTGACACCCCGCCGGGACATCATCACATTTGCACAAGACTGGCAGGTCCCGTGGCAGATCCTGGGAGGAAAACTTGTTAATAAAAGGATACTGCTGCCTCCGCAGTGGCGGTCACTCATACAGATCTCCACTCTTGGCTGCTCTTTAGCTCTAGATGAGAAGAAGAGATTCTGCTGCCTTTGTAGTTGCCCGCTACACTGATCGGCCTCCTCGGCAGCCACCTTCACCTCCCTCCCGCCGCCCACTTCAGCTGCTATAGGCTATAGTAGAGAAAGTGCAAAACTACTATTGGCAGAATATACATTTCCTGACCTGAAGTGAGGACACAAGAAGGCTGCCATGGGCTTCATCTTAGTACATGCTGGAAACATGGCTGGTCCCTCCAAAACATCACTGGAGAGGAAGAGTGTAGAGCACCTGGATTAGATTAACTGGGTGCACTGTAAGTCTCTGTTCTTTCTGCATCGCTGATCTCTGTACTATGCGTCACACCACTGACCTCTGCATTTTGCGTTACACCACTGACCTCTGCATTACTACTGATATTAAACCGCTTCTCTGGAGCAAGACACTGTATGAAGCCTTATTCTGCATTGCTGTATAATGTATTGCTGGGATTCGTAGTCCTCTATAGCTGGTAATATTCTCCATTGCTGTATAATGCATTGCTGGGATTTGTAGTCCTCTATAGCTGGTGGTATTCTGCATTTATGTACTGTATAATCCATGGCTGGGATATCTAGTCCTTTATAGCTGGTGGTATTCCGCGTTGCTACATAATGTATTGCTTGGATTTGAAGTCCTCTGTAAATCGTGGTATTCTGCATTGCTGTATAATTTATTGCTGTGTGGCGGGCCTCCATGGTGGATCAGTGTCTTTAGACCTGCTTCTGTGCTCTCTTCTTTTGGTGTGGCGGTGCCCCTCCTGATGCACCACAAAGGTGAGACTTGAAATCACTTCATTCAAGTCTCTCCTCATGACAGGTTAGAAGAGGCACCACCGGAAAAATTGAAGTTAGCCCAGAAGCGGCTCATATTTAATGCATCACTTGAGAATGAGGTGATTTGAAGCCTCATATTTGCAATAGATCAAGAAGGGTGCCACTACGAGAAAGGAAGAAGAGAGCCTAGAAGTGTGGGGTGGTGGCAGGGGAGGTTTGGATTGAGAACTTCTCTCGGGAAGGGGAGGTGACACACCTGACAACGCTGAGTCTTCGCCCCAAGTGATGGAGTGTCTAGCGTCTCCACTGCTTTTACATGGTGACAACCCTAAAACAGCACAGCAGAATTTTACCCTGTGGGAAGCCGTCATCAAGTCTCCCTTGCTTGCAAGTAATATGTGGCAATGCTCATTCAGTGCAATGGATACTTTAGGAGCCTGCATAAGCATGTCTAAGCAAGGCAATAATTATAATTGTAAAGCTGATTATTTCTCTGCTCTGCTATACCAGACGTGTCAGAAAGAAGGAGTTACACTTTATGATAACAAAACAGTGAAACTTTTCCCTTTGACATTTTTTCTCTCCTTCAGGAACACGTTGTTCTTTAGTTACATATTCTCTCTTGTCACTGACAGATTTATGTGAGAGAAGCTTTCGTCTCTGTGTATTTTATATGTTGTATCACCTTTCCTGTAGTATGCCTGTGTTCCCCATGAGCCCATGCCACTAGATAAGGGGCTCCGCGAGCGACAGCTTCTTCAGAATCTGTTGAGCACTGAGCCATATCAGGCATGGGGGAGATGAAAGAGAGCATTGTGTGTCTGTGTGTTTATTGTACCCAGAGCATAGAAACACAGCCTTGTTATACAGCGGGAGGCAAAATGACTCGTACAAGAGGATAATGTTCCAAAAACGCAGTCTGTGTCCCTTTCTTGCCTTTTCTTTTCTATTCTTTGCTTATCCTTCCTTTTCTTTTCTTTCCATCTCATTGCCTTTTTCCTTCTTCCTTTTTGTTTCCTTATTTCTTTTCATTTCTTCCTTTTTCTTTTTTCCTTACTTTACCTATTTCTATTCACTTCTTTCCTTTGAGTTTTCTTCTTTCATTTTTTTTCTCTTCTCTTCCCCTCTCCTTTACTTTTTTTTTTGCTTTCCTTTTGCCTTTTCCTTTTTCTGTTTCTTTCCTTTTTTCCTTTCCTTTCCTTTTTTCTTTCATTTATTTTTTATTTTCTTTCCCCTTTTTACTTTTTTTTCCTTTCCTCTCCATTCCTCTCCTTTTCTTTCCTTATCTGTTTTCCTTTTGGTTCTCCTCCTCTCTCATCTCCTCTTCCTTCATATCCCTTCCCTTTTTTTCCTTTCCCTTTCCTCTCCTTTCCTTTGTTCCCCTTTTAATAGAAATGCCCAAAAACGTGCGGCAGAAGCATGTTGCACATTTTCATGAGCGTTTTTGCACGTTTAAATACACGTTCTTCTATTCCCTGCAATGATGCATAAGCTGCCAGTCTAAACGCACGTCTTCATGAAGGCGCGTAAAATGTGCACAATGCGCAAATAACCGCATGCTGCTCACGAGCGTACAAACGTGCAAAAACGGTGCCGGTCTTCTATCAAAGTTTGTGACTGCGTTAGAATGTGTGACCGGTGACGTGATCACAAATTTTAACATAATCCCGCCCAGTTTTTCGGTGGTGGAATATGTGACCGGTCACGTGGTCACACATTTTAATGTTGCCACGCCCATTTTTCCCCAATGTTAAAATATGCGACCGGCAAAAGGTGTAGAATTCCAAGCTTTCTCAGCTGTTCCAGGGCAGATCGGTTCTCCTGCACATACCATCTGCGATGCCGATCTGCCCTTGAGCAGCTGAGAAAGCTTGGAATTATACACCTTTTGCCGGTCACATATTTTAACACCGGAAAAAATAGGCGTGACTATGTTAAAATGTGTCACCACGTGATCGGTCACACATTCCAACCTAGTCACAATCTTTGATAGAACATCGCCTAGGTGTGAATCCGGCCTAAAGGAGTTGTAAGCTCCCAGCAATCATCAGTATTTTAATAGGAATAGATACTAGTGATTTTTGACAACGCGATCAAAGTTTACGTGAAAAAGATCCCTTTTATCTAGTGAGTGCTGCCTTCCATCTGTCCATCACTTTCAATTACTTCCTGGATTCCCAGTGTGTTTTGCGTCTCTTCCCCTGCTGCTTGATGTGAGGCAATCCCCATTTCTCAAGACTGCGTATCCCATCATTCATTGCTTCCAGCAAGCAATGCTAATGTTACATTGTTCAGATGTTGAGTTGTAGTTCAGAAGGCAAGCTCTAATACTAATATACTTTGTATTTTACTTTGTAATGCTCTTCCTTTATCTCCGCCCCTCTCTTCCCCAGGGATGCAATAACATTTCACATATTGAAGCTGTAATTCGCTCTTCCAAGAAACTATTTAATAAGTGAAGTTACACTGGGCAGGGTGTTTTGTGTAAGAACTAACTAGTGAAATTTGGGGTGAGCGGAACAAGTGAGGCACAAATATAGACACGCTGCGCACACGTAAAATAATTATCACACTCTATAAATGCATATTAATTCCTAGCTGGTGTTCAGAAAAGTGTTGTGGACAGAAACAAAGCCAAAGCCAGCTTACCACATTCAGTTAAAGTAGAACTAAAGCCAGAGCTTTTTTGTTTTGTTTTTGATAGAACCAACCAATAGTTTTTTGGGGGAGATCTTCAGAAGGCAATCTGGTGCACCATACCCCCACATTTCAAATGTAATTGAAATGTGGGGGTACCTCGTTCCACAAATTGACTTTTGCACCACTAGTGTAAGGCAGCAAGCACCTCTGTGCAGGCGCATGGCCCCGCTTTACGAGTAACTGGAAAACGTGTGCTAGTGCAAATGCGCACGCAAAAGGCACACAGGAAGTGACATATCTGCTGCTACTGGATTGGCCTATATAAACCAGCCTCCCATATCCTTAGTTGCTGGATGATCTTCAGCTAGTCCCCTGTGTTCCTTGCTTTTGCCTTGTTGACTTGCTCCCTGCTTTTCACCCGGATTGCCTCTGACCATTCTCAATTGCTGCCTGCCTCCTGACCTCGGCCTGTTCATTGGACTTTCTTCTGTTTCCTGTTTCAGGACTTTGCTGCTCGGCTGGATTTGACCCTTGGCTGCCATTTGGATCTCGCTCCTGTCTTCTGCTTCAAGTACCCTGCTGCTTGCCCGGCTTGACCTCGGCTCTGCCTGACTTGCCTCCGTTCCAGATCCTGGACCTTCTACTTGGAACAAGTGTCTGCTACATCCTTGGCACTCGTGCAGCTCCCTGTCACTCCTCCTCTGTTCCCATCCTCTGGGTTGAGGGACACAAGCTGCAAGGGAAGCCTCCTCAACTATCGGTCTCCACTCAGGTACATGACAACTAGGTAGTGAATGTTCCTAAGACGGTTGATATTATGTGGTAGCCCGAAGCTCTTGGTGTATCCCTTGTTCTGGAAGGAGAACCACTATGTATTGGTCACCCTTAATAAGTTACATAATCCAGGTTCATAAAGAAGCATAACTGCGAAATGCATTGAACCAAAGGGGTCACAGTATCGTGATATACAAACTGAAGAAGAATAAACTAAAGGACTGTCATTTATTTACACATTGTGATGAAAACAACCATTATGAAATAGGATTGGGTGTGACATGGAATGTTATATTTTATTATAATAATTATTGGGGCATATCCCCTGGTTGTCAGCAGGGTCACCAGAACTAGTGTCCCCATTGACAGGTTTCTATCTTTTCTTGTTCTGGTGACAACCCAAAATCACCAGCACAAACTCAAAAAAACATTTGGCTTCAGTTGCACTTTTATTGTGGGGATGTAATTCCCAAAATTTTCTTTTAACACGTATCTAAACCTAAGGGCATAAATGGACTATATTGAGGCTTACTTTCCTTAGATCTGGTGGCTGCATTTCCTTTTCAGGCCCTTTCCACACTGGCCACAAAGCATGTGCATTGACTCAGGCTCATGCAACCCAGGAAAATAACATGATGTGTCTGCAGTGCCATTGCCTGTCAACGGCAATCTCAAACAAATCAGTCAAAAGGCACCTTCATAGATATGTGACAGACGTGAAAACGTACAGTCAAAGAAACACAAGAAGCATGCTGCTAAAAATGCTACATGAGCTTATTGCCATTAAAACTAATGGGCTGGCACGTGGCAAAATGCGTATAGGTGCAAGTGTAAATGGGGCCTCAGAATTTTTTACCCTGGTGATCCTGCCAGTAACACTCTTCCTGTCTTAGGGTGACAATGCTAACTCACTGTACTGTATCTATGGAGGGGCAGCATTGTCACTAAGGCTGCTTGCTCTTGATTGGACTACCAAAATCTTGACCATCTTCTGACCTTCATTGGCCTGCAGTTGACCATCTTCTGACCTTCATTGGCCTGCAGTTGACCATCTTCTGACCTTCATTGGCCTGCAGTTGACCATCTTCAAACCAGCATGTGACCTGCAGTGTACTGTCTTCTGACCTCCATTTGGTCTGCAGTTGACCGTCTTCCGACCTGCATTTGGCCTCCAGTTAATTGTTTCCTGACCTGCATTTGAGATTGATTTTGCTTTTCCATTGACTTGTATAGGGTGGGAAGCAGTTTTAGGGCCCATTCACACCAGATGTGATGTGCCTGAACTAGTCATTTTTTTTCCAGCGCAACCCCAATGCAAGACAAGGCAATTTGCCCTGCCACAGTTGGGCGCGGTGCAGTTATGGTGGTGTGCACTAAAAAAAAATTACTTTTCTTCAGCACTGCGGGATGTGAGGTGGTACAATTGACTCACACTACGCTGTGCCCATATAACTACACTCGACATTTCAATGAAGCTCTATGGGGGAAAAAAAGTGCAATGTCTTGGGATCGACGAATCAGCACTGTGCCAGTCCATGCACACCAATGGCTGTGCGTCGCTGAGAGGCTGCTGGTGTAAATGGGCCCTTAAAGTGAACAAAAACCTGACATCACAAACCCTTACTGTTGTATCATCTCTCCAGGAGAACATCAAGTTATGAACTTTGCCTTATTCATACAGCAAGTCCTCACTTATCAAATAAAAGTTTAGAGTGAGCAGTCAAGGAGAACAAAACAATGTGATGTGCAGATCAATTTTTTTTTTCTCAGCGTCTTTAATGGTTTACATGGATTAAATCCAGGAAAACAAAAATGTAACTCAAAAAGCTTCTAATTGAATTGCCCAACTGCCAGCCCAATAGTCATCAGTGGAGCACAGATTAGATAATGCAAAATGACTTTGCTGTGGCAGTCAGAAGGTGTGGAGATTGTAGCGTCAGCGAGTAAGCAATAAGCACGGTAAATTAGATAATGAACATATTCGCCTATGGACTAATGGATTGAAGCATATGGTATGCAAGACAAATAGATAGTTTGATCGGGAATTAAAGGGGATGAGCAAATGTGCTCAGGATATGCAAAATGTCCTCAAAATGTGGAAAATCTGAGCTTTTCCCCAAACCCCATTGAAGTTTACAGGGAGGGAACCTTGATGATAAACTGATTCCTTTTGTGGAGCTAAAAAACAAACTATTGTCAAAAATGAGGCAGAAGTAGCCGGGCACAGCCATGAGGAACATGTACCAATTGCAAGAGAGAGTGGGGAGAGAACCTTTTCATGTGGCTTAGGGGGGCAACATTGAAGGCACACACATTCTTTAAATTACAGGTTTGGGAGATGTGGTGAAGCTATACATGGTGGTATGGAGCAGTACAGCTTTCACAGAGAGCCGCAGGGTAAAGGTCCCTATTAAGACTCAATATCCCCAATTAGAGAGATTACATATATATAATCATGGAAGAACGTCACTGGTCTAATCAGTATTGGCAATAAATGCAGCTTTATTACATTCAACGTAAAAGTCTCTTATTATCAACAGGGTACGTTTCCCCCTTTTCAAACAAACAATTTCCAGCAGAACTCAAAAGTAACACAAATAAAAAGGCCTACTCCACCTTAGGAGGCTAACTACACAGCAGTGTCCCTCACTACGTCCTACTGGAGCAGCTATTCCAGCTTCCAGTATAAATGAACATGCATAGAAACCAAAGTCCGTTACATACAGTTTTCTGGCAGACCTTATTCCTGCCTTCTCCTCCAACATCAGTACCTGACCTCACAAATGGTCCAACATTCCCATAGACACACTCCTAAACCTTGTGGACGCCTTCCCCGAATAATTGAAGCTGTTTTAGCAGCAAAGGGCGGAGCCAACTCAATATTGAACCCTACGGACTAAGACTTTTATGCCATTAAAGTTCATGTGCGTGTAAAGGCGTCCCAATACTTTTGGCAATACAGTGTGTATGTATGTATATGTGTGTGTATATATATATATATATATTGCTCCGATCTTATCAATCATGGTTTAAGTGAGGTCTCTAGAACTGGACAGAGAATTAAGTCTAAGTAAAGCTCTATATAGTGGGATCAGGATTTTCTTCCTCCTGTAGGTCATTCTGTAGGCAGCTAGGGAAGGTATAGCACTCGCTGGCTCTGTGGGGGCGGAGCTGCAAGGATTGCCATAAATTAGGAACCAGTAGAAAGTGCTCTGTGTTTGTTCGCGTCCTTGCCATAATCTGTGCGGTTATTTTAACACAGGCAGATTATTATTTTAATTTTTTTTTAAATGTTATTACAGCTATGTCATGTGGTCAGTCTAGCTGTAAATCATGCTTAACAGATTTCTGCTTTAAAAATAATAGAATTATAATTGGATGCAATAAACACAAGTAAATCACACCATGAACTGTGTCATTAACATTTCCATTTGTTGCAATTTTATTTTATTTTATTTTTTTGTTCACGGTGCGGAAGGCATTCTTTTTTTAGTTTATGTTGACTTCAAGTAATTATGTCGGTCCGTTCTTGGCAAGAAATTTTTTACGTTCCACTTTAGTTAATTTGCTGAAATAATATGCAAGCAATTAAAGGCCACAAACAATCATAAATAAAAAATGACAGACGCACAGAAGTCTAGAACAGGAGCGAATAACAAAGTCTGCAGACTGCGCTGGTAATTATCATTATTAAGCTCCTCTCATTACATTGATTCTCCGATACTCCACATGTCCCAGGGAAATGACAGCCTACTGTTGTCGGGTTCAGAGCTGGAGAATGAGGACACAACGGAAAAGGAAAGATCTTGTTTATCAACATTTAATATTCTCAGCCATGGATTGTGGTAACATCTTTCTTTTTCTTTCTCTCTCTCTCTCTCTCTCCCCCTCTCTCTCTTTTTCATCTTCTCTCTTTCTTCCTTCATCCCCCCCATTTTTGGGGTGAGACAAAAAAATGTCCTAGAAGAGCGGGACTGAATGACCTCACAGCAGCCAGGCTGAGGTGGTGATTAGAGATGAACCTGGGCTTGGTGTAAATCCAATTCGCCTGCGTTTGCCAAATCCCACTCAAAACTGTGACCACCACTCCCCCCTCCCGGCCAAATCAGTGGTGGCAGAGGCAACAAGGGCATTATCTGCCCTTTTGCAATGTACATCTGTGGGGTGGGGAATGCGCCTCCCTGCAAATGATTGGGCCGGGAGGAGTGGGTGGCAGTCACGGGTTTGGCGAACTTTCAGTAAGCCCAGGCTCATCACTAGTGGTGATTACTTAAACTCTGCTGGGCACTGGGAGACACCTGCTGGTGGACACCAGAACTGCTCCAAGAGCAAATATTCTGACTGTCCTGTATTATCCTCTCAGCTCAGAATAAGGTTTCAATCAAACAAAGGCAGCTGCAAAGCAAGCTATGCCTGCTTTATCTTTAGCTGGCCCATAGTGCTTGGGAAATCCTTTTGTAATTTTTTTTTTTCAACAAACAAAGATTGTATGTACCTGGTGGAAACATATATACAGAGCAGCAGTTTAAGCTTCACCCTAAAAAAAATACAATATCAATCAAACCCATTATAGTTCTCCATTAATTATTGTTAGAATGTTAATTAGTTTTATTAAAGCCCAACTGAACTTTTTCCATAATCACATGTTACCAGCGTCCAGGAGTACTGTAAGCCCGGCCTGGCATGATGACACACCCCAAGGGGGTGTATCCATGGCAGGTTGACTTCACAGAAAGTGGGTCGAATGTTGCTAAGCATTATTTAACCTGGAGGACTGGTGACATCTAGAGGGGGAAATGAAGTACTGCAGGGGACAGGTAAGTTTTGTACCTGGAGCTGCTTTTTTTATACCTTCTGTGCTTCCTTTCTTTTTTTTTTTTTACTAGCTGTTGGGGTTTATCTTTTTAAAGCGTAAGTGTAACAAGTTCGCTATATAGGTTTACTATATTAGTTAAACATATTTATTGCTGTTCTGTTGCCTTGCCTCCATGCACTTGCGTCATATCACGCTCTATGGTGCATCATGTTAAGGCCACACAAAAATAAAAAAAATGCACATGCGGCATTTTTCCCACCACAGTTCACCTGAGTGCCTTACCAAACCTTGTATGCATGTGCTTCAAAGGTGCATAGGGTTTGGTATTAAAAATGAAGGGACACCTCAATGCGCTAACGTGTGTTGGCGTACATTGCAATAACACGTGTGTTACCGCAACACAGCCCACAGGTATGCATGGAGCCTTAGACCACCATATTTTAATTCTTGGTTCCCAGTGACAGTTTACCACTGCTGGGCACAAATGCATTGCAGAAGTCCTCTGTATCCCTTCATTTAGTTTAAATAGCAGCTACTGAGGAGATAGCTTTCACATTTTTTAAAAACTTAATGACCTTGATCGCTTTATTACTTGTACCATTGTTAAAAATAAATACATATAATACATATATAAAATATGTATAAAGATGGAGATTTTATATAAGCCCAGTTGCTATTTAAAGGGTTATTAAACCCTCAGGTTGGTTTGCATATATATATACTGTTAGCAAGCATAAATAAATCCAAAAACGTAAAAAAGAAAGAAACTAAAAAAGAAAGGTAAAACTTAACTGTGTATTCACCACGCGCTCCCATCCGATAATCTGAAAATTTATATATGCAAAAACTTTTTTTTTAAAACACTTTAAAAAACGTTAAAACCTGTGTCTTCGCCGCACACTCCCGTCCGAAAGTCTGAGAAATCTCGGGCGGCCGCAAAGGATCTTGGGGCGCAGTTCAGATTTTCGGCCGTGAGACGAGGAGAGACACAAGGTATGTCTATGGATGGCGTGCACCCTCATGCAGATGAAAACGACAGGGAAGAAGAAGAAGATCGGATTAAGAAACATCATTTAAGGTAATTGCTTTAATTAACATTGGGGTGAGGGGAAAAAAGTTATTCTTTAATGTCACTTTAAGTTGTTTGTCCCCCCCCGGAGCCCCCCCCCCCTGCCTAAATCCATTTTCTTTTCTTCTGTTTACCAAGTGAGCTATGCCATGTATTGAATAGCAGTGTATACTTTTATCCTTGCCTTTAGTCCAGGTACAACTTTCTTCCCATCATGGAATCTGTGCATAACTGTATGCGGCATCTTCAAAAGCTGACTTTTTTTTTTTCCAGGGCTGCTGCATTAAAGCTTCCGCCGATGTCTGAAATGTTGGCTGAAAGGGACTTTTTTTTCAGAGGAACAATGCAGAGTAATTCTATCCTTGCCAACAGCAGCATTTTTTTTAAGAGTTGCAAACCAAGAAAAAAAAAAGAAAAAGAAGTACACAGATTACCGCAGAGAGAGATTCTATAGAGAGGACGCAGTCTTTACCGTGAAAGGTTTGTTTCTTCTTTTCCCGAAACAATCAGTCCGAATGTTATACAAAAAGATTACAAGGGAATTCCTGTTAGAGTAAAAAAATATAATTAAAAAACATACATACTAAACTCAGGAGATAAATCCTAAAAATACATTCTAGTACCATAACTATTATCATTTTTGTTCATAGTTTAGGTACTTGAATGTATTTTTAAGATTTAACTCCTGAGTTTAGAGTCCCTATTTAAGGCCCATCTCCAGGCACAACCTCCCCCCATACCCTTTCACCCATTCATCTGCTGTTGAAAGATAAAATAGCTTCACAAGCTACTTTAATGCAAACCTACATTTACCGTCTGTATCCCATGCCATTGCTGCCACAGATGCAGCAGTCCAGTCAACATTTCCCTGGAGCAATTGGACATCCAATAGGAAATGTCCACATCATCCAGGTGGTGATGTGGGCCTGCAAAGAAGAACCTCTCCTCCTCTGCAGGAAGAAGAGTGGAAACCCAGAACAACGTGTGACTGCAGGTATAGGCAGGGCCATCCCTTTGCCTCAGGCCGCATCTCTTTGGGTCATGTGGGAGGGGGGGGGGGGGGTGGTACAGGCAGAGTGGAATCGCTGCTCTGCTGCACAATGTTTGCAGTGTGTCTCCTGCACCCTTTTTAGCCAGAGCGGCCCAGGTTGCTAAGAGCTGGGCGGGCAGATGTGTAAGGGCCACACGCATCTTCTGCCCGGCTCTGGGATGCTCTGGTCCGCATCCCCCTAGCTCTTAGCAACCAGTGATGTCACTGGTTTCCAGGAGAATTATTGATCTCACTTTGGCACGTTTGCCTATACCTAACATGTGGCAAAATTGATTGTTTTTTGTACGCAGGCACATTAGTATGCTCATTTTCACGGGAACGGGGGACTTTAAATCATTTGGGGGAATTTCAAAATGTATTTAACATTAATTAAATTTTTTTACTGGTAATTTAATTTGTTTCATTTTATTTGTTTACTTAACTCTATTGCTATTTCATAGGGCAGCTCACAAGCCCCCTGTGTGATAGTACACTGGAGGTGGCAGGTGCTCTTAAAAGGTGACATTGGAGGTTTATTAGACCCCTAATGTCACCTTTGCTTTAAAGAGGCTGATCTAGCACAGATCATGCTTCAATAGCTTCTTACCCGGCTTCTCTAGCCAGGGAATGACAGATCAGAGGCCGGAAATGATGCAATCAGCTTCACTTCCGGCTTCATTCAGCGGGGAGTAGATCAGTGAACAGATGTTGGCCAGTCTCTGTCTCTACTACCCGCCAACAACCAAGAAGCCAGTCCAGGACCTAGAGGAGGGGCAGTTGAGCCCAGGAAGCGAGACGGAAGGTGTTGGGTGGGGGGACTTTATTTACCCCTGGAGGATTTCAGGCACCAGAATCGCTCCCAGTGTAAACAGTCAGCTATAGTCACCGGGAGTCTGTTTACAGGGATCCACTGTCAGCGCTGTAAGGCAAAGAGTTAAGCCGCATGAAGGGGCCCTACTACCCGCTGAACGGTAACCATTTGCATTGGTTCATGCTCCCCATGGCAGTGCCCAGCTTCCTATGCTCTTAGCTTGCCTATTAGCCTTGAAAATACAAAATTGCAAAACAATACAGGTGCCTTCAAATCCAAAAGAGCCCAGCAGTAAAAATACAGCAAACACGATGGGGGCAGCTCCCACAGATTAGATGGACCACCAGTCTATGAGAAAAGGAACAAAAGAGAGCGCCTCCATAGTGTAAAAATGTTATTTAATAGTAAAAACACGCAGCTCTAAGGCTGTACTTACAACAGTTCGGTAGAATAAAAACCAGTAGAATAAGGTGAGAGGACGGAACCCCTGGCAGGGAGAATCTGGAGCGAAGTAAAACATCAGTAACCTCGATCCCTGTGTTGGTAAACGATTTACGCGTTTCTGTCCAATCAGTTTGGTTCTGATGAAGGGGGCGTGCCCCAAAAACACGTAAACCATTTACCAACACAGGGATCGAGGTTACTGGTGTTTTACATCGCTCCAGATTCTCCCTGCCAGGGGTTCCGTCCTCTCACCTTATTCTACTAGCCTTGAAAATACCTAGAAAACAATAACAAGATTTTGCTTCCATAGACTTTAATGGGGTTCACCACTAAGTTCAGGGTTTGCAGACTTCACCATGGGCTGGCTGAACCTGGCTGGGTTCAACTCAAGCCTGGTTCAGCGGCCCAGCCACTCATCTGCTGATCTCTATCCAAGCATTTACATCTATTTTCCTAAATAAAGGGGAATTACAACAACAGCGAAGCCATGATATCATTAACCAAGGCTATCTCCCGTTCGGAGAAGAGAAGTGGTCTTCAGAGAGGTAGAGATGTGTTGGAGGATGGTGTAATTACCTAAAACATGCCTGCCGGCTACTGAGAAGAAGAAAAAGAATCCTAGCGTCTCATTTATTACCTATTTTAATGTATGCTGGTGAATAATCACTGGGACTAGATGTTCTATTTCACACTCCTATCTCCCCCCCACCCCCCTTCTTTTTTTCTTTCTGGTAAGTAACATACAGGTTTATCCAATAATGCAAAAGACTAACGGCAGTAAATATGCATATTACAGCCATCCAAAGAATCCACTTAGAAACGCTAATGGCTATGGGTCAATGTTGTATAATGCTGAACATCAGGCAGGTGTAAATTACACAAATTAATGCGGCCGTGCAATGATGAATTCAACATTAAATGTATTTTTGTTTTTGTTTACATGGCAGCGCTGTAAGTAGCTGAATGTGACCTGGTATCAGCCTCTTGCGGTCCCAAGCAGTACAAGGAGCCGACTGGTTAATGTGCTGATGATAACATATTGATTGGACGAGAGTGTGGAGTGACAAAGAGATTGGTTGTGCAACATCCTTTCTTCGGATACTGCTTCTACATGGTGGTGTTTGGAGCCTCTTTGATGCTTTGTAGACACTGGACATATAGCAATCAGCCAAAATATTCTGACCACTGAGAGGTGAAGTTAATAACATTGATTGTTTGACTGATGGATTCGTCAATTTTTTCGTCCCTTTGTTCCAAACCCCAATAAACACTCTGACTGCGCGACATGGATTTTAACGGCCACAGCAGTCCTTTTATTAAATCAAACAACTTTAACAATAACCAAAGTAATAAACCAAATAATATACATAAATAATATGTAAACAATGGTTGACCTAAGAAGGGGTCTTTGGGTGCCCAACAGCCCAAAAAGGCCTCTCCTAACACTCCACCCATGTCCACAGCCGCACCACAACCAGCTCAAGGACACTTACTCCTTCTGGGTTCCCAAGGGGCTAGGCCCCATCCTTTACAAATCCGGATACCAACAGGGGTAAGCACCCATACCAGCTAAGGGCCCCCCATTTTGTAATCAACTCCAATTTTGTAGACCCCCTAACCCGCCAAGCTGCCGTGACAGAAGAACCCCCCAACCCCTGTAACCACAAAATTCAGGGAGGGAGGGTGGGACAACCTGCTTCCTTCGTCGATTTCCAGAAGGGGGACATCCCTCAGCCCTCGCAGTTCCTTCCCATGTGGCTCCTCCCGGACACCTGACTCCCACGTCCAATCAGGTAAGAGCAGCTATTCCCATTTTATTTCTTGACCCTTTCTCCCGGGACTATTCCTCCCCCCAGTCATGTAGCCCCTCCGCTCAGTCTCTCCGGGTCTGTCTTTCTTTAAAATAATATCTGGTTATGCACCTATGAAGATCCTTATCCAGGAACATCCTGTTATAAGGTGACAACGCTCTGCCCCTGTCTCCCAGTTGTGCTGCTGTGTTGTTACTCTGTCATAAGGGCACATATGTCAGACAAGCACATAGACCCAGTGATGCCAGCGCCGTGTCTGAAATAAGTTATGTAATTAAATTAGAAACGATTTATTAAAAAGGGTCATGACTGTTGATGAGGGGGGAGTGAGAAACCAGGGAAGGGTAAATAAGAGCAGATTATACTTCAGCTCTAGCAAAGACAGACATACAGACAGGGCATTATTCAGAACACCGCACAAGACGTGTAAACAGTGTATTATTTGTGCGGCTCCGGTCACTGGGTTCCAGCACAGGTCCTGTACACGGCGTCTCTTGGAGCGATGACAAAGCATTTGAGCTGAGCTAGGTCGCTGGCTCCAATCATGCAGAAAGTTCTCTGGATAGAAGCTCCCACAACAATAATGGAAAAAAGAAGAGAAAATCCCCTCTTTTCTGCGAGCGTTAGTGGTAGATTCGGAGGAGTCAGCACTGACATGGCTACTCCGGCTGAAAGGATGCTTTTAGACTGATGAGCCGCACTGAGCTGATTTCCTTCCAAACGGTCAAAGACAAATAATGCAAACAAAGTTGGGAAATACGCAGCAAGGGTAGCTGAGGACATACGTGAGAACCTTGATGGGTATTTTATCTGATGTAATCTGAAAACTGTAAAATAAAATCACAAATCTGGAAGTCGTTTTAAATTGGACTCAACCCATCAGATCAATGTTTTCATGTTCAGTGCATGCATGCTAAGTGATATGTAAAGCTGGCCACACAAGGTTTGGATATTTGCTGATCTATCTGATGTAATTGACCAAAGAAGAAGGTATGGACTATGTCTGGTCAACAATGTCAACCAGGATGGACCATATCTGGCCAATTACATCAACCAGGATGGACCATATCTGGCCAATTACATCAACCAGGATGGACCATATCTGGTCAATCACATCAACCAGGATGGACCATATCTGGTCAGTGACGTCAACCAGGATGGGCCTTATCTGGTCAATCACGTCAACCAGGATGGACCATATCTGGTCAATCACATCAAACAGGATGGACCATATCTGGTCAATCACATCAAACAGGATGGACCATATCTGGTCAGTGACGTTAACCAGGATGGACCTTATCTGGTCGATCACATCAACCAGGATGGACCATATCTGGTCAATCATGTCAACCAGGATGGACCATATCTGGTCAATTAGGTCAACCGGGGAGGACCATATCTGGTCAATTACATCAAGCAGGATAGACCATATCTGGTCAGTAATGTCAACCAGGATGGGCCATATCTGGTCAATGACATCAAACAGGATGCCCACCGGCTTGTTTACAATTTGAAACAAGCTGGCAGGTACTAAGAGAGTGGCTGCTGGGATCTTGGCAGCCATTTGCATACTACCATCTGATGCCGCTGTGCAAAACGGTTGCATCCTGGAATCTATAGGTGCTTGCGGCCCCCCACAATGTGAAATTGTCATATAGTGGCATTAATAATATCTTCATAACATCTTTTAGACTATAAGCTCTCTGCCGGGCAGGGCCCTCCTTACCATCTTGTCTTGATTTGTATTGTAACTGTAATGTCTTCCTTATATTGTAAAGCGCTGCGCACACTGTTGGTGCTATATAAATTAAAAATAATAATAATAATCTGGCCATGCATAACATCTTTGTGAATCATGCATGGCCACAAACATGAAACCTGTTCCTGGAGTAGACACCATGAATGTCATATATACTGCTTTATAAATATTCCCTGTTTGTTCAGATAAATAATAAATATATTAAAATATTTTGTTTTAAATATTAGCTGACAAATGGACAAACATGTTTATGGTTATTAAGAAAATAAACATAAAATAAAATATAAAAGTAAAATTAATTTATTTTTGCATGCACAGCCAGTTAGAGCCAGGAGCGGTTTATTTGCTAGCACACGTCATGTGTTCATCATGTCATAGCTATCACAGTGATCACATGATTGGGAACCACACTGATTGGCTCCCAGCCACTAGCCGGGGGATCAGGGCTGTCAGTGCTAGTTCGGTCTAAAAGCTAGCAGTGCACAACTTTGCACACTGCTAGCTGCCAAATGTAGCGGTAACATATTCCCGTAGCATGCTTACACATATCTGGCAACAGTAATCAACAGCTTGCAGATGCACAATGCCTAGTGGTTAATGAATTAAACGTTGCAAAAGTTAACGGCAGATTTCGAACCAAGAAATAGGTGGTTGAGAAGAAAATGGAGACTTTGAATATAGCACCCAAGAACAATCTATTGCACAAGAAGATTTGTTTGTATAAAATAAACAAGTTTTATTATTACAAAATATTAAACATAGAAATAGATTTAAAAAAATATAGACCGATCAGCCATAACATTCTGACCAAAATGACACCTGGAAGTGGGAGGATATATTACAATGGCACCTGGAAGTGGGGAGATATAATAGGCAGCAAGTGAACATTTTGTTCCTGAAGTTGATGTGTTGGAAGCAGAAACAATGGACAAGTGCAAGGATTTGAGTGACTTTGGCAATGGCGATATTCTGATGTCTAGATGACTGGGTCAGAGCAATTCCACAACTACAGTTCTTGTCGGTTGTTCCCTGTCTGCAATGGTCCAAGGAGGGAAAAGCCGTGAAACCAGGGTCATGGATGGCCAATGCTCATTAATGCATTAGGGAAGTGAAGGCTGGTCCATGTAGTCCAATCCAGTAGAAGAGCTACTGAAAGGTGTCTGAACACACAGTGCATCACAGTTTGTTGTGTACGGGGCTGTGTAGTCACAGACCGGTCAGGGCACCCATGTTGACCTGTGTCTACCGACAAAAGAGCCTACGATGGGCACGTGAGCATCAGGAGTGGACCACAGAGCAGTGAAAGAAGGTGGCCTGGTCTGATGAATCACGTTTTCTTTTACATCATGTGGATGGCCGGGTGTGTGTGTGTGTGTGTGTGTGTGTCACTTACCTGGGGAAGAGATGGCACCAGGATGTTCTACGGGAAGAAGGCAAGCTGGTGTAGCTAGTGTGATGCTTTGGGCAATGTTCTGCTGGGAAACCTCGGGTCCTGCCATTCATGTGGATGTGACCTTAACACGTACCACCGACCTAAACATTGTTACTGACGGATACACCCCTTCATGGAAACGGTAGTCCCTGATTGCAGTGGCCTCTTTCAGCAGGATAATGAGCCCTCCCACACTGCAAAAATAGTTCAAGAATGGTTTGAGGAACACAACAATGAGTTTGAGGTGATGACTTGGCCTCCAAATTCTCCAGATCCAGATTCAATCCTATTGAACATCTGTGGGAGGTGCTGGAAAAACAAGTCCGATCCATGGAGGCCTTACCTCACAACTTACAGGACTTAAAGCATCTGCTACTGACAGCTTGGTGCCAGATACCACAGCATACCTCCAGAGGTCTAGCGGAGTCCATGGCACGACGAGTCAGTATAAGAAGGACCGACTCAATATTAGGCTGGCGGTCATAATGTTATGGCCGATCAGTGTATAAAGTAATACATCTGATAGAGATTGTACAATCAGAATGTAGTATACATGTGGCCAAATATAGGTAACATAAATAAATATTTCCAACATTTCTACACATTAAAATGCTTCAGAACGAGTTTCTTTAAAGCTCAGAGTTTGCTTAGC